>NC_071611.1:67257680-67557680 GCF_024509145.1 Vidua macroura
AGAAAGGTCCAAATTGAGAAATCCCATCGGAAGCTCTTGCTCTTTGTCCAGTGAAAACAAAATCACTCTCATTTCTGCATAGCCGAAGTCAGGAAAAAGGTCTTAGTCTAAATAGCTTCCCTATTTGGTAGGGGTTTCAGAGTTCCTCACTTCCAAGCAGACAGGTCAAATGGGCGAAGGGGAAGTGATGAAGAGACTTGAAGACATTCTTTTGGACACACTCCAGCTCCTCAGTGTCCTTCCTGAACTGAGGGGCCCAGAACTGAACACAGCACTAGAGGTGTGGCCTCTCCAGTGCCTAATGCAGGGGGACCATCACTGCCCGACCCTGCTGCCACACCACGTCTGGCACAGAACTTTTTGCCCACATTCAGCATCTCCGACACCCTTCCTGCCCCGTCTGGCTGAGACACGGCTCCAGCGGCGGGCAGGGAGGCGGCTGCTCCGCCGGGGCTGTGTGTGGGTGAGGGCAGCTCTGCCCACGCCGCCATCTTTGGTGGGAGTGCTGGTGCCGGCTTTGCCCCCACTGATGGGTGAGGGCGAAAGGGCGGCCGGACGGGGCGGTGGTGGGTCTGTGGGGAAGGCCAGGGCCAGGGAGAGCCGGGAGGTGGCTGTGTGGAGGATGGAGGCAGGTGGGGGCTGGAGGCAGCGCACACCCGCAGAGGGAGGGATGGGCCCGCAGCATGTCCGGCTGGGGCTGTGGGAAGATGCCGGGTTTAGCGGCAGGACCCCTGTGGGATGTGGGAGAGTGGAGGAGGTGTGGGAGCAGCTGGTGTGTGTGGCAAGCTGAATCACAGGATCGGTCAGGTTGAGATTGTAATAAATGGGCCAGGATACCAGCTCCTTTTTAATGCCCTTATTGAGCGATCAGCTCTGGGTGGGGGCCCGAGGGGTTGCACACTCCGCCGCTGCTCCCTTTGGCGACACAAAGGAGGAGGTGATCAGTTCTGCTTCACAGCGGAACTGGGGCTTCCATCCTCATGGGCATACCTAAGAAAATGTCTTCTGGCTCATTGGCTAGGGTCCTCATTCTAGTCCAGTTCTACAGGTGATGGTGACCTTTAAAACCATGTTGGTGGAGTAGAGGGACTTCCTGCCAGTAGGTCCAGTCACTTAGTTCTTCAAATTTTGGGCTGGCTCGTCGTTTCTAGGGTCTTTCATTGGATTTTCTTGAGCTTTTCTTAATTTGCATATTCCCGGGAATGTTTCCAGCTGCCATTTTGGGGCGCAGCAGAGGCAATACCCGAGGGATTCAGTAAGGGTACAGGTAAGGGGGGGGTACAATCAGGGTGCATGTAAGGGAGTTAACAGTGGGGGTACAACAAGGGTTTAACAGTTATCAACACAGTTAGCTTATTACAACTTTAAGTGCCTTAACAGCTCTAACCACATTAACTTATGAACTTGTTCATAACAAGATCACCCTCAGGCAAGGCAGAGACCCTTGGAGCAAGTGACAGAGGAACACAGCCAAGTGAGTTTGGGATGTCTCCAGAGGGGGAAACTCCATGCTTTCCTGGTGTCAGGAAAATCCACAAACGCTAGGGTTTATGTCTGAAAAGGCGACAGATGAGTCCCTTCAACTTTATTCGAATAAAGGGAGAAAAGTCAACCGGGGCACACAACTGTGGGGTTTTCTCTCTCGGGGTTTCGGAGGGCGCAGCCTCCTTTTATCCTAAACTCCAGGCTGCATGTTTTCCTCTGCCTTTCCTCTTTGCCTGAGGTACAGCCATCCCGAACCGCCTACCGCATATCCACCCTCGAACCTCCTGTTCTACCCCAAAGTTCCGAAGTTCAGGCATGTGCAGACCCACTTGTCTATCTCAGGAGCCAAACTGTCTGAGCTCTGCAACAAACCTGCTGCCCAAAGTCAGTAGAGACATTAAGACCCTATTAATGTCTCTACCACTCAATTATTTGTAATCAATATCAACCATTCAATTAGTAAAGATGATAGCACACATCTTTCCTCTTAATCCCTCCTTATCGCGGTTTGGAGTCCCGGGGGTCCGTCTGGCCCCCGGGGCAACAGCCGCCGTAGGTGTCCTGGATAGCACTGTGCTGATGAGGCACAGCCTGTCTGGGCCCCTGGCTAGCTCCGAGCCGCTGGCTACTTTAGCGAGCACTTGTGGAGTGATTTCAGCTCTTAGTGATTTCAGCTCTGTGCTCGCAAAGTGCCTCAGCAGACGTAGGGATGGAGAGAGGTGAAGGCTGTGTGGAGTTCTGTGGAGATGTCTTTATTGGCAGCTTCTGCAAAGGGTTCCAGTGACAGCTCTTCTGCTGAACAGGGCAAAGGTATGGGTTTAAATGGGCTATTGGGAGATCGGGATTTGTTCAGTGGCTGGGGTCAAGGAGAATACGACCTATAGCCTTACAGAGAGATAACAGGGGTCTGATGTGCAGAAGAGGGGCAGCTCTGGTCCATTCATCATGACTGCATTTCTTATCTTAGGCTAGTAACCGCCATGGAGGCCTTGCAGGGCCTCTGACTGCTACACCTCCTCTTTTTACTTCTCAATTTGTCTTCACAAACCCTAGCTATTATTAACCCTTTTTCACAACATGGACCATTTGAAACACCCTCTGCCAACTTTTCCATGTCTCGTCCCTGCATCAGATATGGCAAGTAAATACAGATAATAAAGTAGATAATTACAGTTCATATTAACCCATTAGTCACTAGAAGTCCTTGTCCATGGCTACTGATAGTCGAGGTCTCCCTTGCTTTCGTTCCAGCTGAGATGCCCAAATCTTTGGGCCTTTCAAGACCTTGACTCGAGTGTGATGGGTCCATCTGTGTTCAGGTCTCCTGGCTTCTCTCCCTGAAATCCCAGTTGGATGTTATGAACAGCAAAGTCCAAAGGCAGCGACTGTGCTAACTGGGCTTCCTGTCAAAGAGATTTCACAAGACATGGCATACTGGCCACATACTGGTTTAAATATAGAACTTCTCCTCTCTGCCACCTTGAAAATGAACAAGGTAAGAACCTCAAACAATTCAAAGGGAAATAACTGAATATTCCCATGGCTTTGGCTCTCATTCTTGCCAAAGCTAAAGCAAAAGCTGTACCCATGGCATCTTCGTTTCTGTCACCAGCTTCAAAGGGTGTTTATTCCTCCATTCATCCTTTCTACTTGACCTGAATTCTCAGGGTGCCAGGGGGTATGGAGGTCCCACTGAAACCTCAAAGCAGCCGTAATCCCTTGAAGGATCCCCCTGTAAAACGAGTTCCCCCCTCCAAGTCCACTGCCTTCACAATCCCATATTCAGAAACCATTTGTTAACTGATTGTTATCAATAATTTATGCAATTATTTGCTTTCGCTATTATTTGCTTTAGTAAATTATTTTGATATAGTACAATCTGTAATCTCTTTTTAACTGCTTTTGATACAGTGTAATTTGTCAGCCTTTCATGGTTAATACCCTAATCCCTGTGTAGATTGTATATATTTTAGTGTGATATATATTATAGTTTATGCTTTCACAAAATATTAAAAGAGAGGCTATGTAATGTGTATTATAACTTTTGCAGAAGTAATTGTAGCTGTGAAATAAGAACTAATGCCTTTATTGTTGTAACTAACTGACAAGTAGTGAAATAGCTAATGTTGATTGGAAGTACTTCTAAAAATGGCTAGAACGTCTTGTATGATAAGATAATTTTGAAAAGAACCAAGCAAGTAACACCAAAAGAGCAAGGAGGAATCTACCACTGACCCTTTGGCTATCAGTAATTCTAACCACAGACCAGGGGGCCTCATGAGGAAATAAAATACAAGACTTTCTGTGGGATGTGCCCATGGGGAAGACAGTGTGGGAATGCCATGGGAACCTACAGTCGTTTAGCAGAAGGCATTTCCCCAGAGTCCTCTGCACCCCAGTGCAAATGAGCACATGCCCATCACCTGTCAGTTTGTGGTTGTCATCTCCCCAAGTTCTGGAAAGTCCCCTGTTCTCGTTGTTCCTAATGGTTCCCTCTGTAAACCACTCCTTCCCTTTTCCCTCATTGGCCCAGTTTATGTTACCCCATCCCTGTTCCTCCCTTACACCCTCTTCCCATTGGATCATTTGTTACTTCTAGTTACTCCTTCCCTCCCCAGTTATAGACTCTGGCCCCTCCTTCTCTGGGGCTCTCGGAGTCTGCTTTCCCTGAGTGTGGTTGTCTCCCTGCTCCTATTTCTGCGTCCCTACTCCTTTGATCAATCCTCAGTGAACCCACTCGGATTCCAGCAGCTCAAGAGTCCTTCCGTCTTCCTGGTGGGGATTTTAATTACGCTATCCAGGCACCCGTTGACCAGCTAACTGAGGGTTACCCTGGGGGACTCCGTCTGGGGTAGCCCATAACTCTCAAAATCACATCTGCATTGTGGCATGTAGTCTAAGAAGATGAGGTCAGGGGTTGAGCTAAGATAAAGAATTCCCTGGAATATGTATACTCAAAGGGATGTTTGAATATGCATAATTTTCATGAATATGTATTTGACTAATGCAATGAAAAAGTATATAAGAGTTGTTATAGTTAACTGTGTGCATGTGTGTGGATATTCTCAGTTCAGTCAGAGAGAAAAGAGAGAGAATTCTCCCAGGCCTAGCCTGGGAAAGTTAGGAGAAGGAATGAAAACAATTATTATCTCTCTTTCTGTTCATGTTGTTTATAGATATGTTCTACCACAGTGTGCTATTCATGGTGCACCAATGGTGTGAAAGGTTTTCACTTTGAGAGCAATCATATTTCACCTTAGCGATCTTGGTTATAAAAGAGGAATGATACTTGTTAATAAAGATTATTCTTTGCCTTCTGAAGATGGGGTCTCTTCATTTCCATCCCTGCCTCACCAGCGACACATGTGGCTATGCACCCAGTGCTGTTACTTTTGCTTTATCCCTTATTACACCTTTAAAAATTTTAAAGAGTGAGCCTCGTTTCTCACACTGATCAAATAGTTGCTGAGGCTGCTAGAAACTCCTCTGGCCACCCTGCCAGCCAGCATACCTCTACCAGAGAACATCTAAGCCCTCTTGCCCAGGGCATCTCAGTAAAATACACAACATCCCTGGAAAGGACATAGAGCCCAAGGTCATTTCCCTGCTTTGCAATCTCCTTTGTAGTCTGGCTATTAATTTTAGCCAGACACCCCTCATTAGCTCGTTTTGCTAAAACAAAAAGACCCAAGGCAGTACATCTTGAAGAATGTCTCTGCCAGTCCTCAAAAGTCCCAATGACTCACCCCATGGAGCTGTCCCAACACCCTTTGCAAGGGTCAAAACTCCTGGCATCCACTGTTTACTGCCCTCTGTTAATCAGTTCTCCTTCTTGCTTGTGCCTCACTACCTTTAATTATCTCCAACTCCTCTGGTGGAAAAGACAGCAACAGCATCACCACCTCCCCCTCCCCTTGGCAACAGCTGGGTCACCGGGAGCAAAGGGAGGATCCCAGAAACCCCTGGCAGAAGCCTGCTTTCTAAACATCACCACCGAGCAGTTGATTACCTGTTGTTTCTTCTGAAAACCCTGCCTGATATCCCTTAACTGCTCTTATTTCTACCTCTTTAGGCACATTCACCACCATAAACAAGACAGTAATTGAGCTTTCAGGAGGGAACATTTTTTTCCTGCAAGTTAACCTAAACTTCACTCCCTCCCAGCTTTCCTCCCAGCTTTCCAAATGCCTGTAAAACCCATACACATACTTGGAATCTGTAAACGTTCTACCACCAAGCTAACTTGAGTTTGGAATTCCAGCTTAAGTCAGTGCTGCTGCTAAGAGAAGGAAAATGGTTCCATGACAGTTGTCTTTTTAAATTTGCGGTGTAATTTAATCTTTCTCTTAAAAGATATCTCACAGGATACCCATATGTGCTGTTTGAATAACTCACTTAGAAATAATCTTTATACTATTTTGCATACAATGAAGGGCACTTCCAAGCTGAGGTGCTTGTGAAATGCTGAGATTTGGCAAAGCAGTGTACCAGCTTCATCTACAAAAGGCAATGGCCTTGTTGCTTTCAGTAGAACTGCTCAATTAAAGCAGGTAGGAACTGGAAGGTTCAGTTCATAACCCCTAGTTTGACTGTCAATGCCATTAAAGGCTTAAATGGAACAAGTCAGGTTTTACTGATACGGTCTGCACTTCATTCACTTCTGGTTTCATTCAGTCTAGAGGCTGGCACAGCACCAGTGGCTGTGGGAGAAGGATGCAGCTCACATCTAGTGAAGATCTGATTGGTTCCATGTTTCATCTCCAGCCGCTCCATTTGTGTTGGAAGCCTTTTGAGGATACACTTGTAATTGTGCTCAATAATATTTTGGGGAACTACAGGAAATACTGTTCAGACATGAGAAAAGCCTTTTTTAATGTTGAGGATGATCAAGCACTAGAGGGGCTGCCCAGAGCCATGGCTGAGTTTCTGTGCCTGGAGGTGCTCAGGCTGCCTGGACAGGGCCCTTGGCAGGCCCTGGACTGGACCTGCTTTGGCTGAGCCTGCTTCATGCAGGAGCACAGGGCAGGTGACCTCCTGTCCTCCCTTGCAGCCCCAGCTGTTCTGTGATTCTCTAGTCCAGAGCTTTTCAGACTGGATTGAGTTAGGAGCAGGTTGTCTTGAAAAATGTTTGCATCTCTCCTGGTAGACAGCAAAACTCTTGGAATGGGTCTTTGCAAGCCTTGGCTCCAAGTTGCTTTTCAGTTCTGTAGGTTTTGTGAGCTCTCTCAATACAGAGCTCATTTATTTCCAGGGTGTTGCTGCCCTCAGCTTTGACTGGCTTTGTGTGTAGATTCAATAGGAACAGTTTGGCTGTTGTGCAGTGAACTGGTGCCACATCCACACTGTCTCAGTTTTTTCCAAAGTCTAACCAGGTTCATTTTTGTTAATGCAGAAAAGCAGAGAGTGAACCTGGATGAAGATTTTTTTGCAAAGAGGGTGATAAGGTACAGTGCTTCCATTTTAGTATCACAGAGCAGTGGATATTTTCCCCATGAACTTTCTGCTTGCACTGCAGGTCCTGCTGGTGTCTTTTACTGCTAGTGTTGGACCAGAATGTGTGAGTCAGCACAGGCTGGCACAAACTCCCTGTTAGAACACAAGGAATAGATTTATTTCCATTACCTTGCTACTTGTGGGATCCCCAAAGCAACACCTGGGCAGATGTGTAGTATTAGAGATGTGGGCACCCTTAAACTCAGCCTGCGCCAGAGGATCACTGGCTTGTCAAGGGTTATTCCCAGCTGCAAGGTCACTTGAATGATTTACAGTCCTCCTTACCAGTCTTCCACTTTTAATCCATTCCTCCCAACAAATATTTTTCAAAATCTTTCTGGTTCCATTATCTTCTCTGTTTTGGGCATTTTGTTACCGTGATGGGTTAGCATGTTAAAATCCACAAATCAAATTGACCGCGTGGATGTGTATTTGATGGTTTTTTAATAGTGTTCTTTAATGTTCAGGGAGAACTTGGAGAAGGTGGGAATCTGTACGCTTCAGCCACCATGTCTGGAATTGGCAATAAACGGACGGCTGGAGAGCCTGGCCCTTCTGCACCTCCAGAAAAGAAGGCAGGGGTTGAAGATTCGGGCACTACTGTGGAGACCATTAAACTTGGTGGTGTTTCTTCAACGGTATGTCTTCCTTGCATACCCCCACTCCACCTTTTGGTTTTTTTCATCTGGAGGCAGAAATGTCTCTGGGATCAGGTTGAGTCTTTCTGTGACCTGGCCTGTGTGCCATGTGCCTGTGCCCAGGAGGAGCTGGACATCCGGACCCTGCAGACCAAGAACCGGAAGCTCGCGGAGATGCTTGACCAGCGCCAGGCCATCGAAGATGAGCTGCGGGAGCACATTGAGAAGCTGGAGCGTCGGCAGGCCACTGACGATGCCTCTCTGCTGATCATCAACCGCTACTGGAATCAGGTTGGTAACAGCTTTTGTTACTTCATATGCAGTTTTCTTGTCTCCCCTGAACCACTGCAGTCCTTTTGTTCACATCCATTCTTTATCTTGTCTGGCCTTGCCTGTCCCATCATTCAGTTTGATGAAAATATCCGCATCATCCTTAAACGCTTCGACCTGGACCAAGGTCTTGGAGACCTGTTGTCTGAAAGAAAAGCACTGGTGGTGCCAGAACCTGAACCAGACTCTGACAGTAACCAGGAGCGCAAAGATGAGAGGGAACGAGGTGAGGCACCTGTCTGGGGACAGTGGGAAAGGTGGATTTCAGCTATGGACAATGCTGACACCCATTTCTAAAGGCTGACTGACACTTTTTTTTGTGATTGTAAAGAGCAGTGATATGCTACCTTCTGGAACACACTCACTTCTTCTCACCTCTTTATGTTCCCAGGGGAAGGACTGGAGCCAGCATTCTCCTTCCTGGCCACTCTAGCTAGCAGTACCAGTGAGGAGATAGAATCTCAGCTGCAGGAGCGTGTGGAGTCCTCCCGCCGTGCTGTTGCCCAGATTGTGACAATGTATGACAAGCTGCAGGAGAAGGTGGATGTGCTGTCTCACAAGCTGAGTAGTGGAGGTATGACCAAGGTGGCAGGTATTCAAGAATGCTTATCTGCCCCCACCTTAGACCTGATCCTGCATTGTAGACATTAAGATCTAGTCCTTCTCACATGCATGTGTTTCCCAAAATGAATTTGTTTGACTTTCCAAACTCTTGTTATCCAAACCTTTTCTGAAGGATCATGTGCCAGAAGTCCATTGTAGCTACCTCTGTATTTGAATGCTGAGGGCTCTGCCCAGAGTATTGGGCAGCTTGTTTCTGCCAGTACTGTGTTCATGTGCCTGAGAAGTCAGAGAGCAGTTGAACCTTCTCAGCCAGCTGTCCTCAGCCTCCACATGAAATGCTTTATGCTTACAAGTAAAGAAGTGAAATCAGCGTTGCAAACTGATGGTGGACTCCTTCTTTGTAGTTTAGTAGAAGGTGTAGGAATAACAAGCTGCTCAGTTTCCACTGAGTGCTGAGCAAAACTGTACCCATCTCATGGTGTGGTGTGCTTAGTGTAGCAGTCAGTTTTGAATGTAGCAGAGTTCTGCAGAAAAAGCCAAATGACCAGCTTCTAAAAATTAATGCAGCAGATTCACTTCAGACTCAGATGACTGTGGAACAATCATCATTAGCTTAAGGTTAGATTTTTAATCTTTTGAAAGAAGCCTTGTGTGGAATATCAGCTCATGCTTGATGTGCCTTCTGTGTGCTCTGACCAAGCCTGGCGTTGGTGTAGGGAAGTGTTGCTGTCCTTGGCTGGCAGTCATAAACTGTAGTAGCTTTGACACTGGTGCCATGAGAGCCTGTCCTCAGGTGCTTTAGTTTCACTTGTCACCCTGGTGCTGTTGTTGTCACGTGGTGTCATGGTGTGTTGGCCTGGTGTGTCACCCTGGGCCACCTGTTGCAGCAGGTTTATGCATGAACTTGGGCAGCACTGGGGTGTCCCTGGGTTCCAAGGGCATGCTCTGGGTTGCTGGCACAGAACAGCTGAAGTGATCTCTGGTGAGAGGGGATGGCCCCCAAGTCAGAAATGGGCAGCACTGTTAAACTGCAGAGCCTTTTGCTTATGGAGTGCAGGTCAAAGCTCTCTGTGGATGGAGATCAGGCCCTCAGGAAGCATGCATGGGAGAGATAAAAGTAAACTGAAGTTAGACCAGAAATCTCCTTTTCTGTTTTCTTATTTCTCTCTTTGCTGTTCAGGAATTAAAATCAGTCTTCATTGATTTCCATTAATTTCCTTTTCTTTGTGCACCTTTCAGATATTTCACTGATGGAAGAAGCAGTAGTGGAGCTGAATACCTACCTGTCACATGAGAATGGACGGCTGCAGGAACTGGCTGATGTTCTTCAGGAGAAGCACAGAGTCATGTCTCAGGAGGTATAAAAAGGAAAGAGAAAGAAATCTGCTTTGGGGACCTGCTTAGCATCATTTATAGTTCCATAGATTGGAAAGCAGCTCATTTCCTTGGAGAGGCACAGGAGGAACATGGTTTGAACGTTATGAAAAAGGTTGTTGTTGTGGAGAGCTGTACATAGATTTTCCATATAAATCAGATTGATTTGCTTGTTACATCACTAAAGGAAAGGCTAGAAGCAAGTCGGTGAACTGAATGGATTTAACTTTTAAGGAGAGGGGAGAGCAGAGGAACTAGGGGCAGATGATGCTGAGGTGGCTGTGTAGATACCTGGAACAGTGGAGGTGACATCCCTGTCATTCTCAGTTACTTGGTTTCTCTGTGTTGTTTAGCAGTGTAATGTTATCAGTTACAGGATGATCCCAGTTGTTAAAGGATTCACATTATTAGCAGCATTTGTTTGAGAGATTTCAGTTCATTTAAAAATTGTCTTAATGCTGGTCTTGCCGAGCGTTAGACCTCTGAGCACTTAGGTGCTGTGTAGAGTAGATGGACATAGGGATTGAAAAGATTAAAATCAAAAAAGCCTTTGAATTAGCTGAGGTGGCTGCCTCTGTGTTCTGCCAGATATTACTGGCTTCCTGCTCTTCCTCCATTTTCTGTTTTATTTTTATTGGTGTCTTGAGATTTGGCCAGTGTAAAATTCAGGACAGTTCATGGAATAGTCTGTCACCACAGCAAAAGACGAGAAGCACATGATGAATAAGAGAAATGACTCCTGGCAGCATCAGGAAAAAATTGGCACTATGCAATGTGCAGGCTGAAGCACTCCTCTGATTGCAGTTCTCCAAGCTGCAAGAGAGGGTGGAGACAGCAGAATCCCGAGTGTCTGTCCTGGAGACCATGATTGACGACCTTCAGTGGGACATTGACAAGATCCGCAAGAGGGAGCAGAGGCTCAACCGCCACCTGGCTGACGTCCTGGAACGAGTAAGCACTGGCTGGGAAACCTGGGAATGGGGGTGGTGTTGGATGGGCATGTGACATCCTCTCTAGGACTTTGCTGTGTGACATTCTCTCTAGGACTTTGCTGTGTGACATCCTCTCTGGGACTTTGCTGGGAGAGCTGAGACCCTGCTGTGTACCTCCTTTGGTCTTGCATCTGCTGCATCACTCTTGTCAGTATTTCACTGGGTCTTGAGGAAATCTCTTGCATTTTTTTGCAGGTAAATTCTAAAGGCTACAAGGTGTATGGAGCTGGGAGCAGCCTCTATGGGGGAACAATCACCATTAATGCCCGCAAGGTGAGGTCAGGAGCTTGGCTGTGGGCAAGGGCAAGAATACAGCCAAGGAGAACAAGGGCCACAATTTGAACAGAATTTAGATACTTATTTTAGATCATTTTTGGATCCTGTACCACAAAGCTGGGTGACTCTTTGTCTGTCTATGAGTTTTCTACTTAAAAAACACCTGATGGAATTAGACTCGCTTGGTCAAGTTACCTGACTGCTCAGTCTGTAATTGCTGTTACTGCATGAACAGATAGTTCATTAGCTTTCTCAGGAGACACATTAACAGTAGGGTTTACAAGCAGTTTATCCCAACAGTTTGAGGAGATGAATGCAGAGCTGGAAGAGAATAAAGAGCTTGCTGGGAATCGCCTTAATGAACTGGAGGAACTACGTCAGGATCTTGAGGAAGTAACAACACAGAATGAAAAGCTCAAGGTGAGACATCTGTAGCCGTGTGAGGGCGAAGGTGTTCTGTGGGATGGTTGCCCTCAGCTTTGCAGTAGTGTGTCTGCAGAAAACCTCATTAGCAGTTCTGAGCCTGCTCTTCAGCTGTGTTACGCTTTGCACCAGGTACAATTCAGTGAGTCTGTGGCTCCGCTTGCAGCTCAGTGCGTTGGTGACACCGTGTGGCCACCGTTGGAAATTGTAATGGTTTCCTGCCCGTGTCCCGATCTGATCTTTGAGTCCATTTTAATAACCATGTCTGGTTAAAACTCTTTTCACCTCTTTACAAGTAGTGATCCCTCCTCCACCTTCCCCACGTCCTGTGCAAGTAGAACCAGAGAACAGAAACAATCAGGGAACTTGTGTGGGGAGAGAGGCTCTTGAAAGAGTCAATGAATTTCTGTCTTTCCCACTGTGGGAGATGGCTAGATAGGAAACAGCCTATGAGTTTGTGATGTTTTAAAGGTGGTAACACAAGAAGCTGTGGCTCTGTGGTAGATAAGTATATCATGGAGAGAATAATCCAAATTTCATCGTAGTGGTCAGTACCGGTTATAAGAAACGTCTGTCTTGATAACCTAAATCCAGAGATCTGATGCTGGGAACTGTCTTGAGGCACCTCTGAATTCTGTTTATCCACGTGAGTTTGTTTTGAAAGAAGTGGTCTTTAGTTTACAGCTTTTTTTTCTCCTCCCTAATTGGTTTTAAGCTGAATGCATGTATATATGTGTCTGTTTTTCTGCTGCTAGTCACAATCATTTGCTAACTATCTTTATAAGGAGAATTCAGTTCTGTACCTCTGGGGTTTTTTAAAATTTCTCTTTCTGTCAGTCATTATGTTAAAATTTAGTAGAAATGCAGAAATTACATTAAACCAGGCAGAAAGGAAAGCAGGAATATCCCTGTGAAGAGGAGAATTCAGCAGTCACCTGTGTTTAATATGATGATTTGTGGTATTAAGGGCACTTGGTTATAAAGTGAGAAGAGAACTGGTGAAGAGAGATTGTTAGAAATAGGTATCTTGCAGTTCTGTCTAGGTCAGCTATAGAAATGCCTCTGAACATTTTAATAGAGAAGACATGGAAGCTGGAAGGCTGAAAATACGTTAAGAAGAGAATTGGATGATCATTTGTGTTTTTGTAAGAGATGTGCATTGCAGTGTGCCAAGGTTTGGCTCTGCCCAAAGGAATCTTGAAGCTAAATTATTAGAACTTGTTGATAATAAGGTAATAATGAGGGACTAGAAACCATTAGAGCTGTTCTTCTGTGTTTGGTCCTTATAAACTGGTTTTCTTTCTGAGGCCATGGATGCAGCCCAGCTTGCAGATGATCTGAAGGCCCAGCTAGAGCTGGCTCAGAAGAAGTTACATGATTTTCAGGAGGAGATTGTGGAAAACAGAGTAACTAGAGAGAAGGAGATGTTCAACTTCAAAAGGGCTGAGGTATATACCCTATGCACAATCCTTCAAGATCTGTCTGCTTTAGTGTCCTTCTCCTTGTACACTGAGCTTGCAGAGCTGAACTGTTCTTGGTATCCAGTTTCACTTTGATTTTGGCTTCATCAGGTCTTGGCTCTTTCAGATTTTGTCCCCTGATAACTGACAGTACTTGTGGCATCAGATGATCATGTTGTCTCTTGGATTATAGGGGATGAAACTATGGCTGGCATGACTTAGCCAGGTGCACATTCTCTTTGGTCCCTGAAGAAGCTGACAGAGAATGTACTGCTCCTTCACTCGGTCTCCTGTTTTCCTGAAGGAAGATATTTCTAGGTTGTGCAGGAAGCTGGAGACCACAAAGAAGCCTGACATGGTTCCCAACTGTGATGAGATCCTGATGGAGGAAATCAAGGATTACAAGGTGAGTATCTGTGTCCATCAGCTTCCCTTTTTACTTTAGTCAGAAGGTGTGTAGGCACACTTTCAGTGTCTGACATCTCTCGTCTGTACTCTGGCACTGGAGAAACCACATTGTCCTTCTGAGGAATGGAAGTACCTACATGTTGAGACATCTCTGAGCACAGCAGCTGGCCTGCAGGGCCCCTCAGAGCTCTGTGTGTCTGCGTGTGTGTGTGTGTGTGTGTGTTGTAGGCCCGCTTGACGTGCCCGTGCTGCAACATGCGCAAGAAGGACGCAGTGCTCACCAAGTGCTTCCACGTCTTCTGCTTCGAGTGTGTGAAGACGCGCTACGACACGCGGCAGCGCAAGTGCCCCAAGTGCAATGCAGCCTTCGGGGCCAACGACTTCCACAGGATCTACATTGGCTGAGGCCCTCTCAGAGCCCCTGCTGGTGCTGAGCCAGCCTCCTTCCCTCCCTCTCAGCTGCTGCTGCCTGAGCTGCAGTGTCTTCTGGGAGGAGCCTTCAGGCTCTCAAAAGAAACACACTCTGGATCTTGCTTCCTTTCTTGGCCCTGTCCCTTTGGTCTTGCCCTCAGTTTTTGTGTGCTCTTTGTGCCTGAGAGGAAATGTCTCATCCCTTGCTTTCACACTGCCAAGGTGGGAACATGCAGCTGAAGTGCTGCCTTGGTGGGATGGAAGCTGAGCTGCCGCAGAGATTAGTGAGAGCTTTATTTGAGGGCTCTGCTTTGGATGCTAATTAAGTCCCATCAAGGAATGGCACTGCTCCTGGGAGGGAAGAGTTTCCCAATTAACAGGCCCAATAGAGACCAAGGAAATTAATCTGTAGACTCAGTGGAGCAATTCCTTAGGTACCTGTGCACCTTCCTGAGTCAGGTGCACCAGGAAACCCTACCCCAAACAAACACATCTAAATATCCCCAAGAGGAGAGAGATCTTGGAGACCCTTAGAAAATAGCATTCCACTGATGAGCCCTGATTGATGTCCTCACCTTCCCCTAGGCTGAAGCATTGCTGTCATTGTCCTTCTCAGGAAAGGACTTTTAGTGGTTCCTTTGCTGCAGCTTTACCACAAAGATTAACCTTGTTATATACAAATTCTTATTAAAGCTGTTCTTTGGTTTATTTTCTGGTTCTCCTGCCTCTGGTACTGTCTGCTCTCCCATCCTTTGTCCAGTTCTTGGAAACATTTCTCACAAGCTTTAAATTTCTACAGTAGAGACACTTGGTCTCTTCCTTCCTCTCCTTTCAAAATATGCTCAGCTAGAACAACTTTTGTCCCTTTGGCTCTATCCTCAGTAGCTTATTCCTGGCACAACAGGAGGGCCAGGATGCTGCATTATTTATGCAGCCATTTTGTCATGACTTCTGGGAATTTTGGCAGGGATGTGGTGTGGCTTAGAGTCTCAGTGCTCCATGTGCTTGGGGCATTTGAAGCCTGTTCCTAAAATCAAAACAGGAAGTTGATTTGTGACATTTCTTCCTAGGGTGTAGTGTTTTCCCTGTAAACTTAATTTGCATGGAAGGTGCACGTCTCAGAGGTTTGTCTCATGGGTGTCCCTTCCCTGAAGCATGGAATCTCCTGCCTTCCTCCATCCCCTCCCTGCAGGAAATACCAGATACAAAGTAAAAGGAGTTCATCACAGGCTCTGACACTATTGATTATCTTGGTGAAAACATTCAGAATATATGAGTAAAGCCTTGTAAATTTTGAGGAATCCTGAAAAGTGAGAAGGAACACTGCATCCTGCCTTTCCAAGGGGAACCTGGGCTGCTGAGAGTTCCTGCCATGGTGTAAGAGCTGTTAGAAGGAATGAGAGTAGAACCCTCTCCCCTTTCCCTGGAAATTGCTCCTGGGATTACAGGTTCTGGCAGCAAGTTGGCTAAGGAATGATGTGGTAATGCTGCTGGTAGATTTTGGGGTACAGATGCTTCTTCATGACACCAGGACCTGGCTCATGAATAAGCTGTCTGCATCTTCAAACAGCTTTGCTACAGCAGCAGGAGTTCTTTTACAGCTGTGAACAGCAGCCTGAACTTTGCAGCCCCAGCGAGCTGCAAAGCCCCTCTGTCCATCCCCAGTCACTCTTGTATCACCTTTCTACTGAAATGAGCTTTGTGTGAACTCTGCCCAGGTTGGCATCCCTCTGCTCCTGGCAGGAAATGGATACTTCAAACAATTTGTATTAGTTTCACGGAGGAGTTTTGGAAACTCCTGTTCTCCCTTAGCAAGAAAAAAGTCTTAGTTTTGTTTTAAAATAAAAGCTTATTTCAAGCTCATTTCTGAAATAACTGAGTTTCTCTGTGCTTTTAATTAAACCAGCGAGAAACAGAATGTATGGAAATAATTACAATTTACTAGTAAGTATAAGGGGTAAAAAAAGTAAACTGGTGATGGTATTCTTTATGAAAACATTCTCTAAATTCAGTGTCTTAGACAAGAAAGAAAAAAACTCATCTCCAGTCTCCCGTGCACCTGCTGTCACAGCAGATCCCCCCCTCTGCCACAGTCTGCAGGCATTGATGTGCCTGTCACACTCCCTTTCCCACAGAAACCCACAGCAATCTCTTGTCCCCAGGGGATCAGGCTGGAGCAGTGGCTAAACAAGAAACTAGTATGTCTCTGTTGGGCAGCAGTAAGTTGAGTCTTTCCTGAAAAGGCATAGTTGGTGATGCACTAATTCAAAGCAATCCGTATTTTGCATTTGACATGGGAGAAGCTCCTCAGACAACCACCAGAAATAATACTTGCTTAATAGTAGTTATTAGATGATTTACAGTTTTCTATTCATATTTTTGCTTTTAGATGAAGTCTGATTTGTTGAAGGATTTGGTGTTTGGAGCAAAATATTTTTGCTTAAGATATGATTAACATTTAAATTTTTTTTTTAATAATATGTTTCTGGGCTCGTGTGTAGAGATAAGGACATAAAAGCCTTGATAAAAATACTTACAAAATTGGCCTGAAATACTTCTTTCCTAGTGTTTTAATGAAAAGAGCAATATTCATGTGTTCTAAACAAGTCATGTTGGAGGTTGTAAGGTACCAGATGCTACACAAAGAAAAAGCTCTTTCTAGGAAACGATTCTCTGAAGGGCAGAGGGAGGGGAAGGGAAGGCAACAAAAGTAACCTCAGTGCCTTGCCCATCATGTTTGTCAGGAATGTGGGGACATCCCAGGTCTATTACACCTACGAAGGTGCAGGCCTGTGGATCCCACTTCTCTGTTTTATGTCCTAATTTCTCTTCCCCGTGTTCCTGCATTGGAAGGAGCAGACACACAAAATCAGAGAACAAGCCCTGAGCAGAGAACAAACAGCTCTTGAGGCTAATTAGTCTGGGTCTCACTGTGATCAGCTTTTAGTGCTGATGCACAGCTTTTCATATACAAGGGCTTTTCAAAGGTTACAGATGCAAATAGGTAGAACGTCTTCCTCAATCCGCCGGCAGCCTTTGAACTACACCTAACAAGAACACCCCGGGCAACATTTCTGCAGGTGGCAGGAGATACAGGGAGGGGAAAAATTACTTTGCTGACTTATCTGGGAGACCAGCGTTAAGAGACAGTGTTACAAACTTTCTTTTTCTCTGTAATACGGGATGCGTTGGGAAATGGTTTTTAGAAATTGGTAGAAAACGTATTTAAAAAACACAGTCAGTTGCGTTGATGCAGTGTTTATTCAGATGCTGAACAGCTTACACTTTCTTCCCCTCATCACCCAGAAGGGAGAGAGCTCCATTCAGTACATTGCTGCTGAAATCACAATTCTCATTCTTCATCCACAGTGACTCCTTTTGGTGACTCCTTTTGGTTTTGATGGGACCTTGGTATCTGAATAAATCATGGTCCAGAGCCCCTTTAGTCACCTCATCTGTGAGAAAGGACCTTATTGTCATCTTAAGACAGAGAATATTAAGGGAGTAGTTTCACACTGGCAAATATTTCACTTTTTGAGGTAAATATTGATTTACAATAGTGCCCTCTCTCCCTTCTCATCCTTGTCCTATACCACTGTGAATCCATCCCTTCAGCTGTCAGTGCAGTGTTTGCACGGCTTCTCTCTGGGAGGGAGTGGAAGCCCAGCCTAGGCTCACAGGCAGACAGAAGTGGTAGTTTGGTTTTTGCCAAGTTATTTTAAGTGTGAGTTCCTTCACCACAGCCTCAGAGCAGCCACACCTCCGTTTGTGCTGACAGAGCTGAGGAATGGCGTGTGGTGGGTTTGCCACCAGGAATTTGTCTTGTGAGCCTGTGCCAGGAGGGAAGGGACTGCCAACACAGAACAGCACCTGCCGTAAAGAGGCATCCGTGAGGAGCCTTCACATGAACAGAGACTAGACCCACACAGAACACAACAAAAATGTGCCAACAAAGGGACATACTGCCAATGAACAGTTGAAACCTTTTTTTGGTATCTTTTTCTTTTTTTTTTAATTAATGCACAGAAAGGGCTAAAAAAGTGGAATCTCACTGTATTGTCAGGTGAAGAAACAAGGAACTCTCATTGGGATGCTCCTTGTCTCTCCAGTCCCTTGGAAATGGCTGGTGTTTTCTGGGAGAATAAGAAACTTGCTGTGAAAGGAAGAGAACTCAGAAGGGTGGCAGTGGCTGTGGGCTGCTGCAATTCTGCTCTCCTGAAGAGCTTATTGCCTGGTTTATTTTTGCACCCCTTTCTGGCATTACAAAAGTGTGTTACAAATTTTACAGAGGAAGGGGAGAAAGGGAGAAAAGGGGAAGGGCAGAGGTATGCTGGCCTAGGGCTCTGCAGTTCTGTTTGTCCGTGCATACTCTTCCAGCTCTGATTTCCTGTCCATGGCAAGTTGCAGCTCCTGCTTGATGATTTCAATCTGCTTCTCCAGCTCTGTCAGCTCTTGCAGCACCGAGGTCCTCGCAGTGTTGAGGGACTCTGCTTTCCCATTGGTGGTTAAGGAAGATGGAGTCTCTCTCTTCCCCTGTGGCAGGGGGATGTCCTGGTGCTGATGGATTGTCACCTCATTTTGCCCCTCATCAGTGCAGATGTATTTTTTTCGGCAGTTGCCCAGGTTGGCTGTGTTCCACACTGCATGCTGGCTGTTCCCCCCATGGACCCTGAATAGAGAGAGGAGAGTTAATACCACACCAGAGCCTGCTCTTGTGTGTGCAGACCTCCCCTGTGAGCCATCCTACTGCAAAAATATAAGACTGCTGTTACATGTTGCATAGAAATATTATTCCTTTATTCCTGGAATTATGTTTTCTTGCAAAGCACAAATCATTAATGTACATGACCAAATTTTTGTGATTTAACCATAGCAGAGGCTAGAACAGAACCCTGAGTGTCTTCTTCCCAAAACCTTTTTTCAGTTATGAAATTACTCAGCCGCAAGTCAGGAAAATCTGAGCCCTTCAAAGCCTCTGAAAGCTTTTGTGGTTGCAATGTGCAAGTTTATTACTGTGTTAGTCCTTCACGTCTTACTACTCTGTCCTGGCTTGGGCATTTGTTCTCACGGAGAAGGAAAGAGACTCCCTAGAGCTGCTGTGGAGAGCTGGAGGGGGAAGCTTTGTCCTTTAGTCTTGAAGTCTTACTGGGGAGCTGCTTGTGTTCTGGGGGATGGACACCAACTATGCTTATCCAAGCCTTGCAGGTTCATTTCTGAGCTTCCTGAAACACCACAGAGACTTAGGGACTGTAAAATTGGGGCACAAATTCCCATCTGGGAATTTTTCAAATGCTTCAATTTTTTTTCCTGCAGAAATATTTTCATAATCTATTGATTCTAGAGAATATTTTCCTTCTCTCTGGGGGACTTCCCTTTGCTGCCCTCCCAGATCAGGCCAATTCCCAGGGTTCCTTCACAAACTGAGGAACAGCCCATGGCGTCCACTCTCCAGCTGGAACAGAAGGAAGCACAGAGTTTGCTGTTGTGGGAGAGGAGCTTCTCTTTCCTGCCTGCTTTCCCTGTGAGACAGGTTGGTGTGTGTTCATTTGATAAAGGGCAGTTTAATCTCTGAAGGAGTGGTGTTTCAAACTGCTCCATCCTCGAGCTCTTCTGTGGCTATCCTTGGACAAAAGGCCTCTTGGTGGGAGCTCCCAGTGGCAGGTTAAGGAAGGAGATGGATATTTCAGGGTCGTGACTGCTGAAAGCAATTGGTTTAAGGGGTGGCTCCTTTTCTCACCTGCCTGCAAAGTGGGAACTTGGAAAGTGGAAATTTTGTTCAAGGAGATGGCGACTGGGGATGTTCTCCAAGAGATGTGCTGGAAGAGAGGCAGAAGGGGAGGTTTCAGGCAGGAGAAGCAGCCCTTGCCTGGATCATGCTCCAGAGAGCTCAGAGAATCCCAGTAGGGATGTGTATGTTGAGTTGTTTATTTTTTTACAGATCAGCTATTTTCTCATATTTCAAAATAAAAGATAGGACGACTCTCAAGTCTAGGCAGTTGACTTTAAAAAAAAGCAGAGTCCACAGTTAGCACTCCAGTTTCACCAAGTCAATAAAACCATTTACAACTGGGCTACTGATGCTGAGCAGCTTTTGTAGTTTTTGATGACCTTAAGAAACCCAACAGATTTTCTTCCATGAGGGTACCAGCACTAGCACGATGCCAATTTTTTCCACCTCTTTTCTGTGTCTTTGATGCTTTTAGGAGTTCCTCAGTGCCCAGCAGGAATGAAAGGACCTGTGATAATGTGATTTGAGAGCTCTGTGTTGTGCCTTGCCACATGAGTGTTCATGACAAGCTGGACACCCCACTCGTGGGTCTGTCGAGTTAAATTCATCCCAATTCTGTGCAAACAGCAGCCCTGAGATGCTGAGAAGAGCACGGACAGTGGGTGGGTGTGCATGCACACACCCGGGGCTGACTGCTGTGTGGGCAGAAGGTTTTGGACTGCTGTACATCTTCACTCTCCCAAGGTGGAAGATAATTTGCACAGATCTTTTTGTAAGCCATTGCCTAGGGGGCCTATGCACCATCTCTTCCTGTTTCACCCAGCAAGGAGGGTGCAGCAGGAGGAAACATTTTGCAGCACTCATGGCCTCTCCTGCTGCTCACAGATCAAAAGCCAGGAGTGGTTGTGTGCAAGGAGGTTCCATACATGGTGTTCTTTGATAAGATGAAGGAATGAACAGAGGAGATAAATTACATGCATTTTTAGACACTTGCATGTATAAACGCAGCTTAGGAACTTAGAGATGCTTACTCCTTTATATTTGCTGCCTTTAGCAGAGGAATATCAAAGAAACACAGCATATATTGATATCTGTAGGTTTGAGTCAGGCCAACCATCCAGTAACATTCTGAAAAACCTTTTGTATTCTATACTCTGTGCCTGAACTTCTCTGTAGAAAAGCAGTGCTGCTGTCTGTGTCCTTACAAAGTGCACCAGTAGAGCTGCTGAGGACATGCACCATTCCATATAATGCCTTGTGTTCCTGGAAACTGTACATCCCATTGTCTCCTCTGCAGAAGACACAGCTATGAAAACAAGGCCATGTTGTTACCTACTTTTTTCTCCCACAGGACTTGTTAGACACAATATTTTTTCAAAGGACTGCATTTGCCCCTCCTCAGCTTTCTTATTTCTCATTCTACAAAAGAAGAGAGCTGAAGGAGTTTTCAGACATGTGAATGCCTGATCTGTCTTTCTCTCTAAAGGCTCTGCCTCTTGGAGCCCTGGTTACCTGCCAGTGCTTTGGCACAGGAGTCATTGATTCCCTGAACTTCACTCCCTAAACACAAGGGCAGTGGACTTCAACTGCAAAGCCTCTCTTTGGAATGGGAGGATTTTTATTAGCTGTATGCAAAATCACGAAAGAACAAGATTGCTAGATTTAATACTAGAAAAAATAAATTTCTGCCTCCCTCATTTGTCACTTCTATCTTGTTTCCTTTTTTTTTTTTTTTTTAATTCTATTACCTTTGGGGTGTATTAGATTCATAACTATATATCCAAACAGAAGGTATTTAATTTCAAAGTAATTTTTATAGTTTGTGTTTTAATGCATGGAGAACTTCCTACCTCTTTTCTACTCGTTTTTTCTTAGGCTGATGTTTTTCCTCAATAAATGAACTGTTCAGAGCACGATGTAATCTCTAGAGGAAAAAGAGGAACATAAGTTAGTAAAAGTAAGATTAAAAATGGCTCCACAAATAGGTAAACAATTTGGGCTTTGTCTGATGGATTTCAGCATAAATTATTTGCATATTGAAGGATACAGGCAATTGTCTGTGCTTTGTCATTACAACAGTTTTATTTTCCTGTATGTTCTCAAAGAAGGGCAAGCTGAAAGTCTGATTAATAGTTTGGGAACAGTCCTTGGTGTTAAATTAGTTTTAAAATATTTCTCCCACTGTGCTGCTTTAAAACAATGGATGTTCTTTCCTTTTGTGCCTTTTGCTGTAAAGTAACTTCATCCTTTAGAGCAAACATCCAGAGCAATTCTGTCCCATTAGTTTCTCTAGAATAATGAGGGAGGTTACCCATCATTTCCTGCATGCCTCACAGATTTGGAAACTTGTAACGGTGAGATAAAATGTTCTGGTTTGCCAGTTCAGGATAACAACACTGTTGCTTCCATCATCCAAAATTTAAATAATTTCCTCTGTGCTTCCCATTCTATCCCTAGGTCAGCCTCTTCAAGCTCCAGGAGCCACTGTCACCATTCAAATGCCAACTGTCAGTGCTCTCAGACCATATTATACCTTGTTCTTGTCCAGGCTTTCTTAGTCAGCCACACAACTTTCACAGGGTCTCTTCAGAACACATACCTGACTGGTATGGAGCCAGTACTTCATCTTGGATTTCTTCTTGATTCGTGGCAGGACCAGTCTGTACACGATGTGTTCCCCAATGGTGGTGAGAATGGACAAACCAAAGCCAATGCACAGCATCACGAAGAGCCCTGAGAAATGCTTTATCCCCATCTGTAGTGTCTGTGGATAAAATCAAAAGGGAAGGTTAATGCAGGAGGTTGTTAGTGTGCTGAAGCAGATGCTTTGTTTTCTCATGTGGAAATGTGGTCTGACTGAATACACAGTGGTGAAATAATGCAGGGTAGTATGGATACAGCTCACAGCAAAGTCTTTCTGTGCTGCTTGGTGTTCAGTCAGAGCAAAGGATTTGTCATGGGAAGAGAATCAGCCAAACACCAGGGAATTTGAGCCATTCCCCTAATGAGGTGGAATGTTAAACATGTACAAGAATACAGTGTTTGCAGTGTCTTTGCATTTGTAAAAGCAAGTACTGCTTGATAGAATGTAGTCAATGAACTGTAAACTTCCCCTTTTTGTACTTTAGCCTTGATGGAGGGTCATGGAGAAAATGTGAAATAAGTAGCACAAACATGGCACCCCTCCACTCCCTACATTAACAGGACTGAAACTGTGTTTCTTAGGAACTCTGACTGCAACTATGGAAAACAGGACCACTCCCACCTTTTTCTGCCAACCCACCCTTTTAATGTAGGATAGGAAGCCTTTAATTAATTTGTCTTATTGGCATTAATCATGTTTGAACACCAAGAAACTGTGTAGAGCAGAAGTCTGTACCACAGATACCTGTACTGCAACATGTGGGTGAGGTATGCATGTAGTACCTTTATTCTCAAGCCTCCATAACTAAGTTTATAAATAACTAAAATCCCTTGTGAAAAATTACTGCCCACAGATTGCTATGGAAATATTTGTAGGAATACAAAATCCAGTTGTGTCTTTCTATTAAACAATGTTACTCACCAAGTAAATGAAAAAAAAAAAAAAAAGAAAAAAAGGAGCAGAGTTTGGGAAGGGCTGTGTGTCACCTGCAACGCTGCTACCCGGGACCTATTGTGTTCCTTGTGTTCATTTGCTCCATGGGTGGGGGTGGGCATTGTGCTTTATTATGACTATTTCTATAAGTTGGAAAAAGAAACTGGAATTAGTCAAAAGATACATCACAGAATATTTGTGAAGTCTTGTTCAAAGGTAATTTTAAGCCACAGAGTTTGTAACCGATGAGTCCACTGAAGCTGAGCGAAGCTGAGGGCTTGGAAGTCCGACTGTGTACTTTTGTTGGGTGACTGTGAGCTGTATTTCTCTCTTCTGGTTTGCATATTTGATTTCTGGTTTGCATACTTCTTGTCTGAAGAACACAATGGTATGAGATTATCATGGGTTTTTTACAAGAACAGAGCTTCAGCAATCTACTAGAGTGAGAACTTTCCCATGCTGGCACTGGCAATGGACCCTTGTTTTGGGGATACTCTGCCAAAATCAACCTCTTTGTCCCGAAGCACACTGAGGAGAACTTTCGGGACTAGAATTTTTGTACCAGTGAATAAACACTTCAAGGATGTTGAAGGGTCTAATGGAGGTGTGCAAGCAATTTCTAAAGTAACTGCAGCCTGGAAATCATAAAAAAGCCATAGTGAAATGGCTCTGGGGTAGAAGTGTGTCAGAATTTTGGCACAAGTATTTTTCTAATATGGAAACTGCATCAATTCAACCTCAAGGCAAAACTTGCCTCTCCACATCACAGTTTCTTATTGACCTGCTGTCCCATACTTTGTCCTTTAGGGGCATAGGAAGGTGACACAGAGATTACAGATGGTAACACTTTACACTTGTAAAGCACCAATGTCTTTGACTGTAGGTCTGACAGTGAAGCCCAACTTTTAGCCTAGGAAGAATAAAATAAGAATGAGGTCTTTTTCTCAGAGGTCTCAGAGCTAAGGCCTCAGTATCTTTGAATTTGGCACATCTGCTAAATATCTGTAAGAAGTAGAAAACCTGCTATCCCAAATAGCTGAACATACTGATTAAAGGTGCTTTTGCCAATTCTCCAGGAAGCTCTAATGCAAATCACTCCCTTCCAAGAAAGGGTGTTCAAAGGCAAGTATACAACAACTTAGAGATGCAGAGCTAACAGTAAACATAAGAACAAACAGAACAATAATGAAAAGGTTATGTGTTTGCTCAGTCATCTGATGAATACACTTATCTACCAATTCTCCTGGGCTCCAGCTGTTGGATGTCACAGAGAGTAACAGCCTGTGGGTGGTTCTTACAATGGGAACTAGGTTTAATGTAAAATCATAAAACCCTAACCATTCAAAACAATAATAAAAAGCCCTATTGCAGTGGGGGTTCCTGAATGCCTGGAGTCAGTGTTTGATGCCACTCCAGCACTGCTGCAGAAAGTACACTTGGCCAGCTCCTTACATGAAAAATAACTCCCTCGTCTTCAGCAAAGCCTCTCTGATTTATGCTAATGAGGGTCTGGCTCCCTGTCCTGTCAGCTCTGCAGAATTGTTTTCTACCTTCCCTGGAAGCAAGTGAAAGAAATTCCAGCACTGTCATCCCACATGAGTTTTTCACCTGTAATGGATGGCTTTTGAAATTGTCTCAAACAAGACATCTTTTTCTAACAAAGGAAGTGCCAAAACAAAGCATCAATAATATTTCATCTAGCAATGAAGAAGGTAATACATTGGAAGAGCTGCGTGATAGCAGCTGCACAGTAGAAGGAAATTTTTGAGACTAAATAAAGGGGAAAAACAAGGTAGGGGAGAAATAATTAACTCAGTGTGGAGTGTATGCAGTGGTTATACATAGCAGTATCAGCACATTTACAAAACATTGTAAAATGGCTGTTTATCAGCTGTCCATAATTACTGTAGAGACACCTTAAATAGCAAAAGAGGCATCTAATAGAGGCATCTCTCATTTTCAGCCTCTAATAGAGGCTCCTCTCATTAGAGGAGCAAGCTCTAATACTTATTTTGTGACTCTTTTATGTATTTTTAGGTGCATACATAGAATATATGTGGAAAGAGTGGGAAAAAAGTTGTTTCTCTGCATTACTGCTTTCCTCTGCTCAAGGGGTAGGGGCCAGGGGAGTGGGTGCGTGGGTTGGGGGTGGTAACAGAAAACAAACTGATGGATTTCTCTACTTCAATATCTTATTTTTGTTTCCTTTTTTTTTTTTTTTTTTTTTTTTTTAAGGAATAAAAGTCCACCATGTAGTGTATTCTGTATTAAGCCAGGATAAAAATGAAGTCCTTGCTCCAAGTTTGTAATCATAAATCCAGGAGGTAGCTCCCTGCATTTTAGGAGAATGAACTCAGTGACAGCCATGTAATAGTTCTGGAGCAATAGTGTAGTCAATCCTGTGGTAATTACTGCTAATGGGTGCTAAACACAACAGTTGCAACAGCCTCCAAGTTGTTTCCCACTGGCAAATTGGGAAATTGGCATTTTCTAGACACCAACAAATACAAGAGAAGATATGTGCTTTTTTAACAATACATCCTTGAATTTTATTTATCAACCCATGTATACAATTGCTATCTGAATACTTCCTGTTGTTTCCACTCCAGTTATATGCCTTGTTGTTTTTTTTTTTAACCCTGAACAGAAGCAAAGGGATGCAGAGAAGCCAGTCTGACATTTGTGTTCACTTTGGAGCAGGCAGTAGAGACAAAAACAGCACTTAATGATTTCAGCATTTTTTTTCACAGGAAGAACTCCTGTTTTACACCCTACTACAGGAGATTGTAAATGCTTTACTCTCCCTGGCTGCACTGAGTAAGTCATCAAATATTCCTGTGGTCCAACTTTGACTAATTAGAAGCTTGTAAAGATTCTTGTGGATAATCTGCAAGTTGGCAGAACAGCACAGACATTGGTTCTACACACTGCTGAACCTAAATACTAAATATGGATATCATGTGTGTGTTAGCTATAATGATAAGCTGTATTTTCTTGATTGCATTTTCCCTGTAAGGATTTTAAAAAGGTTTGCTGATGTTTGGAAGTTCAGTTTTGCAGCACCTGTGCTGAGAAGGAATTAGTAGGGATAAATGGATATGAAGGGCAGAATTCTAAACTCATTTACACAATTCAGTAGGCTTGCAAAATCCTACTGATGCTGATGCTTTTATTTAGTCAGCTAAGTGTTACTAAAACGTGTCCCCCTCTCCATATTGTGGCATTTCTTGTAGCTGCAGAGAGACTTATTTTTAGACTTGATCTTCATTCTTATGTATTTCAGTGCTCTCAAGAAGTAGCAGCTTAAAAATAATACATATTTAATCTCTTCAGGGGGATTATCCTTAGCAAAGACTAATGACCATGGCTTTAGTGTTTCAAGTGACAAATTTCAAGAAACTGTAAATATTGTCTCACACTGGCAAGACAAGTTCCTTTCCCTGCTTGTTGTGAGGGCTTTTGCACAGAACTGGAAAAACACTGTTTTGTAATAAATGTTTTATTTTCTACTCATCAATTTTCCAAGCTTTGTCAGTACCTCTTCAGACAGTCACCTTTTTCTTTTGTTTGTTTTCAGTTTCAATGGATGAATCTGAATCTTTTACTCATTTGCAGGACACATCTTCTCCTGACTCTATTGACAGAGTTGATACTCATTCACTCCCTTCTGCAGGACTGTGTGCAAAGTATTTCTTTTCCACAGTGAAAATCCAGAAGCCACTGTCTCTTCCCACACTGAGATGACCCCTTGTCAATGTGACATCTGTCACTTTGTGAGACCCTTTTTGGTAACATTCCCAGTTCCTCCTATGGGCAGGGGGCACCTCTCCCACCCAGACAGCATATGTGCAGACTGAGAAAAGTGTCTTGGTACAGCAGAACCTTTTTTCCCTGTTCTTTGTGTTTATTTTTCATGCTCTGGGAACAGGGTGCTGTGAAAGGTGACTAATGGGCAGCTGCTATTTATGAGCACAGGGCAGTTTGTTTCCTTTTTGGAAGTGTCTGCATGGCCTTCCCTTGACACCTGCAGTGCACCAGGGACAAACATAAACCAGAACTTCAAGGTTGCAAAAGTCACTGTTGAGTTGTCAGGTGATGGGTGTAACAAAAAAGGAAACTATTGGTTGACCTTTAAGGGGACTAGGAAAAAGATGGAGCAGAAAGTCACAATTTTCTGGATGACAACTGGGTAAGATCATGGCAAGATGAATGAGGCACTGTCTGATTGTGCCTCTTGAGTGATGCTGAGGTCGAAGATCATCAATTCAGGCAAAAGACCAATGAGTTTGAGCAAGTTCCTTCAGAAACTTGAGAGAACAGCCGTCAATGGATCCCACCACTGATAGGAGATGAGAAGAGGATTAATCACCATCCCTGAAGGGATTTAAAAGACCTACAGATGTGGCACTTAGGGACACAGTTTAGTGGTGGACTTGTCAGTGCTGCATTAATGGTTGGATTCATTGATCGTAGAGGTCTTTGCCTACCTAAATTATTCCATGATTCTAAGATGAAAGGATTTTTTTTTTTTTTTATTTGCTGTGTGGTTGGTTTGGATCAGATGGAAGGCTGTGCTCAAGGACCAGTCCCCACTGTTAGCATGGATCTATCCCTCAAGCACTGGGAGGAGGTTCATGGCACTTTGCCTTCCCCAGCATCACCACTGTCAGGGTCAGTTTGGGCTGCAAGGGTCTGTGTGCTTTCATATATTGTTATTTTAAATGTCAGGTTAGATACCATTTGTGTGAAGCATCAGCAAGTACTTAATATTAATAGCTGGGATAATGGTACATGGCAATATATCGTTTTTTGGTTGTTTTCTGACTGAACTGCCAGTCAACGTGGAAATCAGTCTAAGCTCTAGAGTTCGAGGCCACCCTGGTCCTGTGACCACTATGAATATAAAAGGGAGAAATACAAGAAAGGGAGAAATATAAACCTTTCAAGTGAAACAGAAGATACAGTTTCAACAGTAACATTTTTTAAAGCATAGCTAAAAAGCTATGAGTGATTGTGTACACTCAATGAGATTCTCCCAAAGCATGGACCAGGAAGGGCTTTTCTTTTCTGTACTGTTGTGATAAACCCTGCCCTGGTCATCACTGCCTGGCCTGAGCAGCTAAACCCACTGACTGCAGGCATTTTGCCTTTCAGGGATACCCCCGCCTGCTGCCCTGCTGGCTGAGTTCCAGAGCTGCTTTGCTGCCAGGAGCAGAAAATCACAAAGCTTTTGGTTCCCAAAAATCACAGAATCATAGACTGGTTTGAGTTGAAAGGGATCTTTCAAGGCCACCTGATCCAACTGCCCCACAATGATCAGGGCCATATTCAATTACGACAGCTTGCTCGGAGCCTTGGATGTTTCCAGGGATGGTTGAACACTTTCAGGGATGGGGCATCCACTGCCTCTCTGGGAAACATTCTGCTCACTTTCTGATTTTCCATCCTCTTTTAAAAACCTTCTCTCTGCAGTCTCTTCTGAGCTTGGGTGGAACTAATGGGATGGAAAGGCAAGTCCCAAGAGCCTGGCTCCTTCTGAAGAGGCATCAGTGAGAATAACAGTAGGGCAGAGGAAGAACTGAGTGTACTGTATGCAAAATAGAAACAAATTGCATTGATTATGTCCAGATATGATGTGCAAATATAACTCTGTCAATTCTTCATCCCTCCTGCACCACATTTCACCCTAAGTAGGGAACTCAGCAATTTTGCCACAAAGGCGTTCCTTTGAAACTAGAACATGACAATTTTAAACCCAGAGTACTCAAGCAATATTGCTAGAGGCTAGCACTCACCAAGAACAGCCACTGCCACCCACTGCAGTAGAGAGGGTAAAGTGCAATTCACTGCAGTGTTCTTTCCAAGTCTGAATTAGGTGCATCCCCCATACATGATCCAGTGGGTCATTAAATGATCAGGGTCAGATGCCTTGGGTAAAAGGTTTTGTTGGAGAGGTTCATACAGAACAGCAGAGTCAAGCACTTCTGACCTCTACACTTTCAGAAAAGAAACCATCTTTATTGGTTTCCCAGCTTGAAGAGTCACTGCAAACTTTCCAGCCCCAGGCTGCATCACTTCCAGGACAACTTTGTTTTGAAATGTGATTTAGAATAAGCAAAGTGCTCATCCACTGCCAGATAGAGAGAGATGGGAAGAGCTAGCAGTGAGTTCTGCCACAGGAAATATAATTTCCCAGTGTAAGATTACTAAAAATGGTGAGTAGGAAGATGGATCTCAAAACAAATCTATGGAAAAATTAAATTCAGTAGGCAGGAGTGGCAGGTGGATAAGAATCAGGTACAGCTAAAGAGGTAATGACCAAAATGGATGATGGAAATCCCACCAGTTTAAAGGCTATACTGATCAGTATTTCACCTACATGTATTCCCATTTTGGTGTCATTACTCTTGGTCAACAGGTGCAGCATGTCACAGACCAAATTTATCAAAATGACATAGAAGAATACAAAGCCTTACTCTTGCTGTCAAAAGGCAGTTGCTGGGTCTCACTTTGGTATGCAATCTATGTGAATGACTACCCACTGAGAAGTTGAGACTTTTTCACGAAATGAATCATCCTTTTCTGTGTTAAACATTGTCCACTCTTCAGTGAATCTGTAGAATACTACTGTGACTGAGTGCAGGGAGTTAAGTTACAGAGATTTTTGGGCTGTACAGGAGTAAATGACACAAACCAACATAAAGGTAAGTCCAAGACTAATTCCCATGCTTCTGGCTGTAACAGTGGGGAGCCTGTACTTTGGAGAGTGTTTGCTGCTTGGCTGTTAAGTTTAGTAATTTTCTCCCAACTAAGAAATCACACATTGTAAAATCTGCAAGTTCTTGGCCAAAAGGAATGGATGAAGAAGGGGGGGATGCATGTGGGAGATACATTAAAAGTGAGGCAAGTCAGAAAAATGAAGATCTGGACTTAGCAGAGCTTACCCCACAAATGGCACAGACTTGCAAGTGGTATTCTGCTTCTGCTCACTTTCTGATTGCATAAGTACCTTTGAGTGACTTTTCAGATTCACAGAATCCTAGAATAGTGTTTTGAAGGGACCTTACAGACCATCTAGTGTCAACCCCCTGCCCTGGGCAGGGATACCAACCACCAGACCAGGTTCCTCCAAGCCCTGTCCCACTTGGCCTTGGACACTTCTGGGGGTGGGGCAGCCACAGTTTCTCTAGGCAACTTCTGTCAGGGCCTCACCACCTTAATGTCTAAATTCTTCCTTTTATCTCGTCTCAACCTACCTCTTTCAGTCTAAAGCCATTCCCCTTATCTTGCTACTCCATCCCTTGTTCAAGTGCCTCTTCAGCTCTCTTGGATCCCAGTTAGGCTCTGGAAGGGGCTCTAAGGTCTCCCTGGAGCCTTCTCTTCTCCAGGTGAACAGCCCCAGCTCTCCCAGCCTGGGTCCAGAGCAGAGAGGCCCTCTAATCACCTTTGTGGTCTCCTCTGGATTTCCTCCAACAGTGCCATATCCTTCTTATGCTGAGGATCCCAGAGCTAGATGCAGGCCCCATCCAGGTGGGGTCTCACCAGAGTGAGTAGAAGTGCACAGTCACCTCCCTCGACCTCCTGCCCACACTTTTAATGATGTAGCCGAGGACATCTTTGGCTTTCTGGGCTGCCAGAGCACATTGCCAGGTCATCTTGAGCTGCTAATCCACCAAAGCCACAAGTCCTTCGCCCCAGGGCTGCTCTCAATCCGTTCTGTATTTCTGCCCTGCCTGTACCTGCACTTGGCATTGCCCACACCCAGGTGCAGGACCTTGCACTTGGCCTTGTTGGACTCCATGTACTGAGTCCTTCAGTTCAGACACCTGAACCAACTTGTTGGACTTTAGTTTCTGAACAAAAAACTCAGTTGTGCATGTGTAAGTTGAATTAGTGCAACTGAAGATCGAATAAGGACTGTGGTCAGACAACCAGCCTGGGAGCAGCTACACCTGCTCTTCTTTTTGGACTTCACAGGGAGGTTATACTCAAAAGACTTAATTACATTAAAGCACAACATGTCCTCCAGCTGTGACCCCATGCTTAAGGACTCCCTTAAAATCCTGTGGTTAAAACCTATTCAGTAGTGAAAAAAACCCCAAAGGAATTCCATGGGACTATTCACGGTACAAAATCTGAATTTTCTTTTCAGACTGGAGCAGATTTTTGTCCCACCTCCTCTCCCTTTGTTGGTAGGCCTTGAGGAATCTGGTGTTGATCATGCACCTCTACTGGTAACATTTTGAGCAAGGACCCCCATATATGTACATCTATTTACAATTTTTATGGGTAGGTATTACTCAGGTTCTAATACTTCGGCAGCTGAGGGATCATCTCATGCCCCTCCCAGGGGATCTGAGCACCTCACTCTACAGACTTAAAGAAGCAACCATATGTTCTGGGAGAAAACCAGTACTAATTAAAATTGTACTTTTAACTGGAATTTATGATATGACTAAGAATAGAGAGCATACAGCTCCAGATAAAAGCTGTGGGGTAAGACATGATCAGAGGAAGCTCCTTTTGTCACATCACTAGGGAATTATTAGGAAGGTAACTTTTCTCTGCTGTAAAGTGTTGAGTTTTAAGCAACATTGAGGTAATTTATAACATTACCTTTCAATTTCCTGAGATTTAATTCAAAAGACTTGTTAAAATGTAGAGTACCAAGAAGTCATTGAAGCAACTGGCATTTTAAAAAGACAATTCCCTTTTTAGATAATAATACAATCTTCAGATCAGGTAAATCAGAAAGATAAGTGAATACACACTTCTGTTTAAGTTTGCTTTCTTGTTGTGAATTAGTCACATAAGAAAAGAAATAAAAAAGGAGTAAGTTGGATAAAAATAAATTAAATTTTCTTCTATGAATGTCTGATGTTAAAATAGAATTTCTTTCCTACTGACACAACTGTAATGAAAAAGTAAAAAATGTAGTAAGACATTCAGAAATACCCCAACAAATTTTGTGTTAAAAATGCCAGATAAAGATTTGCTTTGTCGCATCTCTAAAAACTGCTAACTTTCTAGTGATTTAGTCAGCAGGCAGAGGTTTGCAGCTCACCATTGAAAGGTGTGAGTCACAGCTCAGGAAACTGAGCTTCTTTTTGATAGGAGAATGCTTCCACTTCCTTGGGGAGCACCAAGCGTGTGTTTGGCATTTGGCTGAACACTCTGAGAAGGAGACAGCAGAATTCTAAATGTTTTGTACCCATGAGAATACATAACCTAGCCCTTCTGGAAGACCTTGAGCTAAAAGAGTACACTATAAGCTTCAGACATTGCTGGTGCTTTTCATTCTTCAATACTTCATCTTGTTTTTTCGCTTGACAGTCTGGGGAACTTGAGGAAAAACTGATATTCTGGTAAGAGTTATCTTTTTCTCATTAGTAATGGCGTAACTCCTCCGATGTGGTACTTGGATGTACATCCATGAATATTTACTTCAATTTCTCATAGATCTATATGAAAGTGAGACCTACTTCTCCTATCTTCTTGGCATGGCATCTTAGCATACCATTTCTAGCCTGAATCCTACTTTTGGTACAGGTAGCTGCCACCCATGCTGGGAAGTGGTCAGGGTGTATTAAAATTTTGGGATGTCCTGAGTTCTCCCTCTCTCTGTGGATGATGATACACACACAGTTGAGTGGAATCAGACTCAGACAGGTTTGCTATGAAATGTGCCAGATCAGGATTTTTACTGCCCTCTTCATGCCCTGCTTGCCTCACTCAGCAGCACAGTCCCACTGATGCACTCCTCCTGCTCTGATCTGACTGCTGCCTGGGTCAGCAGCTCCTTCCTTTGAAGCCTCCTCCTTCCCTTCAGCTGCCACCCATTCCCTGCCATGTGGGCATGTCAATAGGAATGAGGGGAAATACCTGTCAACTTGCTCAAAGCCTCACTTAGGTGTCCCAAGTTCATCGCTTACCTCCGTGACGGCGAAGCTTCGTTTTCCACAGGGAACAACCTTGTACCACTTGTCGTGCAGAACATCCATGAAGCCGTGGGATTTGTACTGGCTGATCAGGTCAGAGATGTTTGAGGTGAGCAGAGAGTTGGGGGGAAGACCAATGCCATATCCTAGAAGGGAGAACAGTACAGTCATCTCTCTCTTTCTTGTTTGGTTTTTGCTGAAGTATGTTCATTTCAGCATGGAACAGCAAGCTGACACTCTGTTTCAGCCAGCCAGCTCAAACCTGGCTTACTGTGCTCTGAGAATACTGAGACGAGACCTTTTTTGGTGCAAAATAAAGCCACCCAATATAAACAGATTAAGCAAATTCAAAATTATTAAGGCTACACAAATATGTAAAACTGGAGGTTCAAAAACTTACAATGGAGGCAATGGATTAATAAATATTTTCTCTAGAAACACAGACCTTTTCATGCCCTTGTCATGGATTCTTTCAGCAATGCAAAAGGGCCTCAGTGTCACATAAATCATTCTGTGATCCTCTTGCATTGTTAGAGCAGTGGATGTGACTGTGGTGTCAGATGTGACATTTTCTTCCTACGCATTTTCTGATGAGGAGCTGTATGCATGTAAATATATACAGGAGCAATCTTCATTGTTATCAAACAGCAATTTAAAGCCCAGGATCTATGCTTTCAGTTCTGCTCTGGCACTGACAGGGACTTTCAGATAATACATAAATAAATAAATGCAGTTTTTAGCCAGTTGTGCAGTTTTAGCTGTGTTGTCTTTCACCATGTTGAAGTGTGGGTAAAGGACTTGGTGTAAGTGAAAATGAATTCAGTAACTCTGAAGGTGGTACTTCTATTTGCAGAATCTGGGGTTTGACTTTAGAAATTCTAAACAAATACAATTGATCCCTTGAAGACATACAGTTGCATGCCAATTGCCTGCAGAGATTAATTTCTAGTCCACTGTGGATTTTTGTTTTTCAGTTCAGAATTCAGAATTTCAGACTGTCTCCTTAAAAAAACGCACAACAACACAGGAAGAAAGAAAAAAAAACCCTCACAAGCAGACAAGTGTTGAATTTTCCAGGACAGTGGCTCACTTTTTAAGGAGTGATGAGGTGGTAACTGTTCCTACAATGCTTCTCCCTTGCTGCTGAGTTTTTTACATTGTGTCTGTAATTCCACCTGAATAAATTTGCTCAAATCAAAGGATTTGTTTCAGAGTTAGCACAGCTAGGACTCATAAATATCACATTTTCACCATACTTTCTTTGTAATTGGGTGATATGAAGGAAGTCCAGTCATCCAAAATCATACAGTTCCAAATAGTGTCTATTTGTTTCTTTTCCTATATTGAAATCTAATCTACTTGATTTGAAGTTGTGGAAGCTTCTGGTTTTATTTCAGCAGAGCTGACCTTTTTGCAAGGGATTTATCAGCTTTCTGAAGGAGGTTGTTTTACTGTGTGATGGGAGCAGCTGGAGCAATTGCCCTTGGAGGGAAGGAAAGTGAAAGCATCAGTCCTTTCCACTGTCCATCTATCACAAAAGTGGTTTCTAAAGTCTGCTGCCCATGTGCTCATCCATGCTGGAAGCAGCTTCACACCAGCCTTGCTTCCAGGCTGCCTTCTGAGCTGTCCTTGCTCATTTCTCAAGGCTGCAGGAGGCCAAGCACCAGGCCAGGGTCCCTTCTCAATTGGCTATAGATTCATTGGGAATCTTAAAATGGGAACAGTATTTGCCTGTTTCAGATGAAAGTGAAACTGCAGAACCGCATTTTGATCACATTTGAACTGGGTTTTGAACACATGTCAACAAAGAGAGCTGGCAGAAAAGAAGCCTCATTTCAGGGGCCTCTTTATTTCATGGTGAGCAGGGAAATGGACTCTGCCTCCTACTTCTCTGGAGACACTGTCTGAGCACTTGGAATGATTTCTATATAGAGCATGGCAACAGATCATAGAACCACAGCATAGTTTGGGTTGGAAGGGACCTGAAAGAACATTTCATTCCAATGCCTACCATGGGGGATCTTCTACTAGACCAAGTTGCTCAAAGCTCCACCCAACCTGGCCTGGAAACAGGTGGTAAAAGTGATATGAGATCTCAAAAAAACCACAAGAAAAGGCTGAAGCTTTTGTTCTGCTCAGTCACTGAGGATTTTGTCATAATCCTCAAGGGGTCCTCAGTTTCACCTCCATATTTTCACTGAGAATACCACAGCACAACAAAGCAAATTCAGCACATGAGGAACAGAACAGTGTGTTATAAAACTGGTTATTACCTTCAATGGCAAAGGGTTTTCCCACAGTTAGGAGCTTGCAGTCAGCATCTATTGACACTTCATAATCTAAGAGTGCTTTATCCATGATGAAGGCATCAAGTTTCTCTGGATCATGCCTGTATTCAACATCGAAGTCAGAAATACAATCACTTCACAGTCTAAGTGACACTGAACATTTGTCTATGCAGATTTTTGGAAAATTACTGTATGAAAACAGGGACGAGTGACTGCTGTTTGCACATCTGCACTTAAAATGAAAACTGATTTATATTTTGAAGGATGGAATTGTGCATGAAATGCAAACTTCGTGCATTAAAAGCAGTCAGTGTGTTTAGGACTTACTTTGCTCCCACAAAATACTATTGTTCTGAAAGACAAAAGTCACTACAAAATGTTGGACTTGGACTCAATTGAAAGTGGCACAAGGCTTTAGTGGAGAAGATAAAAAATTGCTAAAATACTGTTGCTGTCCTGATTCCTTTGTGATGTTAAACTTGGAGGATACTAGAACAACAAACCAGAAGGATAACTTATTCAAAGGAATTTCTCCTCCTTTCTCCTTGAATACAAGGTAAATAATTTCCTTCACCCAAGGAAGGAAATCTATCTTTTCCTTGTGTTGTCTTCATTAACACAATGACTACATTTTACTAAAATAATAATTTCGGAACAGCATGTTTGGATAAAAATGATACGAAAGAACAGCAGCAGTGCCTGTTCTCATCTGATGCCAGGACTGCACCCTCCATTCCCATCCCCTTAAAAGTCTGGGTGTTCTTCTGATGTGATTACTTCATTGATTTCAATCCACTGACTCCAGTTTGACCCAAAGAACTGCCATGTGTCTTAACTATCAACAGGATGGGTCTGGGGAAAAATATATAAACAGGAAACAACAGGGAAAAAAAACTTCTGGTGAAAAGTTCTCAGGCCATCTGCCAGGCAACTTTTAAGACAAAATGAATGAATGACTTCAGGCTTATTACCACCTCCCCTGTTTCTTGGAAGAGTTGTTTGATCCCCAGACTGCTAAGCACAAATGTCTCTGAGGCACACTGACACCATGATTCCCTAACGCAACAAGACTTTTATTACTTTTTACCAGTCTAGTGCTTCTTTTATTCATTTTAATTATAAATTAATGTTCCTCTGGGAGAACCTTCTTTCCCCCCACCCCACAGAGGAGCCGCATTGGCAGCTTTTGCTTGGACTGGATGTTTTTTTTCTGAATGTTTCTCACTGCCTGATGAAGGGCTCCCAAGCTCAGGAACTTGCCAGGAGTTTATACATTGCCCGCGCCTGATGGCACCCCCACACCCAGGTAGGCATTCCCACCTGGCCTAAATGGGTATTAATCCATTGGACTCCCATGTTTTGTGAAACTCTCAGCGGTGAGATAGAGAGGATCAATGGGACATGGCATCCATGGAGCGGTGATATTTTCTACATCTGTCTCTCTCTCACTATCTTTCTCTCTCCCCACCACCATCATCACCACTACTGCCTCTGTCTCTCTCTCTTTCGCATTTACTGTTAAATAAAATCCATACTGTTGACTTTGGCCTCGTTTTCACCTCAATCCAAGCATCTCTCTTAGCAACTGTAATAACCAGATCATAACAACTGGCCAGGGGGGCAGGTGTGGTGCTGCATGCAGGGGCTCACTTCAGGTAGGCCACCCCGTCAGTGGTGGCAGGGACGTTGTAGCGCCGCATGTACTCGTGCATCTCCGGGAAGCTCTGCCTCACGTAGTCCTCTGCACTGCTCTCCCGCACTGTGCCGAAACGGAACCCTTGGGATGGGTGGTGAAGCTGAGGGGAGGACAGGAGAGGATTAGCAGAGCCATTTGCCTCCCATCACATCTGGTATTTCAGCCCTAGTGTGTCAGCAGTTCCTCAGAAATCTTCAGTGTTCTTGGACCTGGCTCTCTGGGTGTTTTTCTGCAGGCAGCTTCCCACCCTGCTGGAAAAGCCTAGAAAGACTTACCAGGTGGCTAAATAGCCTGTCTGTGTACTCTCAGGGTTTTCTTCAAATGCTGAAAACAATCCCCATGAAACACCCTGAACACCCAAATGTAGGTGTTTATTGGGATTATTTGTCTCTGGAACAGATAATGTTTCAGGAACTGTTATGAGAAGCCTCTAGGCTGGGTACAATCCACCTTCTGGGCTCTGGGTACTCATCAAAGGACATACAACCTAGATTTGTTTTGGCAGAATGTTTTACTTTGTCCTTAGGGATGAAATTTAGCCTTCTGCAGAAAGCTACCACCCCCACTTAATTTCTAGAAGTCTAGATACCATATCACAGTCTCCGCTGCCATTCCTCACAGACGAACTGAGGACTGAAAGGTTACTAGAAAGTCTCCCCTGGCAGTGAGAAGGAGGGAGAATTCCCCTCTGCATGGCCCAGGCTACAGCCATGGATATATACACAGAGTCTTTTTGCAGTTCTGCGCCCTGCCCTTCTCTGAACTGACTCCGCAGTCTGCAGCCCCAAGGAGCCCAGTTCAGGTTTCACAGACCCCTCTTTCCAAAGTTTTTCTTTGCCTTTGGAGCATTTAGTGGCTCCTGGGGGAAGTCTCAAGATGCCGTGGAGGAGTCAGGCAGCATCTTCCTCTATGCCAAGCACTTCCTTGAGCTGGCCAAGTGCTGCCAAGCCACACTAATTAAAAAGCTTTCAGCTACCCACCAGCCTCTAACAGGCCAAGCTTTCAGAGCACAGGAAGCCAAACAGAGCTAAGGCTGAAGCAGTCATGCTGTATTTGCTTCCCAGGAAGCTCATGGACATCACAGCAGCTTGCAAAGATGATCTCAGCACAGCCACGCTCTGCTTGGCAAAGACCAAGCAAAGAAGCATTCTGCCAGTCCATCTGGCCTCTGCATTATCATCTAAGCAGAACAAAGTGCAGGGTAGCACAAAGCCATACAAAGACCTTTCTCAGTCTTCTCTTCAATGACATCAGGGATAGAAGAGTGTCTATAGTTTTTTAAAGAATGGCAAAGGTAGGATGTAAACTCACTGTCGCCCAGTTTAATCTGAAAAGGAAGAGAAAAAGGTATTTCGGATGGTGTTTCTGGGGCCATGGAAGCTATGAGCATTCTGTATTAATAAGTTGCCAGGTGTTTACCACCTTGTGGTCTGCTGATCTGGTCCCTGTGTCGCAACCCAGGAATGAGACCTGCTGCTAATTCCTAGGCTGTGGGTATGAGGAGTCCTGGCTTTTTTTTTTTTTTTTTTTTTTTTTTTTTTTTTTTTTTTTTTTGTTCTGGTGTAGATGGTTGTGGGACACGCAATGCAGGGTGTGCCTCCATATGGAGCTGGCCATAGTGCTGTGCCAGAAGGACTGTGGGCACAGAGGGAAATGTTCTTGCCTGGGAGTGTGTGGGAGCAGCATTCAGGTGCCAGAAGACATAAATAACAGGAGTTGGGCTGTGACAATACATCATGGAGACTTCCAGCACAATGCTGCCAGCCCCAGTCTTGAGACACTGAAGACAACCTGTTTAAAGAAGGAACTTGGAGTGAGGTTCATGTGCTCTCTGTTCCAAGAAGATCATCACCACAGTCAGGACTATTTTTTTTAGGTTTTATTTCTTGGCAGTTTTAATGAGGAGACTGAAAACCCCATTAAGACCCAACAATGAACCACAGTGTCATTTTAACTTAGGTGCTTGTTGTGAAGTTTGTGGCCTACCTAGTGATGCCAACTGCAGAGCAACATCTGATCTGCAGATAAAGTCTTCACTGGAATGCATCTCTCACTGAGACTGTCATCGATGTCTGCATTTGGCTAAACTTTTAAGCCTGAATGAGAAAGGCTGGTACAAAAACAGTAAACTGCACCTCCATGCAATTTTCTATCCTGAACTCTTTACTGAGGACTGCCCACGCTTTGCTTTGTGTTGGGCACACTGTCAAATTTCACCCCAAATGATGACAACACCGGAATGTTTATTAGATCAGAAGTCATTCTGGCTTAATATCTTTTCTCTAGCAACACCATATGCCTGGTGGGAAGTTTTGGGAAGTCTGTACAAGGGAGTTGTTCAGCCATCCCTTGTTCCAGTGCTCTATCTGCTTCTGGTAATCTCTGCTGTTTCTTAAGCATCATTATGTGTCTGCAATTTTGTATTTGATTGACTCCTTTTACGAAGGATAAATGTTAACAGCTGTTTTAACCCTCTACATCGTTCAAGGACTTCTGTTTTCTTCATATTGCTGCTTACCCACAGGAGGAAAAAGTTTACTTGCAGGTCTGTGGATTGACAGTGCTAAATGCTGCCAAAAGCACTTCACTGATGATTGCTAAGAGTGCTAAGGGTTCCTTGCTTCAACAGAAGATAAAAACTTCAGGATGGAAACAAGACTCATCACTTGTCATTGCTGCTTTCTTACCTTCTGTAGTCCTCTCCTGGGAAGATTATGTGACAAGATGGAAACCACAAAAATCTGTGTCCTGACAGGATAGGTAAATACCATAGTCTCCCTCTGAATCTTGCCTTATTAGTTGTCTCTTTTTTCTAATATTTTCTGTTTCTCATGCTCTCTCTCTTTTGCCTTTCTTATGTTTTGAAAGTCCTGTACTGAAAGAGTCTTTCTGTTTTCTATAAACCAACAAAGGAATGTTAATGCCTAGGGCTTCAGAGAAATCATAAAATCTGAAAGATCAGCATTTAAAGAATCAAGAATGGATCCTATGTATTTATTTTTTTTTAAAACTCATAATTCAGGGGAGGCAGTTACTTACATTTATATCAGTAATTGCAAACATAAAGACCAGCTTACTGGAAGAAATAGCTGTTGAAATTCCAGTAATTTCTACTATGTGGATTCTCTGCTTCTGTGTATATACTGTGTTTCTTCATTCAGCACTCAGTGACAGAGGTGAATAACCACCACAAAGCAGGTAAAGGGCACTAGGAAATGTCGAGACTTTTGTATCCAGAGCACCTGGAGCTTTGCTGGTGACTCAAGTACAAATAAAAATAAATGAATGCAATAGCTGCAGATCCATCTCCAGACATGAGTTTCCTTGGCACTTGGCTTAGATAGCCTTACAAAGTCCCTCCAAATTTGGACATCTGTGGCTGTAAGAAGTGGAAAGAACAAGGTTTGTTCAGACCTGGATGAGGCTTTGAGGTAACAGTGAAGTGGGGTTTATGCACTCTGTGTCCCGAGAAAATCATCACCACAATTGCCCTGGCTTGACAATTCATTGAACAAGATGTGAAGATTGTCATGGGTACAGATATTGCAAAATAGCAGTATGTCAAATAAGGATATTTAAATTTCTTTATCAGATCATTGAATCACAGAATCATTAAAGCTTAAAAGACCCTAAAGATCAGACCCCAACCACTAACCCAACAATGCTGAGCCCATCACTAAAATATGTCCCCAAGAGCCACATCTACAGGTCTTTTAAACCCCTCTACGGATCATGACTTCACCGCTTCCCTGGGCAGCCTGTTCCAATGCCTCACAACCATTATGGTGAAGAAATTTTCCCTGGATCTCTCTTCTGAAGACCCATTAGCATTTATCAAGCAACCAGCCCTTTAAGTGCTATCTGGCAAGGCCATCACAGCCAACTGCAGTTGGCTGTGAGCCTCAGCAGGGAAATGTCAACAGCCTGGGCAGTCCAACAGCAAGGGTATGAACATGCCAATTGAGTAGCTATGTTAAAAGCTATTAACTGCTAATGTATTTTAATATTTTATTTGTTAGAAGCTAAAAGGGGTTAAAAACTTTTTTAGTGCTGCTGGTTAGTGGCTCTCCAAAAACGGGGTGACAGCTCCAGCAGCCAACAGTATAGTTTTTGCGTCTCAAATAGTGGAGATCATGGATTTCGTATCAGCGAACTGTTTTATACCTGAAGCAACGGTGTATACCATGAGGGGCCATTCTTTAGGTGCACCCCAAAGTTTTAGAACCAGCTCCACACTCTACTGTGAGGAAGCCGTTGCACATGAAGTTGTGATGATGCATGTGGTGATATCCCATTTGGACCTGGTTTAGTGTTTGGGGCAGACTCAAGAGATGAGTGAGACATGGAGCCAGAGGGGCCTGAGCACTTGTCTTGAGCACCGAGTGCTTGGATTTTACAGGTTCAGGGCTGTGGAATGCTAAGACCAGAGGATCTTGCTGCACAAGACTGGGATGGATGGCTCAGGAGGATGTCCCATCTTCTGTGAATGCAGCAATTTTGAGAGGAAGAACTAGGACATGCTGCTGGGAAGTAGAGGATGAAAGTGCAGGAGAAAGACTAAAGAGCTGTAATTTCTGCAACTGGTCTACCTGTGAACACTGCTGTCCCTGTGACCTCTCAGGACAGTGTCTACCATAGGACACATGGATTGTGCCCAGCATTTCTAAGAACAAGACTCACTGCTGAAGAAAACATATCATGGGCAAGGAAACAAACAAGAGGCAATGTTTTCTTGCACTGCGTAAGAAAACAAAGGGAAATATGAATGCTGCCAAGCACAGAGGAGGTGAAATGGCTGTTGTGTCCCTTGAGACAGGAAGGGCATGCAGTGTTTAAGAAAACACCAGAGCTTTACAGTACATCCAACTTCTCTGACAGTGCCAGGACAAGCTTTGGGACTTCCCAGAGTCTTCTGTGCCTTGCATAACATGATGCTCCCAGACAAATGATGTTTGTGCTTCTTGCTGCTGAAAGCAAACACTGCAGCTACCAGTTCTCTCAGCTTGGCCCCTTACTTCCAGATCTCCTTGGTTTCTGTCTGCTGTTGTTAAAACATCTGCTGAGTGGGAAGTGGAGAACTTGTTTTATTTGGGATCATGTTGAGATAAATTGGGCATCTGCATACATCTATGGCTTGGGGTGCCAATTATGCATGAAAATACCAACATGATAAACACCAATGTGATGAAACCACAGCAGCAGAAACAGGAAAACACAATCCTGAATGACAGGGGTTTTGCATAACTTGGCACATTCCATTTTATGTAATGCATTGCCATTGCACTCAATGCTGTCAGCTGGGGAGAGCACCTAGATGCCAGCTTGAAAGGAAACAGGCCCAGAAATCACCAGTGCTGCTTGGGATTTAAGACTGAAAATGCAGCAGTAAACCTTGGCACATTCAAGGCTGAGGGACTGTAGAGTTTTGAGGTCTTTCTAGCAGGTTCTGGCTTTTGCATGACTTTTCAGTGCTGCAAAGCCACATAATTTATCTCAAGGACTTCTCCCCCCTAGGTGCCCTGGTTTAGTTTAGTATCATTTTGAGGTTTGCATCCCATTCAGTTGCCATTTATTTTTGCAGTAAGAACCCAAGTACAGAAAATTATGGTCTCAGGTCCACAAAAGCAGGCAGTACAATATCGCCTGCCATGGAGTTTGAGCTTACTAGGACTTGTGAGGAGACAAGGAACATCTAAACGGAGCAGCTATTGGGAAGGGAAATTGTAGGTATTTTCTACAAGCAATGATGTAACTGAAATCTAGATAATTGATTGATGGGGTGCAGCAGCTGCCTCGCTGAGTCTGGCTCAGAACCATTCTGTGAAATGGGACTGGAGGAAAAATGATTTGGGAACTCCATTTCTAACCATGATCTCAGCTCGTGAGAAGCATTTCATCATTCATTCTGTTGGCCTCTTCAGTGCCCAAATTCAACTCCATTAACTATTTTTTTGCCAGAAATGAGAAAAAGGCAACCCTCAGTATGTAGCTGAGGGCAGTGCCAGTGACCACTTGCTTCAGTGACAGAGCTAACATGGATTTAGCTTTCACCACTACCTATAAAGGTAGCTTTTAATTTAAATAGTGTATAGAAAGGAGGAACATGGCTGAAAGCACTTTCCTAACTTTTATAACAATTTCTGAGGAAAAACTATGGTGCAAAAGGTTTTAGTAGCTCACTTCCACAACAGTGCTGGTTACCTGTTATAACACCAAGTGCAGTGTTTAATGGGCACCTTGTGTATCAGAATTGCCAGCATGATCTCTGCCAAGCAACTGCTGCAGAATCTTGAAAATCTGCTCAGTTTCAGTTGCTAATCACTAGAGAAGGATAGCATTAGAAGAATTTATGTGGTTTTAGAAATCTACTTTTTTACAATGACACTTCTGTCTCTCACACATAAAACAATATGTGTTATGTAACCCACACATTTAGGTGGTTTCCCAGCCACCAATAGATTTCCCATAGCCCAGTGAGAAAATATAAGCAATTGGAAGTGATAAGCAAAGTTTCAGGGGAAAATGAGCAAAACAAATGAAATAATAATTAAAAAAAAAACCCAACCACAAACCAATATAAAACGGTTCAGGGGCTTTCCCTTCTTATCTGCAGGAGTTTTAGAAAACTAACTTGTGAAACTAACTAGTGAATATTTATGGGGTGCAGAGGGAGATGAAAGAAAATTATTCACAGTGAAACACATGAATTTCATATTTTAGCAGATGAAAATTCACATCTCAACTTCTGGAAGTGGAGGTTTTGATCAGGAACTGTCCTATGTGTTCAGGCTTCGGAAGCTGAGATGTTCCCAGGGCCTCCAGGAGAGCATGTTTGCAGAATAAATTTGAATCAACGCTTTCACTTCTCTGTTGCGAAAAGTGTCGGTGGAGCTGATTCTTTCCTTGATTCTTTCCTTGGATAATAACATATTTCCTTAAAATTCTGTCACTTTGAATCCAGCTCAGAGGGGTCATTAGCTGGCATAAAACCTGACAGCTGCACAGAAGTCAATGAGCAGCTTCAATCTGGATATGAGTGCAGAGTCCACTGCTGACAGTTTATTCTCTTCCCTGCAACAAGGGAATACGTGAAAGGAAACTTAAGTCTCTGCTCAAAAATGTGAACCTTTATGTTCACGGTCCCTGTGTGAGCACTGATAATTAAGTGTAAGATGTGCTCTGCTCCTTTGTGTCTTGGTGTTGCATCCCGGGTTTGGGTTAGATTAGGGGTTCTGATCTATGTTAGCTAGCCGAGTCCTGTGCACCCCCATGCACCCTGTGCACGAACCCCCGTGCACTCCCATGTTTCTCCCCGCCGCGGTGGCTTGCTCCAGGCTGCCTGCTATTGGAGCTTCCCTCTGCCACTCCTGTAACCACTCCCCCGTCCAGTCCTGAGAATTCTGTGTCTGTCACCCCGTTCCTGCGACCCCACTCACCCTGAGGCCCCGTGTCCGCCCCTGCCACGTTCCCGTTGGTCGCCGTGGTCCATGTCATTGCCACGGCACCTGCCCTCATTGGGCGGGAGGGCCTTTGCCCTCCCTGTCCCACCCCCTGTATCATCCCACTTCCCCCTGGTCCCGGCACCATTTTCATCCACGCGGGGTGGGAGCAGTCTGCGGATTCTCCATCATGGCTCCCGCGGCCATTAAAGCCTCCAGCCGCCACGCGGACGGATTTGGACAATTTCCTTGCCTCTTTATTTCCGCCCTCACGCCGATGGCAAAGCGCGGCCAGCCCGCCCCGGTGAGCAGCAACGGAAGTGCCCTGGAATCGAGACAAGCGACGGCCCCGGCGAGAAGCCAAGGTGCCCAAGCCGAGCACTCAGGAGCTGACTGGGGCCGGGAAAAATAACGCATTGTCATATCTTGGAAAAGCTGTTCAGCTCAGGGATGAGACTGGAGACTCAGGTCTGTGGTTAATTTTTGAGGGTTGCCCTGATGATTCAGGTGCTGGGCAGTGCAAAAAGGTCTGTAAGAAGAGCATTCTGGGGAATATGAACTTGCAGGTGTGTTTATCCCTGTTTCTCAATAGCATTCTAAGAGTTTTCTGGACAGAGGGATCTCTGAGCTGTGATTTATTCTGGGAGAGCTGAGGACTGTAGGGTAGAAAGTGTAAAATGTAAGCAAAATGGGTAGACTGAGGGAAAAGAAGTGATGTAATTCCCAAAAGGCAGTAGATCACTGCTTCCAACTCCATTTCAGCAGCAGAAAGCAGCTGTAAAGATGTTCCAGATGGAGTCACTTCATCCAGCATGCTCTTCTGCTTGGTCCCTGTAAAACATGGCTAATGCACTGTCATGCAGGTGAAATGCTTTTCAAATTGCAAATGAAAGGGAGCTGTGTGTCTGAGAACATGTTCAAGCTACCATAGAGATATCAAAGAAGATTTCTGGTTAGAGAATTCTTTTTGTCCTTCCATTCTGAGTCTTCAGTCTCTGGATGAAAAACTATCACAGATTTCTACAAGCATCTAAGGGCTGAAGGAGAAAACCTAATGTGGCAGCAACTTTAAATGTAGGTAGTTTACCATCTTCAAAACTATCATCTTCAAAATCCTTTTTCTTACAAATTTCTTCTGCTCCAGTTGTTGCTGGTTGAAAGTCAGTCCTCCTACCCCCTGGCCATGTGGCAAGTTGTCCCCTGGGTGCCAGGGCTGAAAACAGTCCTCTCCCTAAACCTGTAAGCAGGAAGAGTGCTCTGTGCTTTCCAGGAAAGGAACAAACAATGGGTTTGTGTTGTAAAGGGGTCATGAGTTACCAAGATGAAGAGGTTTCCAATTGTAGGTGGTGGAATTTGTCTACCTGCACTGCCCTCATTTCATCAACACCTTATTTGCTATTTGCTCTGGGTTCAAGAGCATCAAATGAAGGTAAATCAGAGGGAGTTCTGTGTTACACACAGATCCAACATGGGAACAGAAAGGGATTTTTTCCTTCTTGGAATCAGTGAGGAATGTGTTAAGCATGAAGTGTAAATGAAAAATTACAGCCATATTTGGATATCCTGGCCTCTTCCACAGTGGCCATTAATATAGACATTAATATTTGACTTTACCTGGTGTTCAGTCAAATCTTAATGCACTCAGTGAAAACCACTATTTCTACCAGAGGACTTGGACCCTTGTCATTACTGAAATCCAGTGGATCAGTGCCAGACTTCTGTCTCCAGGAGGTTGAGCCAGACTAGCACTCTGGTATCTGTAGATCATTATGGCTGTGACTTTCATGAACAATAATAAACATTCTCCATGCTGCTAAGTCAGCTACACAATGACCTTCCACCTGTCAGGTGGTAGGATCAGCTTGTGCACCTTCACTGCTCTCTGCTACTTTTTGCCAGTTACTTCAGTAACTTCTTCTTGTAATTCTCCACTTGCATTATTTCTTGCGAGGGTCTGAGCCCCACCTATGATGCAGTTGCTATTTCTGGTGGTGGGCTCACTTTCCCCTTTTCAAAATATGTTATGACATTTAAGTATTTAGATATTTACCTTGAGAATAAGAAACTGACATCCACATAGATGGGAAAATGCTAAAACACATGAATTCCTTCTGGTGCTTGAAGAACAACCTTCACGACCTGCACCACACGGAATGAACAGCAGGACTTCCTCTCTTCCACACCTACCCTTAAATTCTTTTGCTCAAACAAATGAGGGGAGGTGAAGAGTGGCCAGGGCAGTTGGTGACAGAGTGAGGCAATGTGTGTAGGTGAAGACCTGAAGCAGTAAGTGTTAATATGCAAAGATAGCAAAAAGATAATTGTTGGCAAGAAGGCATAAAAAACCATGTTTCATTGGGAAAGGAAACTTGATTTGCAGAACATTGCAGGCATTGTCTGATAAAATGGGTATCAGAATGAAGCAGATCTGAGCTGGACAGATTCTGAACCTCCAAAGCTGTAACTTTAACAAGAAATCTTTAATGAGGTGATGGGGAAGCTAAACAAGTTAAGTGTTCACCACCATAAATTGCATGGGGAAACTAAAGAAGTCAAGATTGCACCTCCATAAATTGCAGGTGCCTTTCATTTCTGTATGTGACAGCTCTGCAATTCTTTATTCTGTCTGGAGCTTGATACTCAATTTTGCCTTTGTCTGAGAGTTTTTCACTTTCCTCTTTGTGACACTGAAAGTCCTTTTGACTTCAAATCCTTCTCTGACTCATTAATACTCAGAAAAGCACCATGTATTAATTAACAGGCTGTGATACTGTGAATCATGACCTTCCTGTGCCCAGTAACTTCCTTCACAGAATCACATGCTCTGTAGTTTCTTCTTTTAATTGTAAAAAGAACCCTGTGGTCCTGTACAAATATTAAACCCCATGGCAGCAATAAGATTTTTTAAAATTACACTGAGTTTGTAACTTGATTTTTTGCTATACAATTTAATGCATATTAAAATAAATGCTACTTCACTATCTGTTTGACACATAGCAGTTCAAGTGGTGCCCCTTATAATGATTCATCTCAGGCTGCTGCAGTGAAAGACCACAGCAGTAATTTCCATTAGTGTAATTCCTACAAAAATTCTTTTTTCAGGAAGAAAATTTACCAATAAACACACTGCAGTTATGGCCTCACTCTAAAAATTGCTGAACTCGATGGAAAATATTATTAAAAGAAGGAGTATTTGAATCATGCTTCTAATGAGGGACCACCTATAGAGTGACTTGACCTTTCTTTTTCTGTGATTTGGTGTTGCTAAAGCTCATCTGCAGTTGTTTGCCAGTTGTATTTCTGGACAGCTTTAATACAAGTAACACAAAGTATTCAACTGATACAATAAGGGCCGTGAGGCCTCTAAATTAACTGAGATGCTCATAAATCAGAAATGAGAGCTTGCACCCTCATGTTTTATATATCTAGATACAAATATCTGGGTGGTTTCACATACTGAATTCCTGATTAACAAAACCTCAGAAATAACTTGCCTGGATCACTCAGAGTGCTCAGTTTTGTAATAAAAATATGGGCATCTCATAAGAGCAAATCTTCAGGCACTGAACTAGAAGAAGATCAGAGATTTCTGGGGACTAATCCCAGTGCACACCAAAGCTGTTTGAAGGACTTGCTGGGTGGAACTTGCCAGAGTGACTGTAGGTGTCTGCAGTGTATTTCTTGGGACACTATTTTTTTTTTTTTTTGGTGAGTTTGGAAAACACCATCATTAATGGCAGAAAGAAAGAGGCGCTTCCTGGAAATGGTTTAGGTGATCTTGTCCTGAAGCCTGTATTTTAACAGCAGCCTACCTGTACAAACTATAACTGCAAAGGTATATTAGACTGACTGAAAATATCTTACCTCTTCATCGCAGGCATGTAAAGTTACGAGAGACAATGCAGTGAAATTGCTGGTGATGGGACCAAAGGAGTAGCCCTTTTTTTGTTAAATGAAGCTAAATAGGTTAAATATTTTATGTCAAAATACAATGCAGAAAGGAACTTTGCCACTTCCAAGGGGTGTTTTTGAAGGTAAAACGTTGCAGAGAAGTAAAAACATAACCAGAGTAAATGGCTACTCAAGTGTGTAGATGGGAAAGAAAAACTGACAAAAGTCACAATGGGCAGATAGCACCCAAAAACTCATTAAATTGTTGAAAGAACAACACTTTTTGCAGAAAGGAAGGCCAGGTGTTGGACTACCTTATGGAAAACCTGCCCAGCCCCTCTCCTTTTGCTGCTGTTTGCTTCCATCTTAGCATGTTTGAAATATTTCTTCTGCCCTATGGGCTTCCAGAATTATTTTGCCTCAAATAACCTGAACTACCCAACACACTCAGGACATCATGGTGCATCTCCAGTATGTGTTCTTGCATGAAAAAGCCAAAAGCCATTCTGGTCCCTTTTACCACTAAAAAAAACTCCACTCTCTGGGGAGATCCTGGGCAGAATCACCTGCAGAGTAAAATACCTTCTTTCTAGAACTTATGCTTGGCTGTGCCTGGAGGAGGAGTATCTGAACCTTGGAAAGAGCTCAACTCTGGGTGAGTACCTGGCGGCCAGGCACTCTGACAAAGAATATTGTTATGATATATTTGTGCAACCTAAGAGGTGACATTAGAAGAAAAAGTGAAATGAGCCTCTCTGATTCAGATGAGAGAAGAGATAAAAGTAGATGAAATTATACAAATACAATGCTTTTTCCCTATGTCCTCTGTCTGTAGACAAGCTTTTAAACTTCTTTGCCATGTACTGTAGAGAGCTTCTTAAGAAGGATTCAGGACATGGATGCATGTTCTGTTTGGGCCCCCAGCACATTCATCCTGTAGCTATCCTATTCCCTTGTCTTTAAACAGAAGGCTGAACATGTTCCAGTGGACACAAAAGCTGTATTTGCCACTTTCCACTGGCAAGAGATGATGTCTAAAACCTGTATAGTTAGAAAATGAGGGGGGAGGGGGCAGCTGTGGCCCAAAACTGCCCATTTTCTTAGAAGAATTAGATATTAAGGTAGCAAGACATTACTTCAAGATCCCTACAACCTGTTGGCTCCTGGAAAGGGGGGCAGCCACCTTTGATGGACACTGCAGGAGTATGGCTTTAGTGACCTGCCCTGGTTAAGATTCTTACACAGAAAATACATAGCAAGTTCCCCAAATTCAAGACGTTTTCCAGTAAATGAATTCTCATTCCTCGCACTGCTTCCCTTCTGCTCTGGTTCCTGTCTCCCTGGCTGCTCCTCCTTTCAGCAGCTTGATGATATTTCTATATTCTCTTCTATATCATTAGTGCATTTAAAGGTCCAACTGAGATAGCTCTAATTCTGTCCTTCCTGACTGTTCACAACCTCAGATGGGATTTGCCATTTATGGCTGACAGCCTGAAGAAATTAAATGTCTTACATCACCTCGAGAAGGCTGCTCCTCTATTTTGGGCTTTGTTTTTTAAATAAATTTCAAAAGCAGAGTACAAAGGGCACATGCATACTGAAAGCAGCAGAAGGATGTTTAGAAGTATATTTAAATTAAAAAGGTTATTTCTCTCTCCTGCTGCCTTCTTTTTGAAAAGAGTCTCCACCACTAAAAAGAAAGAGGTAAACATATTTGGGAAAAAAACCCCAAGCATAACATCTTTTAAGTCACATAAAAATGCTTTAAGTAACTAACTAAAATGTGGTGCCTGTAAATATGTGACTGTTACGGCCCAAACATTTCCTAAACCTAAGCTTTAACTCTTTGGGAGAACTTTGAATAGCCACAGCTCAGGTTCTTGTGTGAGCAAGATTAAACCAGTGCACTTTCTATTACAACTACTCTTTCACACTAAGACTTTGGAGGCAAATGCATGAATGACATACACAAAACTACTGTGCAGCTCATGTAATGGCAGGCAATCTTCTTCTTCCCTAAAATCTGGGTTGTCTTATTCCCACAATGGGAACTGGTAACTACTCAGAGGCTTAGATTTATTCCATAAAGCAGGGAAGTGCTTTTCCAGGAAAGGCCAGTAATCCCACTGATGTAATGGAATCTCTGAGGTTACTACCCAGGAGTCATCAGTATTTCTGTTCTGGACCAAGATCTGTGTCTTCAACATCTGACATGCTTCAATGTTCTGCACTAAGCTTCAACAGCACAGCTTTAGAATAATTTAATTTTCCGTGGAGCTGCAGAAATTTCCCAATACCTGTTTTAAAAACATTGCATGTGGTCACAGCAATAATGCTGAAAAACAGGATGTAATCTGATGCAATTGGATTTGAGGGATGAAGAGATGCCCACGCAAAGAGTAGGGCACCAATCTCATTTTCAAATCAACACTGTGGCTTCACACAACAATGTAACAGAAATATCCCTGGCGCTGGGGAAATTCAGCTGAAAGCTTTCATCTGCTTCTTAAGAATGCTTTGAGGAAATCACATATAATGGATTTTTGTGCCTTATGTTGATGAAGATATTAATGCAGTATTTATGATATTTTTTGTTGGGAGAGGAATGGCAGATCATTAAAAGCAATTTGCTTTAAGCCATAAATAAATTTTAGAGTGCCTTGGGTCAGCCACAAAACTGTTGTTCTTTGTTTATAACATTTTTGGTAGAAATCATCTAATTAATATTGCAGGGAGTGAGCCAGGCACTGCATTCACAAAGTTAAAACTGTCTGGTCATCAGCCTGACTGCGAGGTTTCACTACCGTAACAGATGGAGCCTGGCTTTTGCTGTCTGGAGGGACATACATACCATTTATTCATACAGTTTACAAAAGCAAGACATATGCCCTGTTCTCATGTTATTAAAGTTATTTTTTTACAGTGGAACCACAATCTATCAGTTCAGTCTCTTGAGACAAACACATGGTGGATGGTTTCTGTACCAGCAGTTAAGTCACGAGTACAAAACTGTGGGTAATACAATCACACCTTCACTACAGAAAATGCCACATGAGCAAGGGAAATCTGCTGTTGCCATCATGTCCCCTGGAGTGACTATTGGGTACAGAGGATGCTCTGGTGTCACCTGTAGCCATCTTTTCTCTATAAAAGTAATTCTGCCCCTTGCTTTCCTGATCACTACTTAGTGGCATATAAATTAGGAATAGTCTTAGAAAAGGACTGGACTTAAATTCCAACTGAAGACCCCTTGGGAAGGGGGAGAAAGCAGGTGGAGGAAATTCTGGGAAGTCTGAGCTCTTTGCAGATGGGTTGTCTACAACACTGCTTATCTCCTCCCATGATGGCTCCCCAGCACAAACAAGACTGTAAATCAAATGCCTGACTACTTGTAAAGTGAATTCCACTGTTCTGAAGCAAAAGGCAGGATTTTTTAAAATATTTCAGTTCAGCTACGTTTCATTTAGCATTCATGGGGAATTTTGCCAGCACCACCTTTGCCAGCAGCATTATGACCAGTGAATAGTTGAAAAATTTTACCTAGAGAGGATCAATGATTTCATCTTGTTCTGTGTAGTTGTTTTGTTTGAGTAGATCTCAGGATGATCTGAATCATCCAACTCATTTAAACAAGTCCCACCAAAGTGAACCTGGAACTGAACTCAAATCATTAATCTGCATGTAGAACCCACTATTCTTCTCTGCAGTGGACAATACCAGAATACTTCACCCCTCTCCTCACCTTCAATCTTTTAAATCCTTCTCCCTACACTCTTATGGGTGTTTAAAGGTCCTATCTCACTGAACTTTCCTCCTGAAATGCCACCAGGTTGTAAGTAATTGCAACCACAGTTTTCCACAAAGATTACTTTCTGATTTTGTTAGAAACCATAAATTATGCAGCAGTGAATTTTGAGTGGAGAGAAGAAAAGGCTGAGTTAATAACAACAGACATGCTTTACCTTTGGGTCATGTATTCCAGAAAGTTCTTCATAGATCTTCTCTCCTACCATGACAGCAGCTAGGTTGGCTGTGTATGTCGACAGACAAAACAAGCAGAAAATAGCCCAGAGATTCATTAAAAACCTTCCAGTCCAGCACTTTGGGGGTTTGATGGCAGCTGTTCTTCCAAACAGGATCGCATAGCAGACATTGAGGGCAGAGGAGAAGGAGAACACTTTGTTCCTGTTCCTTCCCTTAGGGGTCATTCCAAAAGGACTTTTCCACTCATACAAGGTGAGGAATACAGCTGTGATGTGAAGAGCAACAAATATCCCCAGCCACATAGTCCAGTGAAGTGGCCACATAAAGGCTCCAATAGGAGCTGCAGTGTCTTTGGTCCTCACTAAAATCCCCAAGCTGGTTGAAAAGAAAGGGCTGGTGAAATCAATCACTTGGCTTCGGGCAGTGTTGATGCTGAATGATGTCACTGCCATGTGAGCTGTACCAGCAAGAAGGTCTCCCACCAGCCCTGTCCAGTGGCCATTCTTCCAGGCACCGTATTTTCCATCCCCAACAATGTACAAGTCAAAATCAAAATTCATATCCTCAGCCAGCTTCTCCAGCAAGTCAATGCAGTAGCCATAGCAGCACTTCTTCAGCTCAATGGGGACAGTGTCATTTCCCCCTTGGAGGGTTTCAAACAGGTTGTCCAGCACACCTGAATCATTGGTCAGCGGGTCCAGGCACAGCTGCCCTGCTGGGCAAAGACCTTCATCATCTACATCCCTTGTGAAGACAAAGGGATGCTCAATCAGAGTCACCACCCTCAGGTGCAGCCGGGTGGGGTGTTGCATGTGATTTTTATGTCTCTGTGCCTGTTCTGGCCATATCCCATAGTCCATGATGATCTTCCCTTCTTGCCAGCTCCCCAGGCGTGTCCACATCGGGTTTCCAACAGGGTCATGCTGCAGATTCCAGATGAAGAAATTATTTTCTGAGCTGACAATGGATGAGCCCTTCACCTTAATGTGGCCACTGAGACCATCAAAAGTTGTGTTGGCTAAAAACCTGTTGGAGAGAGAAAGCAGGGGAATCAGAAGCAGACAGCTGGACCATGAAGTTATGTTGAAGAGAGTAGATAGGGATGCTGCTGAACACCTGGACCATTAATAGCACATAGACCCTATGGTACAATGAACCAGCCACTTAATTTATGACTAAATTATATGGGGATGCTCCCCTACGTATCTAATGCAAACGAAAACTCCTCAGGAAAATGTATTTTTTACTTACTAGAAAAAATGAGTACAAGAACAGTAATTTTTTCGGTTACCTTTGCCTCACAAACTGATGAAATACAGGTTAGTTCTAAACTGAACTCACCAGATCTGCTGTCACTTTCCTAGATAAAAATATATATGAAAATGGAAGAGTGGAAATTATGTATGAAATGTCCTTCCAAGAAAAATGCTATAATCTCAGTAAGATCTAGCTTACATACAAGGGGCTACTGAAGTGCTGTCAACAGCTTTCAAGCACTCTCAAGTGAACCAATCTGGATTCAAAAATGCAAATTTGGCATTGGTAAATCACTGTTAGACACTTCAGAATAAAGTAAGGGAAGAAAGTGAAAGATGGTTGCTCTAGGACAGTCAGTTTTAATTCTTACAAAAAAAAAAAAAAAGCAGTTTAAAAAAAAAATGTGCAAAAGTAATGTTCTTAAAAGTACAGTGCTGTCATTGAAGAAGATCTCATGAAGTGTGCCAGTTTTGCTCTGCACATTTTGCATTGAGAATTCCGGGCTTTTACAATTCCAGATACTGACAATAAAGTTGCGTATTTCCTTTGTATTGGAAGGCAGTGTTTGCTAGTAGTTGTTCTCTGTGCCTGTTAAATTCAGCTTCGGGCAAGCCATCATCAAAGAGGCTAAAAACAACATGGATAAGGGAGCTGAGAACTCAGCAGGAATTAAGTGTTTGAAGCAGAAAATCCTTTTCCTGTGTGAACACCATGACCAGCTGAACTGTGTGCTGCTAACAACGGAGCTGCTATGCATTTGGCAGAGGCTGCACAAGCCTTACAACAGTGGTACCATTAAAAACAACTGAGTTAAATTGCTGCTAATATGGTGCAAGGCAAGACATGCATCTTTTTTTCAGTAAGAGGCATTCAGAAGACAGACCACTCAGCTTTTGCAGCAGAATACAGCACTTCATATTGGTCCTGAGAATTGGATGAAAGTAAGTGTTGGAAGAAGTATAAAAGCTGTCATTCCAGCCTCAATAAGGAAGACATAAACTTTTAAGTAGACTTAACTGTTTATCAATAGTTACAGAGGATAAAAAATAACCTTGCATTGATTTGAAAAGAATAAATCAGTTGCAAGTGTGTGTATATCTGTACTTCTGTCTGGTTTCTACACTTTGTTTTGATGACTTTTGATGATTTTTGATGGGGTTTCAGCAGTTAAAACTCTGCACTGTTTAAGTCTCAAGGTCATAGAAATTTTATCCCTTTGCAAAGGTAAATTTATGAAAGTAAATGCTTTAGTTTTGAGTGTGGTTGTGTCTGTGATAGCCTTCTCTAAGGCAGCTTCACAGTTCTTGCTCAGTCTCCTTTGAGTAGGTTGAGTATGGAGAAAGATGACACAGACAATACTCTCAAAAGCAGATGATCTGTACATGAGCTAGCCTGGGTCTGGGAGTCACACCTAAAAAAGGCAGACAGGTGTTTATAAGTATAAACATATAAAGAAACTATAAATACAGTTTTCATGTTTTAAATCCTTTACCATTTAGTCCAGTGTTAAAGGACACCGTAGCTCCAGTAATCAGTGGTATCTGCCACTGTTTGCCCACTCCTTCCCTCCTAATCTGTGCTTTCTATCTGATGGTGTAACTTCCCTGTTTGTGTATGCAAACCCTATCAAGACAAAGTTTATGGGAGCAGGTAATTTTTAGCACTAAAGGAAGGTCTACATGCCCATAAACTTGTTTGGGTTTTATCTCTTTCTTACTTTTATCTCCCTCAGTCTCCGTAAAAAATTATTCAACTTCTTTACAAGCCTTGCTGGGCATACAGGCTGAAGCCATCACTGTGACAGTAAAAGTAAAACTCTTCCATGTGTGTAGATGGACCTGCATGAAAACTTTTTTAGGAGATATTCACAAAAATGCCAAAAACAGAGGGAGACAAGTCCTCAGGTGGAATAAGCTTGCAAAGTTCTCATGAATTTGGCCCCATGTTGCTAATACAGCACAACCTGGGCATGAGAATGCTGCAAAACTGGTGCTTTGGGAGTAACTGAAGCCATGGAACAATGCATTACACCTTCTGAAGGTCGAAGGAGACCACTGGAATTAATGCACACTGTTCCCTGACACGTACAGTAGAGGCAAGCACACCCAGGAGGGCAGAACGAGCCCTCTGTACCTGTCCTGTGGTTCCGTTAGGAGCAGGTACCTGAGTGGGATTTAGCAGCATTTGAATGTGCAACTTCATCACCTCATCAAGTTAGTGGCTTACTTTGCAGCTGATTTGCATGTTCTGTATTTTTTTGTAGTGACAGAACACGTATCAAAAAAAATGATGGGAACCATGCTGGAGAAGCATTTTAACAACACTCTGTTTTATACACAAGCAGCTGCGGCTGCTGAGCATTTGCATGCACTGTGAGCAGCACCAGTGAAACTCATGCCAGCAACTTCAAGTGAAAACTCCTTTACTCGATAACTTAGGAAGCAGATAAGAGGCTCTGACTACACTTAAGCTAGAAATCTTCAGTGTGAATCTTTGGGAATTACAAGCATTGGGTACTGCACAGACATGCTGGCAGTATCTGAGCAACTGTTTCAGATGGGCTACTGACAGATTTGTATGGAAAGACAGCCTGCACAAATTTCAGAAGGTGAAGGGCCAGGTCCTCAGGTCTGACAGCTGAATGAATTTTCTTGATGCTGTGTCAATATATGAGAGCTGATGTTGACACTGACAGCCTATGATAACTGCATCAAAGCTTTATCTGAGTCACTTCAGTTTGAATGACTCCAAAGTGTGTCATTTGTTCATTTCAGCTTTGTTTCTCATGTGCTTTGTTACAAGAACTGCTCCTTAGACCTTTAGCAGTACTATCACTCTCCAGTTGCAGTATCTTTGTAGTATATTTAAGAATGACCTAATGAAATTATTTTCTCTCAGTCTTGATGGTTGGGTCATTCCACCTCTCTTTTTGGGAAGCTTACTGGAGGCAAGGAAGCTCTAGTTCTTGGAAGCAAGAACTAGAATTGGCAGGGAAAAAGAGAAGGTTCTGGGGAGAACTTTTAGTAGCCTTGCAGTCCCTAAAGGGATTCCAACAGAGGTGGAAAGACTTCTTACTTACAGGACAAGAGGGAATGGCATCAAACTGCCAGAGTGCAGGGTTAGATGGGATACTGGGAATAAATTCTTCCCTGTGAGGGTGGGGAGGCCCTGGCACTGGTTGCCTAGAGAAGCTGTGGCTGCCCCATCCCTGTAAGTGCTCAAGACCAGGTTGGACAGGGCTGGGAGCAACCTGGGATAATGGAAGGTGTCCCTACCCATAGGAGGGGGTGGAATGAGGTGATGTTTAAGGTCCCTTCCAACCCAAACCATTCTGTGATTTTATGGATCTAAGAAATAGCAGGTTGATGAAATTACCCAAGAAGCTGAGTTAAAGCTGTAAGACTAATTAAAGCTGTAAGACAAGATGAGGCTTTGAAATTTTAATGCCTTGTTCCATCAACAAGGATGCTCCCATGAGCAGGCAAGAATAGATGAGGGAATCAGTCTCATTATAAGAGGAATAATAGACAGTGACTTAAACAGTAAAATCTCCAGGGGGTTGTACATCTATACCCATATCCATACAGATACAAGCATGCTTTGCCATGCACTAGCCCATTATTCTGCTCTTGGGTGCACTTAAATGTCTGGACAGCCAAGGTATGAGATCAGTGCTGGCAGAAGAAACTCTTGCTATGCCAGACAGTGGGGCTGCTGTCCATCCACCCTTCTGTAAAGGCGAAGGGGCGAGGTCGAGGTCTGAATGCTGCTTCTTCTCCATCATCCCCTTCTCCATCCCCATGCATGGCAGTTCCAAGGCTTCCCACCAAGACAGATGGGTTCATTCAGACTGAAAAATGCACTCATTAGCAAAAAACAGTTAAGCACCAGACAAAATTTTCATCTTTGGAGGCTAAAAATGCCTAAAAGCCCTGGTGAGATGGGCCAGGTTGGTCACAGTGAAGCCACTCATCAGCATGTCACACCTGAGAAATTAATGGCACCACTCAGAGTTAATAGTTATGCTGCTGATGCAAATTCATCACTTCTGACCATCAGGTACCTGTCTCACCCATACACTGCAGAAACAGCTGCACTGATCTAGGACAAGGGTTTCTCTAACTTGTTATTTTCTCTAATAGAGTTCACATGCAAATATATATGGAAAAAAACAAGGCTAAGCATAAAATTCTTTCTTTCACTTCCATGATATCTTTACCAATATGAAGGTAAAAGAAGTTTCACAGATGTGAAATTGCATATTGTCTCCCAAAATATGACAAAAGCTAATGGTTCTTTATATAGGGAGCAATAATGATGAATTATTTTTCATTAATATATTTAAGTGTTTTACTTAATAATGTGGCAAAATAAACATCACAAGTCACTGGGGTATTGTGAGTCGGTCCAGTGTTTATTTCCCAAGCCCTCTTCCACTCTTTGGAAACAGAGTTTTTGACTCTGAATGGACGAGTGGACTAAGGAAATGATAGGGTCTCAGATGGTTGTGTTTTGAGCAGTGCTGTTAATACATGATTGTGCAGACATATCCAAGAAAAAATTATGTTTTTCAAAAAAAGACTCAAGAATTTTTATCCTAACTCTGTCCAACAAAATCTTTAAGTTGAACACCAGATGCAACAGTTGCTGGATGTAGATTAAGTGATGAATTCATGTAGTAAGCCAAGACATTTTTGCTTGTTGTCAGGAAGTTCCATGCAAGTTTTCAACTCACATGTTAAAAACGATAATATTTCTAAACAGGAACACAGAAGTCGGTTTAGGAATAGCTTCTATATAGCAACATGCAGCAGAAACATTGTACTTTTGAGTGCTCTCACCAGAAGAAACCCTCTGAGGAGATGAAGGTGCATCTTTTTCCTCTCTTTTCCATGGAAGCATACTATCAAGGGCTACTACACATCTTTATATTGTCCAAGGGCTTAGACAGTGCAAATATTCTGTTTTGTACACTCAAAATCTCAGAGAATTTGATAGTAACCCACTTTACATGAGTAAATATAAATAAAGTTTCAGAGCACAGTCTGTAACCTAGCTTATGTTTACTATGTGATCTCTACTTCTGTGGAACAGTGTCTTCTTCTTCCACCATGATCTTCCACCAGAAGTTCTAGCTTCTCTCCCAGTGCGGCAAAGTCAAAATTTCATTATCTGCCCAGAAGTAAAGAAGCGGGAGGAAACACTGAAACAAACATGTTTGTGAGGGAGGGTTAGCAGCATGATAGCTAACCCACAGAGAATGGTGGGAGGGAGAAGAAAATTATTTTTCCTGCATTACAGCAAATATTACCTGGGGGGGTGGGGAAAAAAGGTAAAACTTACTTTGACAAATACTGGCCTGAAGTGATATTCCTTTCATCTGTGTCCATGCAGTTCATTGTACTTGGAATGAGAGCCAGTTCAGGCTGGATCATGGTGGCTGATGCCACAGCCCTGGCTACCAGCTCCATGGCATCCTGCACGTAATGCTCGAAGACCGACTGAGTTGTCTTGCCGTGAGCAATAAGACCGAGGGGCAAACCTTCTGTCCTCAGCTCTTCCACATTCTGTGAATCCCCAATAATCCAGTGCAGCTCTGGAGGCATCACACCAAACTGCATGGTTATCTCAAAAATCCTCCGCGTTTTCTCCATGTCACACCCAAACATCACCATGGTCGATGTTGTGTCTTTGATGCTCTCCAGGTAAAACTGCAAGTAGTTCAGAAGGTCACTGGTTGAAGTGAAGTTTGCTGTGATGTTTATAATGGACCCCAGGTGGAACTTGGAGCTCTGTTGTGTGAGGAAGAGAAAATCTGTGATGTTCCACTCCTCTTGGCACAGCATCAGGCTGAAATTGTACCAGTTGTTCATCGCGAGAATCGAGAAAGTGACGTCAGCATCAGAACTCAGTGTGTTTTCTAAGCTCATCTGCAGGTGAAGGGGGTTCTGTGGTTAAAAAAATGAAAGACAATGATCAGAAACAAGATAATGAGTCTGATTAATTTTTATACACTCCTTTAGTTCAAAGTAATCACCTGCCAATCATCAGAACTGTGTGAGCAACAGGAAAATTTACACCCACACAGCTTAAATGGACTGTGATTCATGGGCCTTCTCTGCTAGTTTGACTCAACTGCAACAGCCATTAATGACTCCATTTCTGAGAATATGTTTTTCTTTCTATCTACTTGTGCTTTTGGATTTTGAAGCATTCTCAAGCAAAGACTGTCCCCTAACAGGGATATGAGAAGTTATTTCCTTACTGCTCAAGTTCAGCCCATTTACAGACCCATTTACAAATGGATGCTGAAAAGTTCATTGTTAAACAGTAAGAAAAAATAAAGAAAACTCCTCTGTTCTTTTCATTATAGCTCTTTGTGTGTGTGTGTGTATTTGGGGGAGTTTTTACAGACATATGAGTAACCTAATAAAATGGATCACAGTCTACCATCAAAGCAAATCATGTACTGCCAATAGAACAGGACAAGTTACTCAATGCACAATGCACAAGAGGCTAAGATACGCAGACTGTGATTTCTGAGCTGGAAAATATTTGATAAATAAGCATTTCCATGTCATTGATGCTATTACAGAACATAACCCATTATGTTTCCCAACACCATTACCCTTGGCTTTATCTTTTCCAGAAAAAGAGCAATGATTTCAGGCTAACTCCTCTGTACTCTTAAGGTGAGTAGTTCTTACTATTTGATCATTCTTTTCCCTCACTCTCATTTCTCTCTTTTCCCTGGTCTTAAAAATAAATTTTTAGTTACAGTTTTAATAAGAAAGGAAAAAAGTTAAAGAATACAAGCGATTTCTGGCATTTGCTACGAAATAATTCTCTGCCCTACAAAAAGGCTTCAACCAGGCTTTCAGCTAGCATATTATATATTACTCCAACTTTTGCTTTTAGTTGAGATTGACAGTCTTCCCTGTAGCTTTCCTGAAGAAGTTGTATCACTTTACACTGGCATTCAATTCCAGCCATGAGACTGTCCAAAAAATGTTATGTCTGTCCCAGTGCATCTTTTGGTCTGTGAGAGCTTTGTTGTGACTTTATGTCAGCATTTGTCTGTATTCGTGTCCACTCAAATTGTGTATTAATCTACATAGGTACCTGGATTTCATCTTTTTATCCATTATGTTACTAAACACTTCAGGTCTGTTCATACTTCTCTTAAATCCTCAGTAGTTAATGTGTATTATGTGAGGGACCAAAGCTTTTCAAAGTCAATAAAAAATGTCACTTTGGTTTTAGAAGTACTTTACTGGTAATAACAGGCTCCAGTTTGTATGGATCTTAGAAATGTCATTCTGAATTCAGAATAATATGATAATGAGTCAATTGACAGTAGTTTTATTAAATAAAACCCTGGCTCTCTAACACAGATGTAAGGGGTGAAATGACCAAAAAATAAAAAAGCCCCAAACCCTGAAGAGCTATGTATTGGTTATAAGCAGCAAGCCCTCACTGTGTTAATTTGCAGCTACATGAAATCATCATCTGTTTTCCAGATAGTTTAAATTCAAAGCTTGATAAAAAGAAGGCTGTAATTGAAGATGTTCTCAGTTCTTTTTGTTATCTCTTGGGTTTGGTACCTGTGGTCCTTTTTTTTTTTTTTTTTACCAAGACGCAAGAACAAGCTAATTAAACAGATCACTGCCACAATCAATACACATCATGTACTGCCAGCAAGACACAAGAGGGATGACTCTTTCATAAAGGACAAGTTACTCAGTGCTCAAGGAGCTAACCTGTGCAGAATTTCTGAGTTCTGAGCTGGAAAACATTGCCTACTAATTAAAACACATGATAAGTTCCGGAGGGAAATAAAGCACTGTGCATAGTGGGTTTGGGAAGCTGGTTTGAATAAACTAGTCTCTGCAAACTAAATCACAACAAGCTTTTTTTCTGAGGTTATGAGATTATCAGGTATTACCCTAGGCCCCTTAAGCACACACAGAGAAGGTGGAACTCTGCCTCAGGACCAGAAAAATATATGCAATTTTACTCAGCAAAAAGGTTGAGCAGCTGAAGGCAGTTTCCACCTGACTGGGAGTTCTCAGGTCCAGGGCTGGACCTTCCTACAGGACCATCTCCACAGCTTAGTCCTCAGGAGCTTCTGCACTGTGATCCCTGTCCTAGGTGCAGCATGCCTGGATGGGTCAGCATGGTCCAACAACCCATTCCCATGCTCAGACACTCCTTCCTGAACAGGGGTGTTATTTGGGATAACCTGTCTTAGACTGAGCCTGTGGGTAGAAGCGCTCCTCAGAGTGAGACCATCTGTGCTTCAGCCATCATCTTCAGGAGCCCACAGATGCACTGACACAAGCACTTATCATCACTGTGATTTATTAGCTGCTAAATTCCCTGCTAAAATGCTTGAAAGATAAAAATTAATCCCTGGAAAAGCCGCAGAGTCTCTTTTCTCTACTAGGAGTATTGGACTGCAAACCTGTCTTCAGAATTTTTCTGATAAAATAGTGTACATAAAATTTAGTCACCAGGCATTACTTTTGCTTAGGTTTCAGCTAATTGTCTCTGCACACTATGAGAACACCCCTGCAGGTGTTGGGAAGGAAGAGTAATCAATGTTTCCTTTGTACTGGGACCGAGGGAAAGGAATGCTTCTTTGGATATGTTTGGATTTAACGCCTTCCTAATTATATTTTGAAAGGTTTATTTGCCATTTGTATGTAGGTTGCAGTTGAAGAAAAACACAGAGGCCACATTTCAGTAGAGAGCCTTTGATATTACAGTGTTTTAATACTTTTACATCTTTTATATCTCTTGTTGATTTGTCTCTCTTCAAAGTCAACAATTACTGGTTTTTAATGAAGAACTTCTACAAATTATTTATTAAACCATTCAGTACTAATTGCTGAGACAGTGTAATTTCATAGAGAAGGCTTCTGACAACTGAAATGATAATTTAGATGTGTACAACTTTATGGCAATAACGGAACAGAGATTTGTGAGATTTCATCTGTGTATTGAAATCTGCTCCACCCTCCTTATTCTCAGGCAAACTCCTTCTTTACCTCCCTTTGAAATTAGCAGAGTTTCACTATTTCAGTTAAAATGACAATTAAAGCTCACATGAAATTTCAGTTTAAATGTCTTTAAGTTTGACTTTAAGCTGCCATTGAAGACTAGTGATCTGCATCAGTTTTTCTTCAAACTACAGAAACAGACAATTTAATCTTATTTGAATAGTGCTAATTGCTATCTGTTTTTAGTGATGAGTTTACACAGTGCCATTAGCAGAAACATCTTCTATGTCCACAAGTGCTTAATTTTTTATTGGATATCACTCGCCCCTGTTTTATAAACCAGCCATGACCACCTGACTTCACTGTTTACTCAGTAAAGGACAGGCCTTGAATCCCTAATTTCTGACTAACTGCCTTTGGATCAGACGCTGACAGTCTTTCCACTGACTTTCAGTGGGCTCTGGACCAAGCCATTCATGGAACATTAAGCTGTGCAGTCTGATGTGTGTCTTATCCCACCCATCAGCAGAGACAATAACTACTGATTTGCCTTTTGTATCCCAACCAGAGCAGTTTTTACAGGTTTTTCCTATTGCCTGAGACACCTGAGAGAGCAGGTTCATTTAACAGCTGAAACACAGTTTGCATTTCATCAATACAGGATTTTCCAGGCCTCCATTTCATCAGTTTGCAGATCCATCCTTGTAAATCTTGCGAGCACAAGTGCCTGGAGCTGGGCTGACTTGCACCCTGAAGGATCTGGTCATTTATCTCTTCAACTGAATTTGTAATGCTAATTAGGCATGGTCATGGTGACATTTTATTTGACATTGTAATAGCTTCATTAGCAGAGTTAAAAGGATAGATGTGAACATTGTTTTGCTGTCTATAAGTAAACAACACATAGAAAATATTATTTCCCTCTGACTCTTGGGGGCAAAGGCAGTGCTTACGTACATATGTAAGTATATACATTTTTTGTAAGAAACACAAAAGAGAAAACAGGCTATGATATAACATCAGAGAAGGTCCACTGAAGGAAAAAACACCTCCTGGCTTGCAGTGCCATTGTGGGGACTCACAGCTCTAAAACAGAGCTCAACAGCAGCTGTGAGCAAGCTGATGCCACAGATTCAAAAACTACAAGGACTGTTTCTTTCCATGGTTGAAATTAGAAAATTTAGGCCTAAAGCCCAGTTCCTTAAAATCTATGGGCACCTCCTCATTTCATGCTATGAGAAAAGGTGCTAGGAAATGCTATTTTATTTTTTTAATGTGTACTGCCTCTGCTGAAATGGCAATACTTCAAGAAGGAGGTTGTGCTGGAAGCTGACAGACTGTGGGAAGTCCTGCCCCCTCTTCCTGACCAGCTGCCGAGATGCCCCCTCTGCACCACATCCCAGTCCCTGCCCAGCCCACTGGCTGCTCCAGAGGGGAGGTGAGCTCCAATTGCAGCAAAAAAACTGCTCTGCCCTCAGCACGTTGCTGCTTCTGCTGTGTAGACTTCTGGTTCTCTGGGGAAGAAAATCCCAGACCTGCTTTGTACCAAAACCAGTGAGATTATGTCAGAAATTCCTTTTTTCCTTCTCTTGTCCATCTGTCTCCTTATACACCCTTGTTTGACCAAGACCACAATTTCAAATTGGGCTGGTCCCAACACTAAAGACTATTTTTTTGCAGAGGGTTTAAAAGCTCAGAAAGAAAAGCTTTCTTAGACTAGCCAGAGCTATCCTGATTCCTGCAGCAAAAGAAGCCTGGCATCCGTCCAGGCAATGCTTACATGCAAATGCTAAAAATGCACTGTTGATTTTAAAAATCCCTATACCACAGGAGCTAGCTTAATTTAAATTTTGACTTAGTTTGTCTTGAAAATTATTTCTTTTATTAGACCAGACAGACAAGACTTGAGTTCGCTTTCTCTAATGCTACACAAAAATACTCCAAATGAATCTGAATATGTACAGCTCTCTTCAAGGTCAAAGAGGCAATGTAAAATATGAACTTTCAGCTGCTCTTGGAAAGTAGGGTCCATTATTTATCTGAATAGCCACTTATAAATTATCCTCAGTAATATTACTTCAGAAACTTCAAGGTGTTCTTTGCTTCAGCAAGAAGAAAAAAATTCCAGCAGTCAAAGTTTGATGAAGAACATTTCATACAGATCCAAGAGAGAGAACAGTTTTCCCTTCTCTAAAATTTGCCTTTATAGTTTAAAAAAGGGCATGTGGTCACTTGTGCAGGCAGACCAGGGGGAGATGTGCTAATTCTCCATGACATTTCTTTAAGGTGGCAGTACAATTCAGATGGGAGGAAGTGGTGGGTCCATATCTCTGGCACTCACTCCCAGGTGTCACAGAATTGCCATCAGTGTCCAAAAAGCCCTTGCAAACATTTGAGCAAAAGCTGCCAGGAGCTGCTGTGTGTGGAGGTCAGAATGGACTACTAAAGTGGGTGAGGACTTGGCAGAAGGAGCTGCCCCACTACAAGTCCTCCCACATCTGTAAAGAATACAAACCACAGTGGCTGTTCCACTAAGAGCTTCTTTTGGGGTTTCTTCCCATGGGCCTGGATAGCTGTAAAATGGTGTTTAGCAGAATTTAATCCTACCATTAAGAAAAACGGATTCTACTGAATCAAAGGCCTTCAGGAGACTGTTTAGGGATGTATGAGCACCTCACAAGCACTGGTACTTTGCACATCCTGACTATCAGTCCAAAGAGATCCATTTCAAAAGAGTTCTGAAGCAGGCAATGTTTAGTTTTCCCTCATGTGTTATTCAGGCAATGCACAGGGGAGATGCTTTTCCCTCCAGTTTTTGGTTCAAGCAATTCAACTTTTGACAGCAGCAGAGCCAAAACAGCAGCTGCACGTTGAAGCAGATACTACAAGTACTTTGGGTTTTCTGAAATTTGCCTCCTTGCTCCTCACATCTGAGGTGTGATAGAGGAAGACTGTTGCTGTTGCTGTAAAGATATTTTGGTAACACACCCAGTGTTGCTGGTTTAACTTGAAGAAAACTAAGCAGATACAAGGGTGCTCTGTGTGTGTGTCTGCTAATGGAAGAACTCTCATTAGCCTTTTGGAGTGATTACCTAAAACCCCCGATCAAAGATATAGGTGTGACCAGGCTGCAGGAATAAAATGTGAGTTGGATTATCGAGATTATTGAGAAATAAGAGTTTGGAAGCTGATTAAAAAAACAAACAACAAAAACAAGGTTTTATTGCAGATCCTCAGAAGTGATATCACAAGGTAACAGAAAAAACACCACTGCCAGAACAGAATGGCACCAGGAGGTGCCAGGGCTAAAAATCACCACTCACCAGTGGTCAGCTACTGGTCACTAGGAGATTGCAATCTTAAGAACTGAGTAGAACAGGATTTAGACTGAACAAAGGACAACTACCCAGTGTGTAAAACATACCACAAATGTGGACATAAGGTAGAACTGCAAACAAATGAGGAATGGGCAAGTAAATACAGTAGGCATGCAGGCAGCATTAGCGAATACATAGAAGAGACCAAAAGTGGGAGGGACTCCCAAAACCAACATAAAGCTTCTGCCTTGAGAAATCCTGGAATACAGATTACTTGGCAATCACAACCCCCGCCCCCAAAAACACACAGGCACACATACTCTGTCTCTCTAAAGATCTGGGAACCCAGAGGACGATCCCAGAGACACAGCGACTCTGACTACAACATTTTGAACTGTGTTGTTACTGACAATGAGCTGTGGCACTTGCATAATTCCTCTGCATCATTGGGACCAAAAATACCACTTTGCTAACAGTGCTGAGACCTCGATTAGGCTAACAATGAATTCTTGGCTTTGCACAAAGAAAGGGTTTCTAAAGCTCACATTAGCTGAGTGCAATATTTGCTCCCATGCCCTGCTCTTGAGGACCCCTGCTAACACAGTACAAGAGCTGGCAGGGAATTTGGCAACCAGGGCTGTAATTATGAAGCACATTGCCAAGCATTGCTCCACACTGGGCTCCTTGGCACGTCACCCCTGCTAGGCTCCTCAGCATGAAGGGCTCTTGAAACAGCATTCCCATCTTTGCCTTGTTTCAGCAGCTTCCACCTTCCCATCAGTAAGATGGACATCCTGCAGCATAATGCTGGAAAATGCTGCTTTTTCAGAGGCACGACAGGCTGTGAGTACTCTTTCTGTATGACTTAACTTTTTTGGCATAAGCAAAACAGTGTCTGAACAAGAAGAAATTAATTCTGGAAGGAAATGTAGAATAAAAGAGAGGGTATGGAGAAGACTGATTCATGCTGTGTTGGTAAAAGGAGTCTGGTACCATTTTACAAAAGCAGCTATTGCCCTTTCTGAGATGTACCTGGTGTATGCACACAGCATTTAATCCAATTAGATTATATTTACCATTAACACCTGCAGCAAGGAATAAAATCTGATAGAGCACAATTTTTACTCACCAGTGCAATTACAGCGTGGCTTGAAAATGTTTTCAGCCCTTCCTGAGCATTTGCATTCCCCATACCCTCAGCAGGTGTGTCCCTGAGAAGAAGCTTCCTCCTTATTCTGCCTGTCAAAGAAATGCCCACGTAGTGATCCATGGGGCACCCCTGGAATGATGGCAATATACAGCAGGGGAAATTAATGCTGACCCATGTCCCATTCCTCAGAAAGCCAGCACCAGCTCATCATCTCATCCTCTTCTGCTGGGCCTTGCTCCAGGCATGTTTCACAGGATTAATTTTAGCTACAAGGGCATTTTGTTCTGTATTGATTTTTTTTGTATGAAAGAAAGCTGAGAATTAAGCTTGCAAAGCCTGCTCTCTTAACTCTATTAAATGAGGCCAGGGTAGATTAAGTTCGTAGTTCATCTTTCTGAGGCTAGGCATTAAAAACTTGGTTCTAAGGTGAATTCTTGGGTGTACGTGGCTTGGCTCAAAATCAGGATCAGAATTTAAACAACTTCACTTGAGGTTTCTTTTTTAATACATCAAGGATTTAATTAGAATGATGGGAAATTAGAAAAAAAGACTTAAAATTGGCTCTCAGGGCACAGGATGAGTGGGGAAAAAAAAAACCCAAACATCTCTTTTAAAAACAAATACCGTCTCCACGTGACGGGATGCAGGCAGCTGACAAAGGGGATGGGCCACTGGAATGCGCTGTCCTGAGTGGACTTGAAATGCCTCTTGCTGCTGACCTGAATGATGGCCAGGGTCAGAGGGTCTCATCCTGCACGGGCATCCTCAGCTCGCTGGGTACCTTTCACTAATCAGGCAGCGATAGTCCCTTCCTCAGCAGGAGGCAAACCCAAATAAACTGGGAGCTGTGATGTTTGTAAGGTCCTCAACTGCAGACTTAGCACCTTTCAACACAAGACAGGAATCTGAACTTTTGAAAATGCACCAATGCCTAGTGGCTTCTACCGGCTGGAAATGCTTTAACCGCTTCTCCCTACTTTTAATTCCCAATACTGACTTAAAACACTGTCACTAACAAACTAACAAAAACCCGAAAGACAAGCCAGCGTGTAGAAGTTTTGTGGCCGTGTTTTGAAATTGCTTTTTCTGAGCATGCAAACCACAAAATCAGGCAAGATCCTGTAATCAAGAAGCGCCCACCCCCCGCCCCCAAAAGGCAGAAGCATTTGAGGTTTCCAATAAAGCGTTATAGCAACGACCCACTAAAGTGTGTGACTGCACAGAGCCCGTTACCAGGCACACAGGAGAGGAGGAGGAGGAGGAGGAGGAGGGCGAAGAACAGGCACCGTCTAGCTGTTGAATATAGAAGCTGAGCAACCCAGTTTGAGATCCCTGCCTCATCTCAGTGAGCAAACCCCACTGTAAAGCGGGGATAACCCCCTCCACAGTGCCCCGGGTGGACACATCACCACCTGGCTTCTCACCCATCCTAAGGCTTACAGCAAGATAAATACTTCACAGCCTTTTACACAGACACGCATCAGAGGGAAAAAAGGAAAAAAAAAAACCAAAAAACAACAAAAAAAAAAAAACCAAAAAAAACCCACCCAAATTAAGTAATACATCCAGCCTTTGCCAGAAGCAGAATCTAAGGCCCGAATCTCCACTTCTTTGCTGTGCTAGACACAACTACCTCAATATATAAAAACTACGGGAAGTAACAATCATTTGTTTTATGTGTTGTTAAATAATTTGCATATTTGCACCATTACACTGCTCTGGTGCACTGGTGTGTCCTTCCAACATCCCACTGAAAATCCCTCGATCAGGGCCCCATGTCTATGGGTATTTTGGTACTGTGATTTCCTCATTAGTTTAAAGAGGATAAGCAAGTTACTCATGGTCCACAGTATTCCAAAAGAGTCCTGGATACAGCCATGGAACAAGATCTTGTTTGCAGTAGGTACCTCAGAGGGCAGAAAGTGGTTTACAGCCAGTATTATGGGAAGGTTTGGGAGAACGTGTCAAAAATCAGCCATCCCTGTCTCACTCTTGGATTTATAATGTGCAAGATCATCAAGTGAACATTTACAGCTCCTACTTATGACTCAATCTTCCGGGCTGATCTAAATGCCTGACAGAAAATACACAACACATTCACCTCCCCACTACACACAAATGCTTGCATGACTACTGCTACCAGTTTGGTTTCACTCTTCACCTATTGTAGTCATTTGGACCAAGAATGAAGTGACTGCACAAGATTTGTAAATAACAACGAAATATGAATCATACATATTAATCCCTCCTTTGAATCATGTTTAGATTCAGTGGAGCAGCGGTAACTGAGGCTTTAAGCAATGAGTCCATCCATAAATAACTCAGCATAGTGTTTTTATCAGGCAAGACCTTTCATGGTAGGGAAGTTCAATACACTCGTAGGAAAAAGATTGTCAGAAGGTGGACAAATTGTTGAGACACAATTAAATACCAATTTAACTTCTCTATAAACAAAGTTCTTCATCCTACCTATTTATTTAAAAATCTTATGTGTACTGTTACCTTACATTGCTTGAGGGGAAAAGGAAAAAAACTGTTGTGGCAGTTTAACAGGGGTTGGCCTTGTTTATGAGAAAATAATGAAAGTAACAGCAACAATTTAATAGCCTGGATGTTAGTGATGGGAAGAATGCTTTGCAGCATGGAAATTATGAAAAAGGCCTACAAAATGATAGTGATACTGATTAAATCTTCTATGTTGCAATTCCTTAAAATTTCCACTGCCTCTATATCCTATTATGGAATAATATCTTATAATCACCCTTAAAAATTTATGTACCTCCTCCTTAGAATTATGTAGGGTTTGAAAAACTCTGGGACAGCTGAAAACAAACTACACTCATTGCAGAGCACCAATTACCCAAGTACATTGGGCATTCAGTTAACTTACTAAGAGCTTTAGCATCTGCTTGGGCTGCACATTTCTGCGAGTCAAAAGCTCCCAAACATTCGTAACCAAATGAATCAATAAACTCTTGTCTTTGATTGAGATTCCTACAGATGTACAAGATCTTTCGTCCTCATGGCTCAGTTCTCCCTGTCCTGATCCATGGGATCATGCCTACAGATGCAATGGTCTCTACAGGTCTGCTTTTTGACCCTGAACAGCTAATGAACTTTTCCAGCTGACAAAGGGGTTCTCAGCTGTCAGAAATTAACTCTAAGAGTCTTTTGATGCACTTGGGCAGCCAGTGGTTGGGTCTGTGGGTCTTCTGGGTGCAGCTGGGGCAAACAGTGTCTTTATTTGCGTCGCTGAGAATCTGAGAGGATCAGATTAATAATGGACCTGCCTGTGTAGCCTGCTCTGCTCTGCAGTTAAAAACTTGTAAGTTAACTTTTAAGTGACTTAGAAACTCTAAAACCACAGCAGCTGTTACTCCTCTTAAACAGCTCCTCAGTCATCAGAGCCCTCTGACAGCTTTGCCAGTCCAGTGTTACCAAGACTAATTAACACAGTCAAGTCTAACACTACAAGTTCTACGGGCTAGAAGAAATAATGACATTCATGAATTTAGCAAATGAGACAGAAGTTATGAATTTAATGATCTGGGAGCCAGTCTTGAGTTATGCAAAACACACTGAGTTAGGTATTCACAAAATTGCTCCAGTGTAATTGTCGGCACGTGGATTGTTTGCAAACAGCTTGCACAAACTACTTAGTGATAATCATTTGTTCCATGACATAGTTAGTCATGCACTATTTCTGCTCCTTGAGTGGGTGATTGTATCCTCCTGAAGGAGAGGGTAAGAACCGGCAAAAATGAGGCGCACCCCGGGAGTTTAACACGGATAAGTGCCTTTGACAAAATACGGGAGTGTCACGTCTCACTAATCTCTGCAAGATGTTTGTGTCTCTCCAGCCCCATGCAAATAATCCACAATGACTCTGCAGAGTCTGGTGAACCAAAGCTTGGGGACAAGGAATTCGCAGCGCCTATTTCTGGCACTGCGATTCTTTTTAACGCTCCGAACAGGGGGGAGTGTTGCAGAGGAGTATCTAATTCCCCCAGACAACCTGAGAGGAAGGGATGACAGATCACCGCTCCTAAGAGTTTGGCAAGAGCTTGCAAACTGCTGTTGCTCTCTCTGCAGGAAATGGTACTGCTTCAAGGAGAGAGAATCTCCAGCAAAAACTGCCACAAAAAGAAAGTATGTTCCCTGAAGACACAAAAATATCGGGATTTTATTTCTTTCCACATTTCAGTTTTTGTTGTTTACATGATGTTAGCACTTGAGTGCAAGTCTTGGTCAGTCTAAGATACAGAATCCTAAAATGGTTGGGGTTAGAAGGGACCTTAGCCCCCTGCCAAGGGAAGGGACATCTCCCACTAGATCAGCTTGCTACAAGCCCTGTCCACCCTGTCCTTGAACACTTCCAGGGATTGGGAATGTATTACAGTTATTACAGCAATGTGCAGAATTACAGTTCCACACACTTCAGTGACCTGGGATGGAATTAAAGAAGGTGAAAACCTATAAGATTAATTCAATTTTGTTGCAATAAGGCATTGATACCCCAGAAGTGCTCTGTGAGGTACCTGGCAAACTGGAGTGGAGCAGTCAGCCAGCAGTGAGAATAAAAGCAACAAAGAAAGACTCAAGAAACCAGGATCTTCTGTGAAAGGATGCCACCGCACCATACAACATTTTCAGTAGCAGCCACATCATTGTGACATTGGGCAGTCATTGTTTCTAGACAGGCAACAAGTCATGGGTAATTCTGACATCCCCTGGCAACTTCTAGTCTTCCAGAGGAGACTTCTGACAAAGCACAGAAATACATCTGGACTTCTTCATGCCTGGACTGGTAGACCAGCCCAGTGTATTTTCCTGTGGATTTACCTGTATTGAAGAGCACTTAATTTCCCATTTGAGTCCCCTGTTCAGTGGTCAGACTGCAGACTCATTTCTCCTGATCTTACTGACAATAATAAGCCATTTTGCTGCTTATTATTCTCCACTAAAATTGTAATAATTTTGTATGACTCTTGGAAGACATGCATTTGCTCTCACAGTGCTGGCATAATATGGATCCACAAAAAGATGAATTCTGAATTATTCTCAACCATAGTTAGTGAATTGCTTTCTATAGGATTTTAGGCAAAGTGGGAACTCTCTGGTGAAAATAAGTCAAATTCAGTAATAAGTAAAATGAAAGATCAGAGTTGACAGAAGTCCAAAGTTTGCTTATGAATATATTTTTAGTATCACAGCAACAAACCACAAATCCTATTGGACTAGTTCCTCATTCAAAGCAAAACAATACCACACTTAAATGAGGTCTGAATACTTTTGTTTTTAATCATGTCAATTGCATCAGAAACAGCATGCAGGCACTCAACTGAAAAGATTCGCTTTAGCTGTTGTCCTCCTCAACAAGAACATTTTCCCCTTTTCATGAACACTTCTGTAATCAAATTACATTAGGACAAATGCTTACAGAAAATGCACAGCAAAACCAAACACTTGGAGTATTTTCAAGTTCCAGATTCCATGTATATCACCAATTCCTGTGTTTATTAGACTGGGAGGAAAAAAAAATCATGGGCTTAGTTAAACAACCAAAACTGTATCTCAAACTGGCCAGTGAAGTAAAGGGAAGTAGTCCCATAGAAGTTTTGGAAGGCTCTGGGACGCTGCCATTCCTTTGTTCTGGCTTGGTTCAGAAATTTCAGGTGGTTTTCAGGCAGAGAAATGAAATGTCTGTGATTATCAGATGTATTATTCACTGTGAATTCTCACTTCATTTTCCTCTTAAAGTACAGTTCTGGGCAGGAATACAAGGGCAGTATGAGCTGGTCAACAAGCTCCCATTCCCTATCAAACAGAGTATCTTCTGCTAATCATGTGGCACTGCTGCATCCCACCATGGGTCTAAATTTGCCACTTATAAACCTGTAAGGGTTGTGAACACCCCAGGAGGACATCATGGCACAGCTCACTTCCACATAACTGCATGTTACATATTTATATGCACTGTCAAAATGGTGGGAAGATACAAAACTGTGTTTCACTGGAATCCAGCAGGCTGAGCTATTTATAAATAAGTGCCTTATTTTTGGTGCTCTTCAGTACAGATGAACAGTGAGTGATGAGCAATTTATGTTGCTGATCATTTGTATCACAATAGAGCCTTGCAGTCTTTTTCTTCAGTTCATAGGCTCTGTAAGATCAGGATCTGTAGTATCCTACAGTGGAAGACAGGATCGCAGAACAAAGACCAGTGGGCATAACAAAGAAAGGATGAAATAAGCATGCCACACTGAAAATGGAAGAGTAGATAGATAACAGCATCTGAAAAAATATTTGAGCGTTCCTGGGCATCAGTATCCAAAACAGACCCACCACCCATCTCTCGCTCTAAAAACAAACTAATTGTGAAGGAATCCTTTCCCAAGAGTACTCCACACTAAGGGATTTTCAATTTAGACAAAGGAAGAAAACATTAAACAAAATATGGCTTAATGAACATGAAATAAGTCATTAGAAGGATGACATGCTCTGAAGAAATCTTAGGGGTATAACTGAAGTGAAAAAGGACTTTTTAATTAACAAGCTTGTAAGCACTCTGTACTCTGTAAATAGTTCATGTGTATAAAAACATGATTGTAAGGATGACTGAATAATTGTAATTTTGGCTTCCCTGTCTTGACTGCTGATGTAAGGTTCCTAATCAGATGCCACAGGAGCATTGTTAACCATACCAGCCTACCCAGGATATTTCCATACTGATACATTGTGATAGGAACTTTTACAGAGGTGATTAACAGGTGTTTCTTCTCTCTCCATTATCTCAGAGGCAGAAACACTTATGCCACCTTTTACCATTTCCCTGGTCATGAACTCTGCAGCAGACACTTTCACAGACCACAGAATCACAGAATAATTTGGGTTGGGAGTGGCCTTGAACACCATTCTATTCCAACCCTCTGCCATGGGTAGGGACACCTTCCACCAGACCAGGTTGCTTAGAGCTCCATCTGACCTGGCCTTCAACACTTCCAGGGACAGAAGATGAGACATCTGGAATTTTCATGCCTCGACACTTACACAAAAAATACCAATGCTTTCTGCTGTAACTACTTACCTGTGTTTGCCTCAGGGCTGTCAGTGGGTACGTATTTGTTGCCTCTGTAGTTTATCACCTATCACACACAAAACTTAAGCAGAAGAAACCCAGGCACATAAACCTTTCATCTCGTTGCCCTTCTAAGGCAGGGGTAAAATCAGCTCTGCAGTATTAGCACACTAAAACAATGCAGATCACAGCTAAAACACTTTCAGTACATTCTCAAAGGAGGGCAGCTCCAAATAGGGGTCAGATCTGTTTTTCACACTTTTGATACTTACACTGAGTACAGAAAATTCTTAAAAGCACTGCTATCTTACAGAAAGCAGTTACATATGAGTGAGCCTTACACACTCAGAAAGTGATAAATAATTATGCTTTCACCTAAAATAGCACCAGAAAATTATCAAACTGTGAACTCAATGATACCAACTTTTCATCTGATTTGCAAAATAAAAAGATCTTTTTAAGCCAGTTTGAGAGAGTATGCTATTAAAATGAGTGTAATGCAACTGCTCTGTCAGTAGCATCATTGAGAGAGGCTGGTGCATAATTCAGCTGCTCTTTCTGGTTATTATTTGCTATGTCTAATAGCTCATTCTTTGCAACAAATGCGAAACTTCATTTTTAAAATCTCAGTTAATGCTTGAAGATCTGTCTTGTCTTTTGACTCTGTCTCAAGTTAGGAAGTCTTATAAAAATGTCACATGAACAGCATAGGCAATCATTTCCTTCACAGTCTTAAAGAAGCTGGAAGTGGGATAGCATGCCTTCAGGGAAATACTAAGAATTTAAAATATGCTTGTGCAGCACATTCATAGATTTTTATAATCCATTTCAAATACTTTCCACATTGTAAAACAGGCTTCAGAAATGATCATTACAGATGAAAGCGGGTGAAGAATAATAAAAATACTGTAGAAAGAAGAGGAAAAAATGGTGGCTGCTTCTTCTGAGCTATCCAACATTTGATTTTTCCTGTATAATAATAAGAATCAAATGATCACAGTAATTTCCCCATTTATTGTGGTCCAGTGTCAGCTGAGGGTGCACCTGTGCCAACCTGTGCCCTCCTCCTCTACCCCCGCCCCCCATCTGCAGCCTGCAGCCACCCAAGCTGAAACATTTCATATAAAAGTTAATTATCCAGCACTAACACTGCACACTAGACTTTTCCGAACCACTGTCAACTGGAAACCTTCCCATCAGCTTCTGAAGGCTCTCCCAGCTCACCATTCCTGTGGCAGGGCGCATCTGCGGAGGTTCAGCATCATCTCCCCACTCACTGACAAGGCACTCAGAGCTCGCAGAGGCACAAGGTAGCTGCCTGGTATGGGGGTGGCACCTGCTTTCTGCTTGCACCAGCAGGGTATTCCTATGCTCCAGGGATGCAAGATGCTCATCAGTGCCTGCACGGACCTACACTGCAGGGAAATGACACACAGAGCTCAGCTCTGAGGGGTGAACAGCAAGCCTGAACAGAGGGATGCTCTGGAACTCTGTTTGCAGCCAAATCCAGGTCTCAAGGCCAACACAAACTTTTGGTTGTAATGCCCCACAAGGGCAGCATGAAATGTTACAATGGCTGTGGTATGCCTGTCTCAGTTCTTCATTAAGCTGTCCATAATTACCGAGAGCTGTGTTATCAGCTTGCTGTGACAGCTGTGAAGCACTTGGGGCCAGGCTGTGAACTTCTGAGTCACACTGATGAGGACCCCTTTGAACAAGCAGCTTTGCTTGAGTGTGACTCCCTTAATAAATGAATCATCTATCAGTGCTGCCTACTCAAGCTTAAATCCTTCTCCCAGTCCTCCTGCTACTTCCACCATCTGCACATCCTTTCCCTGTGGTGGTGAGAACCAGTTTGGCTGACTGACAGGGTTTTGGGGAAAATGTGGAGTCTTTCAAAGCCGGACCAGAAGTAAAGTACAGTCGCTAATGTCCAAAGCTCCAATCCTAAAGTCCCTGTGCCTGAACCTGCTCCCATTTATTAGGAAATCCCTTTTGGGTACCTACTGGTATGATGCTGCATGCATCCCAGTAACTTGGTGCGCTGAAATCCTGATCTGTCTGACCCTGGGTCCCAAAGCGTCATGAGGGACTCTGATCATAAGTCTCAGCATGAAGTTTGCAAAAAGGCTTCCATTAATCACACCCAACACACCAAGGCCTCACACCCTTTGCAAGACATCCCTCTGGCAACAGCAATAAACCATTATCTACCTTTGACATTAATCCCTGTTTCCATCACTGCATCCTAGATACTGGCTTAATCAGTTTCCTGAGAAGTGTGCCATAAAGACAATTTTTTTTTTTTTTTTTTTGGGGGGTGGGGGGGGGGGGATCCTTTTTTGGGCAAGCATTACTCACTGGAAGCAACTATTCTTAGCCAGGGATCAAGACAGCCCTGTGAATTCAACCCTGATTTGGGCAAGCCATTCTTCTCTGTGCTTGGTGATTCCAGCTCTTTGTCCAGTGCTTTCCTACAAAATTCAGTTCCCTTGTTTTGTGCTGCTAGAACCACAAAAAGTAAAGACGTAGGGAAGGGCACCTCTTCTTTCTCTTCTCAGTTCAGCTTATATTCTCCTTCTCTTCCCCTGCGTCACTGACATGTGATGTTTCCAGTTTTCTTGCTTCCTTTTCTTGTTTTCTTCCTCCAGTTTTCTCTGGATGCTTTCAGCTTTTCAGCCATGTTATGCCTGGTTTTCTTTCACATTTAAAAATTAATTGGAAATCCAGAGGGAAATAATAGAACATGATAGAAACATTTTATCTGAGGGCTTAAAACTGTAACTAGATCCAGCACAAGCTTAAGTCCTAAAACTATGTGTTTTCAATATTTCATGGGTTTAAATAGTAAACAATTTATTAAATATACCCTAAATGAGAACTTTTAAAAGTAGTATTTGAATTTAATCACAATAAATAAATTGAATAACCCATCACAAGATCATTTGTTGATTTCTACTTTCTAGAGCTCTACTTCCACTGACTTTCATGGACAAATTCTTGGGGGAAATGATATTGAATACTCCAACTTTTCTTTGTTAACAATCTGTTCAGTACAGTAACTTATGTACTCATAAAGAATCTGACAGCAGGTTGTCTTTAAATTTGTCTATTCTAGGCAAAATTATAATTTTTACTTAGTGGATTAAGCCAAGTATTCTTTGATGTTTCTTCTGATAATGCCTGTCCTTCAGCAAAGTAATAATCAATGATTTAACACTGTCATATTTTAATCACTCATCATTGACAGGAGTTTGTGCAGTGTGTTATGAAAGACCTAGTAGCAAGGAAGACATTACTTTGTGAACTCCCAGAATAGAAAAAAAGAGCCAAACCCAAAATAAACATCATGTATGGCACTGAATTTGATATTAACTCAGCTTTTCTGCATCGAAGAATCAGCATGAGATAAGAAATGAGGAAATCTTGTTACTGGCCAGCTCTGAATGAGTGTTATCCCAGCAGACTTCAGGCTCTTTCTGTCTCCATGGGACTTTAAAATTAAGGAACCAGAGGAGAACTGAAGTTAAACATTCTCACCACTTTCCTGCACTCTGAAAAGGGATCTTCTGCAGCTGTGATTAACTGGATCTTCCTTAAACCCTTTAACTCCTATAAAGAGACTAGTTTGGGTTTTTTCCCCCTTTCATTGTTCCATGCAAAGATTTTTGATAGAGGAAATATCACTGGGGTCTCTGGCTAAAAGAGAAGCAACTGAACATTTGTTTGCACATCCTCTCAATGTATATCCTCAATTTCTCTCAAGACCTCTCTCATAAACCCTCCTGAAGTACACAAAAGGCAAGTGCCACCACCCTGTTTACTCAGTGTGAGGTGAGGAGGGTTGCTGGCCACAGGGGAAGACTGAACATGTATTCCTCATCTACACAGAAACTAGCACAAACTTCCAATATCTGGACTGAGACACATTAGCAGTGACAGTTTGAATGACCAGAGCCTGCAGACAAACATGTGTGTTGCATTGTCTCCCTGGAAAATGGAATTATTAAAACTTTCTCCAAAATCAAAACCAATTTTCTGCAAAAATGAAATTCTATCTCTGAGGAGGAAAGAAAAAAAAAGTAACTCTGAGCATTTAGTTGGGCAGAAGCTTTCCCACATCTCCATCCCTTTGCTGTAATTTCTGTCTGCCCTCACTGGTGCAATGCATAGTCTGTGTATTGCAGGTCAGTATGACTTCTGAGGACACTATATTCACAGTGTTATTCCTGCCTATTTCCTCACCCAGGCTGGTCTGATATATCTATAAATTAGGAAGCTGTAAAAAAAAAAAAAAAAAAGGCACTTAATTCCTTTAAAAACAAATTAAAAAATAAAATGTTTATAGGCAGTTTCTTTTTACAGCATCTGTTCTGAGGCTGAGCTTGCTTCTCACTGGAAAATTCAATTTAATCTGGAACTTTGACTTGGTTTATTTATTCTTTTGACCCCTTCTGAAGTCATAGCAATAATCAGTAGCACTGCAGTTTCAGTTCCTCAAGAAACCAGGTAAAACACAGACTGGCAGGGACTGATGATTTGCAATTATTTTACTCTGTTTAGTTGCTCTGAGAAGATTCCTTTTCATGTTAACAGACATCAGAGGTCCTGATTTATCTGAAACCCACTAAAAATACTCCTTTAAATTCAGAGAACACTGCTGGAAACATGACCTCCCCTGTATTTCTGATACTATCACCAACAAAATGGATATTATGGACTCTTCTTCCCAGATTCTCAGCTGTACTACTAGAAGCAGTATCACTTATTTATTTATGCTTCATGTTCCCTGGATCTTTTCCCTATTCCATCCATGGGAAAATTATTAATGACATTGGCAATCTTGGAATCAAAAAATAAAGTGCTTCTCTTGATACAAACATACATAAAGTGACAAGCCTTGCCTCAGTGGCATCAGTGCTTGTGAAGATGCTGTCTCTAAAATAATGAGCTGTCAAAGCTTCACTGCAATTTGCATTTGTGTTAGTAGTGAAGAAATCCAGTGCTTGTTTTTTCCTTGCTGAATGACAGTGTTAAATTGTTACTTTTGCTTACTGAGTGTGAAAATTTACTGAAATGACAGTAAAGTGAGAAAAGTAAACAGCATTTTTTCAGGTCACAACAGCACTTGGATTTACTGATAGTGTACATTAACAATTAAATCATATCTATAAAATGAAAAAAGTGTGTCTCCCTTTACTCTGTGTAGCCTCCCTTGAAACCAACACATTCCTGAACCTCCAGAATAGGCTGTTGCTTTGTGGGAGAACAAGTATAGTACCACACCTCATTATGGCTGTTGTGATCGTTCATGTAATGGGGAAAGACTTTGCTGTCTTTTTTTTTATCCTCAAGGTGGTAGAATTTAATGAGAAATGGATTTTTAAATGTGCTTGAACAGCAACAAAACTTTTTAAAACACTGTCTAGGTATCTTACTGTAGCTGCCCATCTGTGGTGCTGTACATTTCCTCTCATGTTACACATCTGAAGTATTACTATCATCAAATACCAGAGACAACAGGCAGTATTACTGAAATGTAATTCAGTTCTGAATCTTTACCTGACCTTTTTTTCTAAGCATTGCTTTTTGCCATGTTAGAGAAGATTTGCTCCAAGATCAACATGCTTTTCAATTACAGTGAACATTTGCCTGTTACAAACTTCTGCATGAAGGAATGATGTTAACATTCAGCAGCAGTACAAGACATAGCACGTGTATGTTCCTGTCCTGTTGTAGTGTAGAAAAGGAGACTTTGCAAAACATTACTACCTTAAGACCATAAAAGATTTCCACATTGAGGAGAAGCAGTATGACACAGCATCTAGTGAATACTGGGTTTGTTATGTTTGCCATGGTCTTCACAGTGCAAAATGCTCTCTAAGGGCAAAACAAGTTTTGGGTCTGCTCCTGTGCCTGTGTGGAAGGAAGATACTGCAGGCACTCCCAAGGGCATGCTGCAGTGGTTTTGTGGGAGGGAAGACACGCTGTCCAAGCATCAGCAGAAGGGATGACCCCAGGGGTGCCAATTCAGAAGCAGGGTTAGAAGTCAGTCTTCTTTTCTTCTTTGGAAATCTGCATGCTGGGCCTATCAGCAAAAACTGCCTTGTCTATAGTGATGTAATTTACAACTGCCTCCTCCAAGATGGCCAATCAGTAGAAGAAGCCATTCTGCAGCTCCAGGTCTGTAGAGACAGGAATGCGATAGGTCTCTGGTGTGTTCATTTCATGTTAGTGCTGGCATAGGACTGTGAGCAACACAAAATCCCTGCCTGCAACAGAGACTGCTGAGGCCAATAACTCCAGGGACTCCTGGGTCCAATATGCTCTTGGAAATCCTGTAACTCTAGGAAGTATGCAAGGCAAAGCTGCTGTAGCACTACCTCCAGCATTAGCCTAAAAATGGTATGTAATAAGTGAAAGTAGGAAAAAAACAGTGTTCAGAAAGATATCAGCACTTCCCAAGACAACCTTGATAGACTAACACACTTGAATACAAGTGCCTGCTGGCCTTTGAGTAAGACTGAGTTGTTTTTTTAAATCCACAGGTCCTTGAAAAGTCTTTTTTTTTTAGCTCGGCCCAAAGGAAAAATGGAGTCCCTTCAGCACAGGTGCAGTGCCAGGCATTGGTCTCACTGTCACTGAAGACAATACCAGTTAAAGTCTGCTTAAGAACAAAGTCCTGATTTGGAAAGACCGATCCATTGGGCTCCCTGCTGAGAACAATTTGAAAGTTAAGCAGGAGCACTGAAGTCCATGGAAAGCAGCAATGAAATCTAACCCTGTGCTGCATGTGTTGAACACATCTGGGGAACTCAGGCAGCTTTGGGTGAATTTAGACCCTTCTCTGAGATGGAGGATAAAATAATGCTAACAGCCAGAGCAAATCCTGGGTTCAAGATTTGGCCCTTGGGGAGCTTTGGCTGTTGACTCCAGCACCATTGTGACTGCACATGCAAGGCTGGTAGATGTAACAGCAAACTTGGCTGCTACTGGCACCATCAGTAGCAGAATTCAGCAGCACTGATTACCCCTGAATTTTGGCTTAAACCTAGCGAGACCTGAGTTACATGTGTTTTGCTGACGTGGAGAAGCTTAGCTGAATTAAAGGGGCTACGAAAGAGCTGGAGAGGGGATTTTGACAAGGACATAGAGTGACAGGAGGGGGGGCAGCAGCTTCAAAATACCAGAGGGCAGGGTTGGATGGGATATTGGGCGGAAATCCTTGACTGTGAGGGTGATGAAGCCCTGGCACAGGCTGCCCAGAGAGGCCGCGGCTGCCCCATTCCTGGAGATGCTCAAGGCCATGCAGGATGAGGCTTGGAGCAGCCTGGTCTGGTAGAAAATGTCCCTGCCCATGGCAGGGGGTGGAACAAGATCATCTTTAAGGTCCCTTCTGACTCAAAGCATTCTGTGATTCAGACCAGGATACAGCAGTCACATCTTCAGTTACAGACTAGGAACTACCCAGCACAGACTTTTTCTACCTTTTCTGTCACAATTCAAACACACAAAAACTGAAAAAAACCCAAACCCACAGAAATTAGATCCGGGCTGTGGTCTGTATTTTGGTTTTTTGCAAAGCAAATTCACTTGGCAATGTTTTTTTCTAATTACATTTTGAAAGCAAAGTTGAGCTACCTCTTTTTATATAAAACAACTATTTATCCTGTATTTAAAAGGCAACTTGTACCATTTTATTTTGGATTTCCCTTGCACAAGCTTTACAGAATAGAGCATTTTCTTCCAGCTCTTTTACCTGAAGATGATTCCTGGCATCAAACACATGGTTTCAACATACTGTGCCTATTACCTTTCTCCAGAGTGTGTAACACTAAGTTGCCATCTTTCTATTATACAAAGTTTAGCTCCTAATGCTACTTCTACTTGCACCTAAGAGTTTTGTCAAACACAAAGAATTCAGTTTCTACTATTTTAGCTACACAATCAAACAAACAGGATGGGCTGCAGTTTTCACTTCTTTAGTTAGGCAACTCGAATTAGCAAAAATCTGATCAAGTACCAACGTATGAACTACAAATGAAACTGAACTACAGAAAATCCTGGTGCTTTAGCTCAGCTCGATGCAAAGTCAAGTTACACTGAACAACTTCCCTGAGAAGTGTCACCTGGTGCCCAACAAACAGTGCCCATACACAGACCACAGCATAAGACCATTAGCAAACACTCTGAAAGCCGTTTGGGGTTTTTTCGGTTTGCCTTTTTTTTTTTTCTTTCCCCCTTAACAACCTTTTCCTGATATGCAAAGCATGTCCTGGACCCCCCTTCTGCTCTTGGCTCTCTAACTTATCGCAGTATATGACTTCGGGCTAACAACTTCGCTCGTGCCACCGAGCTCTTGTCTGCCTTTCCACAGAGAGGATGCTTCTCCCCGGCCATCCCGGGGCTAAAGCGCAACGGGATGCCGGCGGCCCCGGGGTCCGAGCGCTTCTCCCTCGGTCAGAATCCTCCCGCCAAGATCCCTGCCCGGCTCCGACGCCCGTCCCCCGACCCTTCCCCGCAGCGTCCCCGGGGCGCTGCCCTGCCCGCCGCTTTCTTCCCGTGTCCCCAGCGCCTTACCAGGCTCCGCCGGGGGAACTCGCCCAGCACGATGCTGACCACCGGGATGCGCAGCGCCGCCGAGATGAAGTCCAGCTCCAGCATCTCCCCACGGCTCTGCGGGAAGGCGAGGATGGCTGAGACCCCCTGCACCACCACGGTGTGGCAGAGACTTTGCAGGAAGGAGACGGGGTCGTTGCTCCAGGAGGCGCTGGCTGAAGAGAAGGGGAAGAGGGGCAGGTCGCCCAGTCCCGCCTCGATTGCCATCACCACCTCCAGGGACAGGTTGTAGGGCAGCAGCCCGGGCATGCCGTTCAGGTTGGCCACGGCCAGCAGCAGCGCGTCCCGCGGCGAGGGGGGCGGCCGCCGCTGTCCCCCGCCGCCCCCCGCCCGTCGGCCCCGTGGCCCCTCGGGGCGCCCGCCCGACGCCTCCCCGGGCCAGGCGGAGGCAGCAGGGGCGGCCCGGGGCTGCAGGTGGGTGGCCCCCACTCGCACCGTGTGCCCGATGCGCCGCAGGATCTGGCAGGGCTGCGGGTGGGACGAAGAGCCGGGCACCGCCGCCAGCACCAGGGCGCAGGGCGGCAGCAGCAGCAGGCACGCCCGGCCCAAGACCCCGCGCATCCCCGGCCGACACATGGCCGGGAGCCCCCCGCCGCCGCCTCCTCCGGCCCCGCCGCCCGCATCAAGCGCCCCGCGGGCGGGCGACAGCGGCATCAGCCGCGGCGGGCGAGCCCCGCGCAGAGCCGCCCCCGCCACCGCCCATGGGGCCGCCGCCGCCGCCTCGCCCCCGCCCCGGGGCTGCGGGGAGGCTCAGCCTCCGGACCGCCTTCCTCGGTTCCGCGGGGCCGGGGAGGCACCCGACCCCTGCCGCTCGCTTCACCCGGCTACCCCGCCGGCAGTGGGATGCTGCCCTGCCCGGGTCCCCCTGCCCGGCCGCTCCTCCGCAGCCCGGGCGGGCTCTACACAGCTCAGTTCCCCGCTCCCCGCTCCGAGCCCTCCGGCGCGCCCCTGCCCGGCTCCCCGCCGCCGCTCCCCACACTACTCCCGGCTCCGCTCCCCGCCTCGCAGCGTCTCCGCTCTGTAATCCCGGCCTGGCTCCCTGCGGCACCCCCCCGCCCTTGTCCCCCCGCAGCCCTCGGAGCGCTCCCCGCCGGCTCCGGAGCCGGGCAAAGTTGCCGGTGCGGCTGCGGGCGGTCGCTGGGCTGCGCTGCGCTCCCGCCGGGAGGGACAGCAGGCGCCGGCCCCGCTCGGCTCCTCCCCGGGCCGCCCAGAGGAGGAAGGGGCTTGGGGGGCCGCCCCTTTGCACCCCTGGGAGAGCGTCCCGGGAATGCCCCTACAGAGCTCTTTGTCCGCTGCCGCCGGGGGACACTGCCCTCACCGCGCCCGGGCAGCGGAACAGTTTTCCGTGTCCGAAGGGCTGCGAACCGAAGGTGAGGCTTCGGTTCCCCCTCGGCTGGCGGTGGAGCCGTGTCTACCGCTGCCGCTTGTTGTGGGCAGCAGTGCTGGCAGTGCCCAATGCCTTTCCATGCGTTGCTGCTTCAAACGGAACCGTTTTCCGACATGTGGGACCCGAGATCCTGATTCCGCAAACCTGGGGCACTGCCTAACATGGCTTTTAGACAGAACACCCTTGTCCTAAGGGAAAACAGCGCAAAGCTGAGATGGGCGTTTGTGTGCGCGTCTGAAAGGATCAGGGGAAATCCCCGTCATTGTCTCAGTTCTGGTAGACGGGTTTAATCCTGGGCTGTCGGAGCCGTGCTGACCCCAGGTCTGAGACTTTTAATACTGTGCTTGGGGCATTGACACGTTCCACGTCCTGTGTTGGATGGACAGGGTCTCAGAGGAATCCCTCTCCGCAGCCACGCTGGCCACCACGGGGAAATCATCTCACAGGTCTCTCCGGCAGCGAGGCGAGTGCTGCCTGCTTGAGTACACCTGAATGTATTTTCTGCCCGTGGGACTCATGTCATCTTTCCCTGTTTGAGACCTGAGTGCAGCGCAGCGTCCTGCTGTCCTGCATGGAAGGATGGTTTGAGACATTCACACCTGGAGTGTTTAGAAGTCTTTTGGCAACTCGTCCAGCAGTTTACCCTGACCTAGTGTTTTAACTTAAGATCTTTTCTGAATGTTAACAGTCTTTCCCCTTTATTTGAGGTTTATCTTCAGAGATACTTATGAAGAAAAATAAAATAACAGAATCACAGAATGGTTGGGGTTGTAAAGGACCTTTAAAGGCCATCTACTCAAACCCTCCTGGCATAAGTGGAACATCTTCAAGTAGATTGGGTCGCTCAAAGCCCCATTCAGCCTGACTTTGACTATTCCTAGGGATGGGGCAATCACCACATCTCTGGAGGACCTCTAAAAATGTTTTTCCACCCTTGCTGAAAAAACTTTGTTGTCCTCCCTTGCTTTTTCTTCCATTGGTATACACAAAATCTGCATAGAAATAAACACTTCCTATCACGCTGCATAACAGAGGAGGTCACTGCCTCCCAATAGGTCTGAACTGTGTGTTTTCTGATTTAAAGTAATCTTTCTTGAGCGGGGGTCACCAGAGATGTACAAAGTCTTCAAGGCAAGGTCTTACCCACATCTTGGGCAGCCATGCTGCTGTTTCTCTGTCTCTTAAGTCCTTTTCCTGTCGTGTCCTTATCCCCAGCATGCTGATGTCACACCTGCCTGCTGTTACCTTCCCAGTGCCCTGCAAAGCCCGTGTTTCTCTCACAGTGCTCTCTCTAAATTGGTACAAGGTTGCAAAATTGGTTCCCAGCATGGAAAAGTACAGATGGTAGCATGGTGGTCTGTAGGCCAAGAATGCACCATGTTCTACATGTAGAGGTGAGCTGATAGCAACAATTTCCTATTTCCCCTTTTCTTCTTCCATTTTTCTTCTAGTCTTGTAATCACATTTTTGTTTCTTGTCTGGTTAGCCCAGCTTCTTCCTGTCACTTTTCCTCATTTTCGTTGAAGGAATGGATGGGTTGTGTTAACATAGGTGTTCTAGGTCTTCTCTGTTAACAATAAGAATTATTGGCTGGGAGAATTGGCTTTGAATATAGTAAATCTCACACAGTGCAGAGAAAACTTTTCTTTTTCCCTGAACTACAGGAGTTACCTTTTAGGTAGTGAGAAAGAGATCATTTGAGATTTGTACAGCTCCAGAGGTGTTGTCTTTATCTGCATCCTGTTTGTCAGGTTTGAAAAAAAACTGGTAAGCATATAAATTTTCTGCTCTGTAGTTAGATAATTACTAGTTTTCATGTGGGAATTATTTTTATAAGAAATAGCGACTCTTCTGTGTCTTTAGAGACAGCCCTAAATTGTTATTCATTTAAAGCTTAATTATAGCAGCAAATATTTCTCTGGCTTTTGGGCACAGGTGACACTAATTTTAAAAAGCACATGCTTCAGGAAATGTAATCAACCTTATTATTGAAAGAATTCCAAAAATTACACTAGAAATCAATTAATAAAATGAAATCATTCAATATCTATTTTTTTCCTGTTTGCCTGCCATTTTTCTGGTGAGTTTTTAGTTTGTTTAGGTTTTGTTTTGTTTTATTGGGGATTTTGTTTGCTTGTTTGTTTTTCATTTGTGGGTAATTTATGGCCAGATTGTGATATGGTTTTTTTTTTTTTTTGGTCATCAGTGCTACTCTGGGGATTATGACTGTAAAGAATTTGTGCTCTGGATTCAGTTTTGAGCAAGTCATAGCAAGTGGTCGCTGTTAGAAACCTGACCTGTAAAGAGTGGTCAAACTTTTGTTTGTAATATTTTTGACTCAAATGGCTCTACATCTTGAAAGTATCTTTTCAGCTTGATCATTTATAGCACTAAATAAATTATTAATTTGTCTTCTCTGATATTTGTGTTTATTTTTACTCTTTGCTCAAATATTTCTTTTAATAAAATTCTCTGCAATGCCCCGATATAACAAAGTGCTTGAACACAGGCTTTGTTTTTCAGAACACATTAAGTACTCCTTAAGTACTGCTCTGTGAGATGCTGGAATATTTCCAGAAAGTGCCCTGAGAAAGGATATAAATGCCACCAAAGTTTATATATTTGGAAAGTTGTATCAGTATTTTTTCTGCTTTTTTCCCCATAAATATTCATGTGCAAAAGAGCACAATTGTTTTAGTCTAATAAAATACTTGGAGACTGCTATCAGTTGCACCCTGCTTTTCAGAAGTACTGCAGTCCTTCTTCTAGGACTGAATAAAATACAGAATATAATTTTTGACAGAGTTTTGACTTTTTTCAACTTCATGCTAAGGACTGGCTGCCTTCAACACTTCTCCCTCATTTTCCTTTTCTCATGGTGGTTGCTGCCATGCGAAGTCCATTCTGCTCTTTTTTTTTTTTTTTTTTTTTTTTTTTTTTTTTTTTTTTTTTGTGCTACTTATTCAACTGAAAAAAGACCAGGCAGACCCAGGCAAGTGGATTCACCTCCTCTGAGCTGGTTGTCACCCTGTGTAACCATGAGCAGAGCAGTTCTGGTGGCATTGATTGCTGCAGAACTGTGGCCACAGAATTTATCCATCCTTGATCAGTGTCTGAGCATCACAATTAGAGCTGGTGAAAGCTCTTCAGCAATGAAAAATGCAGCAGGGAAATGTGATTAAAATCACCACTCGTATTTCTCTTGCTGCTCTTTCCACTTGCTTGGCTCACTGTCATTCCTTTGAAGTAGGGTTGGTTTGTTTGCTTTCTGGGCTGCAGAACATTTGTCCTGTGTTCAACACAGTGACCTTCCACAAAGCTTGTTTCCTCTGAGCAACTGGGCTTGTTTGGAAATAGATTATCACAGTCCTTCTGTCCAGCTCTGTGTTGTTCTGCTCCCATTGCTAAAAAACCCCAAGACTTTGCAGAGCATGATATTACTTAAATTCATGTTCATCTGCCCTTTTTTTAGCTGCTCACATCTTTTAAAAGGCCCAAGGCATGAGTTGAGATGCAGGATACCTCATATTGTCTCTATAGCCTCAGAATGGGTGAGAGACTTATTTTGGGTCAACCTGGAATGATTCCCCCCCATCCCTTTTCATAACCATAGTTAGAAAATGAGAGGGAAAAACAAACCGTTCAGATAAAGTTAATCCTTTCATTTACTGGGAATGGTCTATTTTGTTTCTATTTAGATGCTGCAATTTATCTAAATGCAGTTTCCAAGATTTCAAAATGCTATGTTTTTCAGTTGAATTGCCACTTGAAGGGGAAAAAAATAGTAATCTAGATGTTTCTTACTTTCTGCCCTCGACACTCTTTCACCAGCCAGGAAAAAATAAATTTGCAAACACGTTCAGATATCTAAAACTGCATTAATGATTACGAATATTATGTTTGAAAACTTTCATGTGGCTGTGGTGGATCATCAGTGCACTGGCTGCTCCAGCCTTACTGTGGGATGGATGGTGATCCCTGAAGGAGTCAGGGAAGGGCCAAGGCTTACGATGTGCAGCACATGCTGTGTTCATTCTGTGTTATCTTTGCAGATGGAGATCTGCATGGCTGACGTCACAAAAGGCTGAGCTGGCTGTGGGGGGAGGTCCTGTGAAGATAAGATGTGAAGAACAGAATAAGGCTGTGTGACTGAAGATTTGAAGGACATCACAGCTAAAAAGTGAGTTTTGCCTGTCTTTTAAAGTTCTCATCCTTGCATAGGCTAATAAGCTTAATGAGGTATGTGCTAATAAATTATTGAACTACTAAACTACTAAACTACTTAACTGTCCACCCTGATCCTGCTGTTTGTAGGATGGAGGAGGAGGTTAAGTTTTTGGGCTGTATATCAGGAGGGTAGAAATTTCACCTAGCTAGGAGGAAGACCCAGAAATCCCAGATGGAGACAGGTGACTGGTTACTCTGCTCTCCCTTCTCTCAGGGGAGGACACCTTCTTGGTAAGCTTCTGTGTAGGATTGCAATTACCCAGGTTAATACAATAATACGGTTTTTATTAGAGTTCTCTCACAGCTGGTATGTTCATCCATGGCAATTCTGAATCTGTTATTTCTGTTCTTTCAATAAACTGCACTATTTGTGAATCTGTGATCATAATTGTTCCTACTGAATGTAACCAAGCTGATGGTGCAGATTTACTTCTAACCAGAACTGAACTGAAGCCCAGGCACACCAAGCCCCTCTGATCTGCAAGGGTTTATTTTCTGCCAAAATTCATACACTTAACAATTAATACCTGTAAATATCCTTCTGTGGGCAGGCAAGCCAAACAACTCCTTGAAGTCAAGTGGATTTTCACCAGTGAGGGCTGTATGCTACTTTACTGCCTCACAAGAGAGGCTGAGACAGCTCTTGCTACCTGAACAAAACTTCCACTTTGTTTCTTTTTGCAGTATAAATCCAGAGAGATTGATCCTGTCAAAGGATGCTCAAGAAGTGAGTGAGGAAAACAGGCAGTCAACCACTTTGTCTCTGTGGTCCTTTTGTCTAGAAGAGCAGCAGGGGGCCTTGTAATATCGACAGGAAGTGTCACAGAGCCCACCACCCTCTCTGGCTTTGATAGTCTCTTTATTAAATTATAAATCCTCCGGGCTTCACCCGGGTGCCCAGCCAGTCCGGGGGAAAACCCTCGGCTGACCGGTCCGCGGGGAGGATGTGGCGGGAACCCAGATAGTTCCACCGTACGGACAAGAGGATTCTGGAGTAGCTTTATTCCTAGAGGCTTTATTTCAGGAGAGTTGCAGGAACAGGAGGAGGAGATGAGGGACACAAGCACTCTAGGAGGTAGCCAGCTCCGGGAGCCCCGAGGGAAAGTGGGGCTGGGTATTAAGGGCAAAGGAGTAGGAGTGGTTAGGGTACAAGACAGCCAATAGGCAACGGGTAAAGGGGGGAGACAGAGTGGGGTGACATACAGAGAACTAATCGGGGTACAGAGGAGGAGTGGTATTCTAACAGGAGCCAATGGGGGTAACAGAATAACTGAACTTTCTGGAACTGGGGAGAGTACCAAGCATTGATGGACAGCTCAACTGGGGTGGAGGGCAGCAGTTGATTGGCAACCTTTTCTAGACTGTTGCTGCCTCCCAAGGGAGAGCAGGAACCCCACCCACAAGTCTCCTCTCTAAATCTAATGCTACCGTGGAAAGACCTCAATACATTCCAAGTACCCCTAAATTAAAAAAAAAAAAAAAAAGTTACTAGTACGCAGTCACAGCTTCTTTCTAGCACTGGAACTGACTAAAGGTGCCTAAAGGAGATAAAAATATACTCTATGAGCCCTGTTTCCACTGCCAGGATAAGGGAGGAAGTGTTCAGCTACATGTGACAGCATTGTTCTCTCTGTCAGTGTGAGTGATCCAGTTGATTGTTTTTATTGCTCCCTCTCCGAGGTGGCAGTGTGTATTTTTCCAAACAACTAGCTGTAAAACACTCTTGAGATTCCCACTTGCCACATATTTTTTTCATACCATGTGTTTTGAGTTTGATGCTTAGTCATATTTTCCTCCTTGCCAGTCATTTTTAATACTCCCTGTTGTTCTCATCTTGGAGATACATTAATTCCAGGCAAAGAGACAACTGGAAGAGAAGCCACTATAGTGACTTGTTTGATTAGTAAGCATCTGGCTTAGTACCTTGACTCTCTAAGTGAAGTTTTTGTCAGTGCCTTTAATTATTTTTATTTTTAAATCTATTCCATTCTGTTATAGCTTCTGTCTTGTTTATTCATATGACAGTGATGGAAACAGCTCCAGTAGATAGGATTGGTCACAGCACTGTTTACAGCATCGTGATGAGTGGCACAGAGAGTCTTTAGAAGGGCCTAGTCTTAGGCAGGTGGTGATCTGGTAACCCAGGAGCTGCTTGGATATAAAGGCTCTGTCTTGGGTCTTGAACTCTTATGGAACCAACTGTACTGGCAAGAGATGTCTGGATATTCCAGATCTGACGGTAAAGCAAAGACCAGGCCAGAGCCCTGCCAAAGAAGAACCAGCTTTATGCCAGAAAGGTGCTATCCCCAATATCCACAGTGAGATGTTGAAGAAGAAAAGTCATCCCCACTGCTCATTCCCTGAGCTGGCAAAAAAGAGCACCCTGGCCCAGAGCATGGAACTAGTTTCTGGAATGGTGTGCTTGTGTGGTTGTGTGTCTTTGCTGTGAGCTCATCTATTTTTTAACTGATTTTTTTTCAGCAGGCAGGCTCACAAAAAAAGATTGCATCCCCAGTTTTTGTTCCAGCAGGACATCCCCTATCATGGCCCTACTCAGGACATCCCTCATGAAAACAGGATGCCATTCCATGGACTTTGTAGGACCAGACTGGATTTAATGAAACTGTCCCGTATGGTTTTCCTTCTTTATATCAAGTTGACAGTTTTAGTGCTTGTGAAAATTTGGGGAGGTGCAAAGAGAAAAAAAAAAAATCTGTTTGAAGTCAGTGTCAAAATTGTTACCAGCATCAATGTCATTTGAGTAGTGAGGTCAGACAAACACCTCATAGAGCAAACACAGAATTTTGAAAAAATATCAGTACTGCTTTGCTGGCACCAGGGTGCCTCTGCATTATATCTCCTCCTGCCCCAAATTCTGTGGCAAATATTAAATTATTACAGGCTGTGTGCAACCCTTGCTCTGCTCTGGTTGGCTTCAAAAGGCCACTTGGTGTAAACACTCAATAGAGATGAATGAAGACTGTTTAACTTTCAGGGAAAGGCTTCAATTTTCACAAGGTTGAGAGGGCACCCCACTGCTGCATCACTCTGGCAGGACCACAGGCTTCTCACTCTTTGTGCCCTTCTGCTCCCTCTGGCTTAGAGGTTGGGGTAAATGAAGGAGGGGAAATAGTAAGAAATCACAAGGGCTTATCCAAGTTGAATTATAAGAATGGTGAAAAAAACTAGGAAAAGATGGAACAAGCAAGCTAAGGGAAAGGCCACAACAGCATGTATTTAAGAAATAATTCACCCTATTTGGCCAGCTAAACATTTCCGTTAAGTTTACTGAGGGCTGCCAAACTGGCAAATTGCCTCATCTCCTCGAAGAAATGTAGAGGCAACATGGGCTTAACCCTTCTCTTTGCTGCTTTAGAAACTGACTTTGTAAACCCTTCTTCAAATCAGCTGGGGTGACTACACCTAAATTACTGGCTTTAATGAGGATTTCTGGTACAAGCTAAATGGATTTGGGCAGGAGTCAGTTGCATTCTTGAAAGACTGTGGGCTCGCTCATGCCTCTGGGCACTGTCTGGAGCTGCACAGCAGAAAATGCAGCTTGCCAGGGGTGCCACCCTGAAAGAAATGTGAGTCTCTGTGAGGATCCAAACTCATGCAGAGCTCCCTCCCAGCCTCCCAAAAGCAGAAAATATCTCTTTGAATCCAGTGTGTTCATTCTAGCCTCCAGCCAAAGGTGGTACTCACACCTGTGGATTGAGTCCTATATGGTTGTGATATTGAGGAGCCGGCTGCTGCTATCTTCAATAACTTGCTTTGTCTGCTGTGGTCTAGACTACAACTAAATCTCCTTCAAAGTGGTATCAGAAAAACATACGTGACAAAGAAAATGTCTCAGAAGGGCAAATAATTCTGAAGTTTGGCAGGATTAGGCTCACATAGGAGATTATGCTGGCAGAAGGAAAACATCTGTAAAATGCTGACACATGAGATAAAGTACAAATGAGAATGGCACTCATCCAAGGTTGTGGTTTTAGGAGGAAATAAATGAACTGGATATGTGGCTTTTGTTCCAAGGAACCTTTAAATAATGTGATGCTGTATGCTTTCCTGGTAAGGTGGTACAGGAGAAGCAACCAGACATACACATAGGACAAATGGTTTTTGTCATACTCCAGAAGCAACCTAAGAACTGAAGAATTTACACAAGCTGCCTGATGAAAACAGAGCCTGATCTTTATAAGTCTGTTTTGGAAAACACAAGTCCCCTTTAACAGCACACTCACAGAATTTCCAAGCACAAATGCTGGTCTCAAATTATTCCTGTTGTACAAGTGTGGTCTCTCAGAGCAAGCTCAGGTATTTTTAATATGGTGCTGGAGAGCAGAGAATAGGTATGTCATGTGGAAAGAAAGAACAGAGAGAGCTCAGGCTATATGATGTAATCCTGGGCTTTGAATTTGTGAGAGTGCTTTCCATCTCTGTTATACACTCTGTGAGTCCTCTCTGAGTTTCCATTTCTTGCTGTCAAACACAGAGCCCAGCAGTCCTCTGGCCCATCACAGGGAGGCACATGAGTGTCACTGGGAATTAAACACCTCTGAGAAAAAAGAGCACCACTTTTGCAGCACCAGAGAATCTTGAAGCCAAAATCCTCTAGGCAAGTTGCTTTAGGCACCTGAGAGCTCTGTGATGAAGAGGAAGGAAGTCAAGGTTTTTTCTGTTGTTTGCAAACCTGGAGAAAAGCTAAATGTCAGCTGTAACTCTTTTAGACGGAGATGCTAATGTGTGAATCTCCAGAGAAACCCCCAAAGCATCACAAATAAAGACATAATCACAACATATTGAACTTATGTTTTTGTGTGTGTTTGTCGGAAGCTTTGGGTGTTCCTATCCCTTGACAAAGGACTATAGAAAAAACTGCATTTTTGCTTTTCATTAGAGGTACTGAATAGGAAGATAAAGCAGTCCCTGCTCATTGCAGGGAGATTGAACCACATGACATTTAAAGGTCCTTTCCATTCCAAACTAATCTGTGATTCTGTAATTATTAAATAAGGCTCTTCAGTGAGCTCACCTTTTTGTCTTCTGTATTTTAAAAGGTTTTTTATGTGAGAAGTTGGTTGGGTTGATAAGACCATGCACAGTTTAGATGCCAGGCCTCCAGAAGAAAGCAATTTTCCTGGTCATTTCCACAGCAGAGCTGCTTCTGTAACTGAGCTGAGAGTGAATCTGCTACATGCCTCTAGGAATAAAGAGATTACAGAGTACTGGTACCCTGAATTTAGCTGCTTCTCTCACATCTAGGGAAGCAAAATTATGGTCTGTCCTTGCTGTGTTTTATCCCCAGCTAGCAGCCAAGTGCCACACAGCTCTTTGCTCACTCCCTGCCCTGTAGGATGGGAAGGAGAGTCAGGGCAGGGAAAAACCACCAACATCTCATGGACTGAGATGAGAGCTATTTAATAATTGAAACCAGGACAGTGCCCTCCCCTTATGCACCATTTAGGTCACGCCAGGTCTCACACTTCCTAATGCACCATTAATTTTCTGATCTTTTGATAGATTTTCTCACAGCTATATTTCCCTTAATCTATGGACCATCCCTTTAAAAGTCCACTGAGTTTACTCTTAAAATGCCTGGAATATTCACACTTGGCACACTTATTTCAGATTAGGGGAAGTCTAGCTATGGCTGACTGAATGCAGCAACTTGTAATTTTCAGACTGAAAACCAGTCGAACCACAGTAAATCATGGGAAAAGTGACAAACATCAGGCTTTAAATATATGCAATATGAAGCCTGGGTGAAATTTTTAGCTTTTCAGGCTAAGACAACACTTTCACAACTCTTATCAGCCACAGCAATGAAATTATACAGCTTTCCAATTATTTTTTTCAATCCTCCTTTATGCCCAGAGCAGTGTGCAGTTTTATCATAACAATGACATAGGCACAATTAATAAAGCACTGTAAAAAACCCTCCAGTACTTTATTATTTCACTTGGTGTAGTTGTTAAATCCTTCTCATCTTCAACAACCCTCAAATCTACTAATGCCCATTTCTGTAATATTCCCCAAACAAAAAGGTTATGAGTGTATTGCTTGTTTTTGTTTTAAAATTAAAAATCCTAGGATTTTTGCTGCAGTACAGTGCCAAGACAAAATTACAGGAGGCAAGGCTAGGCTGCTCCATGTTTTCCAACTTAAATTGTACCATAGTTGGCATTTAATTTAACTTAAAATTAATTAAAAAATGTGTGTACCTGCAGAGGGACTCATAAAACACATTCAAAACCCCAGACCTGGGGTTTTCTTGGTCAGGTTATGACCCAACAGATTGCACCAGTATACGGGAGAAGGCTGATTTTGGGTAGTACTTGGGGGTCACAGGAAGAGCGGAGCATGGAAAGGCAACCAGGACCCAGAGTGGGGAAGGTAAATGAAAACATCCCATTAGTGCAGTTCTGAGTCACCTCCATCTCCACAATTACAGAAAAAAAAACTCCCAGAAAGGTCAAAATATGCCTGCAAAGGGCATTTTAAAACTGCCTGTGGGTCTCAATGTAACCAGCATTTGATTTCAGAGATGGAAACATTTCACACAGTCAGCCCTCTCCCCTGCACTTTTTAGGCTGTTGCTTCTGGCTGAGGCTGCTATTACAGTAAGAAGTAAAAATTATTTTGCTCAGGAAGGAAGCTAATGAGTTTAGATTGGCTCATGTGCTGGTAACACCAAGGTTTGATCCCTTTGTGGGGGATTCACTGAAGGGTTGGCCCCGATGATCCCTGTGGGTCCCTTCTAACTCAGAGCATTCTGTGATTGCCCTTAGGAAGGTCAAGTAATCTTTCAGGGCAGGAGAGATGGTGTGTGGTGGTGGATTGTCACCTGCAGAAATCAGGCCTGATTCCATTACTGCAGCACTTGTCTGGTTTGGAAATAGCTCATTTCTCATCAACAGGGTTGGGCTCAGGTCCCCAGATGTGGAGTGACAGAGATGGGCACTGTGAGGTGCTAGGTCTGGTGATGGATGTACAGCTGGTGCAGGAAGACAGTTCTCACCCAGAATCAACCCCAGTGAGGCAAACACCAGGATTCCCTGTCCTCCCCAATTACCCAATGAGTACAGCCAGGTTCTTGAGCAAAAACAATCCCACAGATGAGTTTGTCTTTGCCTGAGGCAGGAATAACCCAGGCTGCTTTCCCCAGCACATTTCTAATGTGTGCTGCAGGAACTTTATCCCTTTCTACATTACATAAAAGTTTTGACTGGGCAGGAAACCAGAAGAGTCCTTTACTCAGTTTTCATAAAAAGATTCAGACTCCCACTGAAGACCAAATCCTGCTGAATTTGTGCACTGCTTGCCCCCAGCAAATTGACCTCAGTGGGAGTAGGGGTGGAGTGAGGCACCACTCAACAGGAGCAAGCAGTCTGTCAGTGACATTAACAGCTGGCCACCTGGGCATTGGCTCCTAAATTAATGGCAGAAGCATTTTTATAGCTGACAAAGGCTGAAGTGAAAGAAAAATTTTGGAGTCTGTTCAGAATGCAGATCATATTTAAGTGCTCAGGGTCTCCTACCTCACACTTTTTCTGCAGGCAGCAGGAAACTCCTTGGGAACATCACTTGGGGATATATTATTTTAGCTGCTGAATTTCAATATGAATGGGAAAGATGTTCTAGATTCTTAGAGGCATTTTTGCTGTGGAGGAGGCATCTTTATTTGCAAGCTGAATTACATCCCACATGCACACAAGTTGTTCATGAACTTAACCTGAGTAAATATGTAAGGACAACAGCAAAGCTATAATATAGGCACACACATTACTTAAATGTCCCAAAGTCCCCAGCTGTTGGGGATATCTCTTATGGATCTGTAAGCTGGGAGTACATAGCTGCTTGGTTTGGCTAGGAGTCGAAGTAAGGGAGAAGACAAATGCAGGAATTTACAAATGCAGGAACAAATAATAATAAAAAAGGAGTATCTGATATGACCTGGATAATATCTCTGTCTAATAAGGAATCGTAAGTATTTTGGGGTGGAGAAAAGTGAGCACAGGAAATCCAACATTCAACAGCCTCAAGACAAATTGACACGATCTGAGTCTACCAAAAATAACAGGTGGTTTCTGCAGCTAGTGTTTTGAGAAAACCTTTTTTTTTTTTTTTTTTTTTTAAACTAAGCTACTGGTTTGTTTGGTTTGTTTGCAAGATTGGATTCAGTTGTGTGCAACAGAGTTCTTGTACTCCCACTGAGTGAGTTATGTGTATTTTGTCCCCTGAAATTACTTACACATGAAAGTTTATTTGTCTTGGATTTGCTTTGCTTTCAGATATCCTACCAAACTAAGAAGAGAAAATTCCATAAGGGTGCTAGACTTCTTTGAATACATTTTTAAAAAGTAAGTATTTCATCTGTTCAGATGTGATCAGAGTCCTAAACTGTATTGATTAGTTGGAAACTGCACAATTGTGTCCTGTGCTCTTAGAGTGGGAAGAAGAAGCTAACATTCCCTTAGTCTTCCTGATAAATCCCCCCTGGTTAATTAAATGAATATGTTCTAACTCACATCCGTGTCTTCCAGTCATAGTTTTGCAATTAATATAATAAGAAAGTTGTCCTGAGACCTGCGTGCCTGATGAAACCTACCACGAACTTACCACTAAGTTGAATTGTGTCTAGCAGCTACTTACAAGAAGCTCCTTTTGATAGATCTTCAAGCTGAGACTGCATCTGACAAATTTTTTGAGGCAACAGCAAATATCCCAGAAAGAAACATAAGCTGATTGCAGAAAATAAGAAACAAGATTCACTAAGTTATTCATGAGTTATTCACTGATGACAAATAATAATTAAAAACCCTCAGAATTATTTGTCTGGATGTGCTGTCCCTGCCTTGCTAACAACCCACAGCTGGTAAGGAGCACTGCAAGTTTGTCAAGGAGCTAAACCTGTCTGCAGGAAGAAGTTGAATCTCTTTAGCCTAATATAAGAATTGTTATTTAGTTACAGTGGTGCCAAACACCCACAGAACCAATCATAATAGAAAAAAAAATCACTATTCAAACTAAAATATGAATGCTTTTATGCAGTGCTCCAGACTGGCTTAAATAAGTTCTTTAGGAAAAAAAAAAAAGAAAAATCACATTTTTGTTTAAAACAGTGCTATTTGTTCCTTGTTCAATGCTTACATTCTTTTCTGAGCTAATCCATAAAACTTGAGGTTGTGATGAAAATGGTCACATTGACAGCATTTTAAACAAAGACAGAACTACATTTTTAGGGCAAGTTGCATATTGCATTTTCTGTGTGGATAAAGGTCAAATTCTAGGCTGGTCATGAGCCAGAGATTGCTCCGTGATGTTACTTGAAGGGAACCAAGAGGAGAGTGTGACCATTGTGTCTTTGTGACCTGCAAATTGAAGACTCTGAAGAGTCAAGGAAAGCAAAGAGTGTGATTGAGCTTATTCTGTGTGTTTAAAGTTAGCTTGGATACATATGAATCATATGGTAATGGAATACTAGACCTAAATGAGTTTTTGAATATAAAGCCAATAAGCATTCAGTAGAAACCAGGCTCCCTTTGACTATACCAGCAAGAAGTCATCAGTAGTGGGAGGAATAAGCATATGAGTGTAGTAATGCTTTAATCACACTGAACACATTAAATTATCTCAGCTGAAGGCCTTGTCATCAAACCACATAACTTGTACTAGCAGCAAAGTCCTGGAAGAATTAGGCAAAGTGGGGAGAATCCATGATGGTTTATTTGCTGTTTTCCTGTGATCTATGTGGTTGTACAGATTCATGGCGTCTGCTGAGGACTGAGTAGTTTTAAATATTAGAACCATCCAAATGGTATTCATACACTGAGTTAAGAAGGAAGAGTAAACTTTGAGTTCTGCTGGTACCATGCCAGGGAAGCATATAATGTAGAACATTCTGCAGAGGACTGCCATAAAATCAGTGAGCATTTGCTGTTAAAAAGTTGTCAAAATACTCTTGTAAAAATAGACTTACTGTGAATAATGAAAAATACAGGTGAAAAGTGTATTCAGCTAATGAATGAACAGAAAGCCAAATGAATTAGAAGTGCTTTAAATTATATTTTTCTTTTTGTTAGATAAAGGGCAGCTTTCTAACTCAATCAACAGTTATAAATAAAGCAGAGATTTATTTTTACATCCATGTGAGGATTGGGAGTTTAGAAAAGATAATAGTATTTTGTTAGGAATTCAGAAGATTCTCAAAAGCTTTAGAGGCAACTTGCTTCCAAAAGACTGCAGGTTTTCGTGGAGCAGACATTACTGTTGTGGAAAACAGATGGCATTTTGGGGGAGGTTCTTTGACTCTGCTGAGGGCTGCTATTGCATTTGAAAACTCACAGTGATGGGGATAAAGATTTTAAAGGGCAAGAGTTTGCAAATGCTTCAAATCATGGTGATTTTGAACCAAACCTATAATGGCAAATTAAAGGAAAAGTTGCTCTTAGATCAGCCCTTTTCTAGTTGGAATGGCTTCCTTGAGGAAGGGCCATGGAGTACCTGGTAAAAGCACAGCTTTCTGATTGAATCAGCCTGATATCTTGGTATGTGCTCATGTGGCTCAAAAAAATGGCCATGTGAAAAATCCCACAAATCTGAAAGAGTTAAAAAAAAATTACTCATCTCCTAATCTGTGTGTTTTTCTTCACACAGAAATACAATAGATAGTTTTCCTCTCTGCTGGTGGTGATGGCTTTGTCTCCTGCTGCTAAATCCTACTGGGGAAGAAAAACCTCCAGAGAGGCTTTATTGAGGCCATTTAATACCTTAAGAGGACCTGTGAGAAAGGTGGGGGCTGACTTTTTAGTAGGGCCTGTAGTAATAGGACAAGGGCTAATGTTTTTGATGTAAGCCAGGCTAGATGGCTTACTAAGAGAATGGAGAAACACTGGCACAAGTTGCCCAGAGAGCTGATTCCATGCCTGGAAACCTGGAAACCTGTCCTGGCTGGACAGGCATCTGAGTAACATGTACTACAACCATCTACTACTTGGAAATGTGCTTACCAATGGCAGAGGGCTTGGGATAGATGACCATGAAAGGTCCCTTCTAGCCCAAACTCTTCTATAATTCTTCTGTGTTGACAGTTTTTTGCATCTAGATGTCTGAACATGACATGTAGATTTTGCAGTTCAGTGCTGAAAATAAGATCAGTGATATAACCCGACTGAGTGAGTCAATCAATCAATCAATCAATCAGTCAATCACTAGTTTCACAGGCATTTCAGAATATTGCTTTTTTTCTACCCCAAATCGGATGAACTCAGTAACTCCCTGGTGGTGGGCAATTATTTTCTCACTTAATAGAAAGTATGTCAAAGCACAGTAAATGCTTGCTGCAGCTGAGCTTGTCAGACAGTTGTGTCCTTTCCTTGTTTCTTTCTCTTTCTTGCCTTATTCTGTCACTGTCTACATCTCCACAGCCTGAGATCTTTCAGCACTTTGCCTTAAAAATTTCTGCCCCCTCCAAGCACCATCAGCAGTCACCCCTCAGACAGTAATGTTTCTTTTTCTGTCCCTTCTGAAATTCATACATCCATATTCTGCCACTTGGCATAGCTTGAGCAAGCTAGTAATTCTACTCCGAATGACATGAGAGTGAAGTTGCACAGATGAGTATGTGTGCAGTGGATTTTTGCAGCTCTGTGAGGTATGCCTGAAAAGTTCTGGAGTATTTCCGTGTCTGAAATACACCATACAAATTATATTTGCAATCTACTAACACATTGTGTTAGCCATAAGAGATATATGAGCAAAATCGATCCCAAGCTTATTGCTTTACAAAATGGCAAAAGATTGGATTCCTGATAAATATTATTTATTTCCAGCCTATTCTTGGACCTGGTTAGGCTTACCTATGCAATTTTCCCTATGCTGTCTCAGAGTCTTCTTTAAAACTCTAGTACTTTTCCTTTGCCTCACTACTTCTCTTTTTATTTAATGATCTTCACAACATAGAAACCAATAGGAAAATTGCATGTCTTGAATGTATTTCTCCCACTCCTTATTTTCATGTAGAAACTGCTTGAGAGAATATTCCTTATGCTGGATTATCAAGGGACTGAGGATCAAATTCCCAAAGCTGCCTTGAGTTACTTGTACAGCTCTTACATCCCAAGAGACTGTCACCTATTCATGATTGCTAGGACTGAAATGAGATTCTCAAAAACAGTTTTCTAATGGCCCCAGAAGACATTTTTTCTCCTCATTTTCATGACAACAACCAATGACTGATGTGTGTCAGTATTGGGGTGATGAAGATATTTTCCTTCATTATAGAGAGGTAGTAGTGGATATTGGGTTATTTAATAGGAACAGACCTATTTAATAGGCAAATTAATTAGAGGAATGATGACTCTGCAGGAATATGACGTATAAGGTTTGTGCTTTAGTAGCAAGAAAAGAGCTGCAAATGTTAACATTACACATTGCACTTATTTATGAGTTAAGGTTTGTCATAAGAACAGAAAGCCTCAAGCCAATAGATTAGAATCAGAATTTACACACCTGGGAATGTGACGAGGCAACACTTGGAATTTACTGTTAAGTACATAAACCTTGAGAGAACATCACATCTTTTCACAACAGCTTCTGAAATGCATAGAATCGCTTCCAACTGTTAAAAGATTTTTACTTAAAAGTCAGCTTTCAGACACCCAGATGAAAAAATGTCAATATTAATGTCTGGAATTTCATAACAGAGAAATGTTTTAAAACATCAGAACATCAGAGATTCTGGGATTTAGTACAAAGAAGAGTTAAGATTTTTAGTTTGGGGTTTTTTGTTGGCTTTTTTTTTTAACTAAAATATTTTCTATTTAATTTTTGGCACTTTGTGGAAGGATTTCTCAGTTATGAAAGGTTTGTAGTGGATTCATATTATAATACTTTTTTTCTACCTTTTTATATTCCAGACCTGATAATTTCACTTTCCTCTCTTCAAATTTAGTCTCAGTGTATAAGGGATAACATTCAGCATCTAATCTAAAAAGGGGAATCTCCCCCATGAGTTCAAGAATCAGGGTGAAGTACTGAGAAAACAGAAATCAAAAAGGAAATGAAATTAAAAAAAAAAAAAAAGTGAGAAAAAATGAAAAAATGATGAGGATATAACCTGTTAAGAAAGCTGCAATACTGATATTTTTTTATCCTAAGCTTGAGGATATACTTGTGAGTATATACTTGAGGGGAGAGCAAATACTTGTGGGCCACAGAAAACTATGAAATGCAAAGCAATTTTATCTAGACCACCCTGATTCTTTTTTTTTAGCTGAGGTGTTTGGTTCTAGTGACAAGGGAAGAGCAGCAGATGCTGCATTTCTGACTTTTGGAAGGAAACAAGCACTGGTGAAGGGCAGTGACCATGTGAAGACCAGGAGTTTTAGCTCCTGGAGCCAGAAGAGTGAAAGAAGGGCAAAACTATTCCACTTCTGAGAAAAAAACAGAAAACTTGCAAATCCCCAAGACATGTTTTGATTGGTTTGGGTTTTTTGTTTGTCTGGGGTTTCTTTTTTGTTTAGATTTGTCTTATGTCCTACCCCTGTCCAATCTATATGCTTTAGTCCTTCTCTAACCACCTGCACAGGCACTGATGGCAGAATTAAAGTTTGATGGGTAAATTAGATTTTCTCAGCACTGGAGTCAGAAATCCTCTAAATATACGCCTTTTATAAGTTTAGGGTTTTTTGAGAGTTAGGTTCACCTTTGTTATTTGAGTAAATTTAGCTCTTACAGGGCCTGAAATAGACAGGATTATGTCTGTTTTATAGGCAAGAAATACCATCAAAGCTGATTTCATCACGGCTAGGACCTGAAGGCTCAGCTCCTTCAGGTGATTATCCTTGCTGTAAGCTGGAAAATGAATAGTCTTGTGGACTTCAATCACTCTCTTATCCCACCCCATGGGAGGAGGTGTTCAGAGGAAGGGTTTTCAAAATCTTGAGTTTTGAACAATGGCCTACTCCTCTATACAGGGTATAGGGTTTTATCACCTTATAAAATTGTTTCAGCTATTTCAATCATCATGATAACGCAATATGAAGTGAGATTTCTTTTCAAGGCTGAGGTGAACTTTTAAAGAGACACTCATGTAATTTGTGTTGATTTTTATTTCTCTCTTTTTTTTAAATAATATGTGAAGATTCCTGAATTCTCTTCTAAACAACAAAACAAGGAAGTTTGGAAATTTATTATGTTGTAATTGCACAGAGCCTTAACTAACTACTTGGTCTTTATCTGAACTCAGTTCTCTTGGGAATTGTGAATGAATAAGATATGGATTCCTATTTCCTTTTGTTAACAGGGATAGCAAAAGGTAGTGATTTCTTCCATCTGTAGGTGTGGAAATCATCATAATGCTCTAGCTTCTGCTAGTTCAATACTATAAACCATCAGATGATGGAAACTAATAAACTAGTTTTATTTGTTTGTAACAGATAAAAGAGATTCTGAACAAAACTTCCTTCTAAATATAGCTTTCTGAATAAGGGAAGCTGGTTTATGCTTCTTTGTGTGGACTCCTTTTAATCTCTTGACAGAAACACTTTTGTGGGAAGAACAGAATTTGTTTTAAGGGTGAAGTTAACTGCTTAGAATGTTCATAGTGAAAAAAAGGTACTTAGGATGGTCTACAGTAATTACCTGAAGATCTAATTTTATTTGGGTCTTCTTCTCGTGGTGTTGCATCTACATACATCATTGTAGATTGCTTTCATTCTAGTTTTCCTTTGTGTGCTCCATATATATTAAATAACAGAGTGAACCTTGCCTTCCAAGTTTATTGTGTTTTTGCAAATTATATTAAACCTACTATTGCTGTTCCCTTGTTTGTCCTTCTTTAAGTCACCTGAACCACTCACTTGCAACACATGCAAACAAAATGTAAGGATAATTTAATTGTGCTTTAGTGGATTTCATAAACATAAAGCTCTTTCAGAACATTTCCTTTTGAGGAACTATGATAATGATGGTGTCTGAGAGAGACTAGGGTCTTCAAAGAGAATCAGAAAGTGTTTTGAGAATATAATATTCACCATCAGTTTTGGTCCATTAAATGTTATAATGTCTTCAGAGTTAATCACTATAGTTTTCTTTCTTGATAATTCTGAAGAAAATTAATTCATTCCTTGTTCTTGCAACAACTCCAGCTTGCAGGACAAACCCCAGATCTCTTAAATTTTTCTGTATTTTCCATTTCCTCCATATTCTGCCCTGTTCTAAGAAGATCTCATCTGAGATTCTTCTTCTCATCCGAGATTCTTCTTCTCATCCTTCTTTCCTACATGTTGGGTCTGAATTTGGCACTGCAGAAGGAGACTGCCTATTAATGCTCAGATCAACTGCTTCAAACACTCTGTCAACTCTCTACTGCTTCCTCTGGGGAGGATCTGCCCAGGTGGTGATTTTCCAGGTCTTTTTTGGGGGAGGAAATCTTAATGGCAGCTCCACAGAATTCTTCTAATATCCATGTGTCTCATGTAATCTGTTTTTCTCTGATATTTTGCCTCATGGAACATGAGTAAATGGAGGGAAAGGATGCTGATCTCTGAGCATCAACTCTTCCCTGAAGGTCAGACTCAGGCAGACACTTTTGCTTTATGTAAAGGATCACATTCCAGGCTCCCCATTATGCAAAGATAGACATGAAAGGTTTTAGGTTTTTTTTTTTTTTTTCTTTAATAGTCTATGTTAGTTTAATTTGTCTAAATAATGCAAAATGTTATTTAAAGATAACTTAAAGGTAATTTTTGAAGGTGAAAAAGGTGACAGCCTCCTGACATGCTGTTGTCAAGGACAGTTCAGTTCCTTTCATTAATCAACAGCAAGAGAAAGTAGGACCATCCTGCAAATACACAGCCAAAGTTGATGCATTACAACCCTATGAATCACCAACTTCCTTCTCCTTCTTAAAACTGGATTTTGGATTGAAATCCTTTTAGAAACATTCCTGTAGGCAATAAATGAGGGTGTTCTTCATCAATCTGTGATGGGTTGGATTTAGTGGAGCCCTAACTCCAGACAGTCATTCCTTGCAGACTCAAGTCTGACTCATGGTTCATTGCTGCTTCTTCGTTTTTTCTCTTGTGTCTTGATTCACCACTATTTTTCCTTTGATGAGTAAATGAATATGTCATTGAAGAAACAAATCCAGTCTCTCTCTCTCATCGAAAGAGAGATTTGTGGCTGAGGGGCTAGGGAGTCAAATAAGAACTGAGGATTAGTGACTGGTTAACCTGAAGGTCCAATTTTCCAAGTCTGAATACTGAGTTATTTCAGAAAATGAGGTAATATTGATGTATCTGATGTGGGATGTACTAAAATGGAGACTCCAAAATTACTGATTGATTTTGAAGAACTGGATCTTTGCTGAAAAGGCCAGCATCTTAGTGGGGGACAAAAAAAAACCCAACAAAAACAAACAAAGAAAAAGCCCACACCAAACAAACAAAACCAACCAAACAACTGCAAAAAAAAAAAAAAAAAAAAAAAAACAACAACAAAACCAAAAAATCCCAGCAAAACCCCCCAAAAAACAAAAAAAAACCCCAAAAATCCCCAAACCAAATCAAACAAACCCAAACCCAAAAAACCAAGCTAAACCATCAAACCAAACACCCTATACCCCAAAAAAACCCCAAAACCACACAACCAAGCAAAAAATCCCAAACAAATAAACGAACAAAAACAAACAAAACTCCACAAAACTAAAAATAAAGGGAAAGAAAAAAGTGAAAAAAGAAAAAATTAAGAAAAAGAAAAAAGAGAAGAAAAAAGAAAAAGGAGATTTCCCATTATATAGCACACTGACAAATCTAGATTTTTTTTTTTTTTTTTTTTTTTTTTTGCAAACAGAAAAGCACTAAAACAGCTGCAATTAAAAATTCAGAATAATCATGTGGAGTTTTTGTAGCCAGAGATGGGGTTGGTTGCTTGCCTGTGTTTGCAGTGCAAAAGGGATGGACACCAGGGGAATGGCATGTTCTGTACTGGAGAGACAGGGAGGGCACTCGTGCTTTTTTATTAAAAGCCTGTGCACTGAGAATCCTCTGTCTTTTGTGATTAACTGAGTGAAATAAGTGGTTCTGTTGCAAAGGGGAAGCCCTCTGGGCAGTGCTGAGGTTTGCCCTGTGCCACAGGTGATCCTGAATGTGAGACAGCAGGTGAAAAACATCTCAGATAATTTAGAGGATGGTGACCTGTTGCATTCACCATGCTAAAAACTGCTGGTAAATCAAATTGCCCTCACAGTAGATTTAATGGTCTGGTATCCTTGTCTTCATTCTCAGTGTTTTGTTCTTTACTGTGTTGCCGTAATTCATGGAATTATGTGAGAAAGGCATTGGAGATATCAGGTGTTACCCAAACTAGTACTTCTTCCACAAGAAGCTTATTGCCTTGCCTATTAAAGTCTCCAGAAGTGGTACAGCCTGAGTGTGCTAAGCACAAGCCTGGTGGTAAAATTATGGAAAAGCACTGTAAATGTGTATTTTTCCATCATGAATTATTCATGGCTGTTACTCAAGGCACAAACAGGAAACTCGTGTATAAACTCAGCTTGAACAGGCATTCATTTATGAAGAGAGCTCAGTCATGTGAAGGTTTGCCATATGGTCCCCACCAGAAGAAGCAGAGATCCAGAGCCATATTTTCTCCTGATGTACACAGGCCTGGATACACTGACTTTAATGAAGCTGCAGTTTACATGAGCTCAAGTTTTGCCCTCTTTCCTTTGAGAAGTTTTGTTGTAGTTTCTGTACTGATCCATTTATTCTTCCTTGAGTTGGTTAGAATGTGGTTATAAAGTCAGGTTCATAATCTCTCCCCTATAATTGTGTTAAGTTTTTTTTGTCTCTTCTAATCCATTACAGGGATATTTCATGGAGGATGCTGGATATTTTGTGCTTCGCTTGATATTCAAGAGGATTCAGATGTTTAAACAATGATAACAAAAGGGTCTTGAAAATATTACTAATATGGTAGTAATGACTACTATAACATGTTCAGATTAGGAGGGACTTGTTTCAGAGGACAAAATATCTTTTAAGATTAGCAGTTCCTGTATTAAAAATGAGTAGTAAGTTATCACAATGGGTTCTGTTTGCCCCCCTCCTCATCTTCCAGCACTGGCTGGTACAATGACTTTATTTTTAATAAGATGCTCCACTTCTGTACTTTCTCCTGGCACAGGTTTCCTGCTCTATGTTACTTGAGAGCACTGTGAGGACATGGCAGCTTTTTGGGCGGAATGAAGGTTTCTCTCATCACCTCACAAAGATGGGCAGTGGGCAGCAGGCTGCATGTGGAAAGCTCTGGCTGCAGGAGCCCTCTATTATCAGTCAGTGCTGCCTGGACCCAGATTGTGCCCCAAAAGCCAGAGTATTCAGAATGCATGAAGATTAGTGAGTTGTAGTAATTTATGAAAGGCCTCATAGTTTGTAGATGGAGATGCAATTAATAATAATTTAACTTTTTTAGAACGTAATGGGACAATTCCACAGATTTTTATAGCAAAAGACTGAAATTCCTTAGTTAGTCCTTAGTTAAACAGGCAAGGACATTAAAGAATAAAAATGCATCTAAATGCATTGACTTATATGATGATGCACCACAATTTTTCCTTAGCTGCTGGTTGGACAAGACAGCCAATAGCCAGCCAAATGTATTAAACCATATCAGGTACTTGAGGCTCAGTAACATTGCTATTAAGTATTCCTGTCCTTGTCTAGGCACACTTGCCCAGGATATTAATTTGCAAAGCAGACTGAAGATAGTACACGTAAGAAAAATATGTGCTGTCTTTGACTGCAGCTTTTTAATGTAAAACATTTGGGTCTGTTCAGCTCTTAGGAAGCAGTGGGCTTTAAGAGTAAGTTTTAAGAATGATTGTCACTCATAAGATACTTTCTCTGAAGCACACCCAGGAAGGATTTTTGAGACGAGAAAGGCAGAACCACGTGCAAACATGAGTCCCTGTTAGTGCTGCAGCCTTGTGCTGTGCTAAGTGTAGGAAGAAGCTGCAGGTGAGAAGAATGAAGAGCTGAACTGCATAAACCCCATCTCTGATGCTGGCACCTGGAGAAGGTGAGACCAAAATGAATGGAGTCCTGGGGAGGGCTTTAAATATCCTGAAGGAGTTTAAAAGACAGATGGATGTGGCCCTTGGGGACATGGTTTAGTGGCAGGCTGGGAGTTGTTGCATTCACAATGGACTCAATGATCTGAAAGGTCTTTTCCAACCTCAGTGACTCCAGGATTCTCCGAGTTCTCAGAGTCTCTGGTTCAAATTGCACCTACCATGCAGCACAGGTAAGCAGGAAGGGCTGCATGCTGGAAGCTCTCACAGGTGGTTGAGCTTCCCCAAGTCCCAGGTGATCAGTGGATCTGGGCAGGCCAAGTAAAGGAAACAAAAGGAACAAAACTAGCTTTAGTGAGGAACTGTCTGACATTATTCCTAGCAGCTCCATACAGATCTCTGAATGGGAAAGCAAGGAGATATTTCAGGTCTTGTAACCCTGTCAACACCAGCAGCAGGTTAAGGAAAACATGGAATAACAGACCTGTAGGTAACTGCCACACAGCTGGACACCATCCATGCCAGGAAAAACCTGACTTCTTTTGTTATATGACACTTTGCAATACTAAAACAACAGCAGTTTTGAAAATTTGCCTATAATTCCAGTTTTACTTTTCTTGTTTCTTTTTCATTCTTGAATAATGACACTAACCTAATAATTCCATTTTCTCTCCCAGAAAAGTATTTATCTGGATGTGCAGTAATTCAATATTGGTTTTGCATCTTGCACAGATCCGGGGACAAACCAGCTTTACTATTAAAGTAAAAAGGTGCATTTCTTGTCCTCCTTGCTTGAATAGCAAACCATTATCCTGATCAATTTTAGTAAAACCTAAATAAGTGGGGCATGAAATAACCAGTTACGTATCTATTCCTGGTGTCTGAACTGGCTGAGAACATCATGGTTGGAAAATAAGTGAATTCCTCACAATAAAGCAGTAAATCTACATGTGAAATCTAGTTCCCATACAATATTTTAGCCAGATGGATCACTCTTTTCTTCTTTGACTACAGAAAAGATTGCCACAGTGCTGAGGTCTTATTACTTCCCTTAGGTTCTTGATCTGACTTGGCAGCTGTAAGGATTCAGAAATGAGAGCTGTGTACTTCTGTGGTGTGACAAGGAACCTCTTTGGTTTCTACATCTTCCCTGTCATGATCCTGCTCCACCACCTGAGCCAGGCTGGTAGGAAAGTGGGTTTTGCCACTCTGCTTGCCACTGCTAGTCAAACATCTCCATTTGTGGGGGCAGGTAAATCTAGGATCTGCTTGGAAAATATATTCTAATGCAAATTAAATACGACTTGTTTGAAGTTCCATGGCAGTCTCTAAACTGGTGGAAATGTTGCACATCATGCCTGTGTGGGTAATTCTGGGTCCAGCTTGCTATGAGCAATTGGAAGCATATGGTGACAGCATTTGTGTCAGAGTTTTACTTAGAAATCAGAAATCACAGCAAAAGTTAATGAAGAACCTCAATTCACATCCCGATTTGGTCTTAAATTTTGTATCTGCTGTTTCCCTGCCCTATTTTCTTCATGGTGAACCCAGTAAAATGAAACTAAACAATAAATCCTGGTTCTTGGGGACATCTATTGTTAGAATCAAATGCCTTTCTTACACTTTAAAATGCTTTCCTATACCTATTATATCAAGTGTACTTGGACTGAAGAAAACTCTTCTGTGTTCATAACAAATCAAATTGGAAAACAGCAATGCAATATATACTCAGTCATGATCAGGTGAAACAAAGTGTGATGGCAATACATGAAGGAATAAACCAGAAAACATTAAAGTCTGACATTCACAGAGAAAACAGTGGAAATTATTTGTCACCTTTTCCATGTTACGAAAGGTCAAATGCCAGACTGGGCACAAGACAGAGACTGGTGTTATTTTAAGGAAACCAAGAAGACAGTGTGAACTCTCTTTTTATGACCTGGAAATTGAAGACTCTGAAGCATCAAGGAAAGGAAAGATTGTGATTGAGCTGATATTCTGGTAAAGCTAACTAAGGCCATGGTGGTTTAGGAAGTTTTCTGATGGTATTTACTGGAAGCTTTCCAAGGCAACTTCTAACCACTGATGTGCCACTTCATTCAGATTTCATGCAGAGGCAAAGACACAATAGAAGCATCTCATTTTTTAGAGTCTATTTAAATAAACACCCTGCAGAAGCCTGACTTAAGTGGAAAAGCTGGACTGTGAATTTAGAACACATTTTTACATGCAAGCTAGAACTTCCTGTATTCTTTCAGCCTGATTCTTAAGACAGGATTTTCAGGCAAAATGAAAACTAAAAACTGTGGTGCAGCTTGTTTCCCTTGTTTCAGAGCCCCCAGTCTCTTGAACAAGATTTTAAGTAAATACACAGATTTACCATCTTTATTTCCTTACCCTTTTGGCTATAGACACAGAAAAAAAAGTAATACTGTTCATTTCAGATATGCTTTTTGTAGATCTTGGCTAGATTTGTCTTTCTTTGGGCTTTTTTCTAGACTAAAGTTGGAGGGTTGAAATACACCTTCCATGTGAAAAAAATTCTTTCTGCAATTCCCATAATTTTCATGAAGCTCCTGAATGAGGTGTGGGATTGTTAACGAAGAGTCAGGCAAAGATATGCTTCTAGAAATGCACTAGGAATGGGAACATATATTTTCATGTGGCTAATATGTCAGGAGCAGAGACAGCCAGAGGCCACTGGCCTGAGCAAATGAGCAGTGACTCATGGATGTTCACTGACATTTGTCATAATGTGAACAGACTTCTTAGGAAATCTTATGGCAAAAAATCATCCAGTTTAAAGAAAATAAGATGGAACTAACACCTGCTATAACCCATGACATTGGCTAAATGCAGTCCTATAAAGAAATTCTGCAGTGCTTTGACAGGAATAAAGAATAATACGCTCCCACAACAGACATAACGTGTCTCTGTCTTACTGCTCATATCAACCCAGGTACCAAAGATAACTTCTGAAATCATAAGACAAAAGGGCTTTCTCATCACTTTTTCTTTACCTGTAATGTTTCAGAGTCTCATCATACTTCTCTGTCATAGTATTGGGATGTTGTAATGGTTGATCATTTAAATGGTTGATCATGTAATGGTTGATCATTGATAAATACTCAGACCTCAGGATGAAAAGCAACCATAATCCTGAAACCAAATAAACTCACTACCAGAACCAGGGTCAAGTTCTGGTTTTCTGTCCCTCTGATCCCTAGCAGGAATTTGTCTCATAAATGTAATTTTGATAACACAAGGTGTCTCTTTCTTTTGTTACAGCTGCCAGGTTGTTAAAGCCACATATTTTGGCTCAGCAAGCAGCTAAAGCTTTGCTAGAAAGCCTTTCTGAGGACCTCTGCTCTCAAAACAGATATAGTGGCTGGCTTTTTGACTGCTTTGAGGAAAAGCTGCAAGAGTTACCCAGTCTCTGAGAATTTTTTTGGTATTGAGGCTCCTTCCTTTGGAGCAGGAGATTAAGAGCTCTGAAAATCAATATTTTTCTGACACTTAAATTTTTTTTTGTTGAAATTAAAAGGATATGAAAAGTAGCCTAGTGTTGTGGGTTTTGTGGTTCTTTTTTTTTTTATTGAGAATAAGTTTAGCTGTGGATTTTGAGAGCTTTTTAATTTTGCTTTCTCAGAGAGGGTTTAGTCTTTCCAGTTTCTGCAGCATGAAAATGCAGACAGCATGAAAGATTCTCTCTTTTTTTCTTGTATTTCCCCAAGCCTAAAAGTGCTTTCTGTTTGCTTTGAATTTCAAATATGGCTACCATGAAAAAAGTGTTCCTCTTGTTTCTGTCTTTCAGAAATCAAATTTTCAGAAATAACTTTGCCTTGAACTGGCAAGCCCAGAAACCCACAGAAAACCTGAAGTGGCAGAAGTGAAACCAGCATGAAGCCATGATCCCTTCTTCTTTAATTTTCATCCCTTCATTGTGCACCTGAGGATGTCACCTCCATGTGTGAAGCCTTGCTCTTTGTAAAAGTAAAATTTTATAGAACTGAAGATGGATGGCAGGAGACGAGGCATTTTTCTACTCACTTTGCATTCCTCTCTCCTTCCCCATGGTTTTTGTGGGTGCAGTATTAAAGAATTGAACAGATAAACGGGAAAAGGAACAATAAAAGCAAGAGGGGAAATGGCCACAAAAGCAAGAGGGGACAATGGCTCACTTCAGGCAGGTTTTTTTCTGAATATCATCAGAGTGACTTATCCAGGGACAGCTTGTGCAGGGTCCTGCTGCTCTAAAGGCCTCTGGCACCATTTGTAAATTTCTGGAGCTTGAAAACATCCCATCATAACGTGTCTTTTCCTCTCTGCTTTAGGATATGACCTTTTGGCTTGTTGTCCTTGATAGTAGCATCAATCCTGCCACCTTCAAAACAGCTGTTTTGATGAGCATAAATAAAAGCTGGTCTCTTAGAATTAGTTATTTTGTCTGTGTACATGTTTTGTAAGGAGGATAAAAAGAACAAATAAAAAAATCTGATCATATAATATCTGAATGTCTTGTACAGTGATTACATGATTAAAATTCTCTCAGAATATTTGTCTGCATTTCTGACTTGCACAATGCAGCCTTAATGGCTTGTAAGTGCTGAATTTTGTCACAGATGAAACGAACACAAGAAGTGCAAAGCTTCTTAACATGAGCCAAGCCTGCCATTTATCTGATATTTTCAGCACTCTGAATGGCAGTTTTGCTGCCATTATGGAACTTATTTTAGATATATCAAGTGCCAATTTTCTTTCAGATCATGAAGAAAGGCCACGGAACAGGAATTTAGTTGTTCTGTTGATAAAGCTCCTTTAGATTGTCACAAAAAGGAGCTGCAACAAAGCAAGGCTGCTTGCTGCACGCAATGCAGTAAGTAGCAGTTCTGTCACAAGTGACAGAATTAGAAACCAATTCCTGCTGATGCTTCTTATCTATGCACCAACGTGTAATTGGATCAAAGTGATGGGGGCCACAGGGAAGTACAGATACACAATTTTGTGGCAGACTGCTGAGTCTGGGGTCTGTGTTAAGGCGATTGGAATGGGGAAGACCAGGAGAAGACAGAGATGAACAGAGAATTTTCAGGTAGGTGCGGGACAGAGTCCAAGTCTCCTTCTGCTTCTGTAACACAGGAGCACTCACTGTGTAAAAAAGTCACCAATTCCTGCTTGTTTTTGGATTGGACATTTATTTACCTTTTTGTCCTGCACTTTGTGCAGCCAGAGAGTCTGCAGGATGAGTGTTTGGTTACCTGTCTCTGAAAGTGGCAGTATCAACGCACACAATGTACTCCAGACACTTCTCTTGCTGGTTTTGTGGTGTAAGATCAGGACATCATTACTTGGGTGCTGTGGCTTTTTAAATCCAGGTCCTAGGAGAACTGCTAGGAGAATTTAGAAGCCTGAGAGTGTTTCAGATGCAATGGCTGGAAGGTAATTTTTACTCTTAGTGGTGTAACTCAGGAAGCTGGGCTGGTTAATGACATCTTTGATCATTTCCTCCCTCTCAAATTTGTCTTCACTCTCTGGATCTTCTTGTGTGGCTGTGTGTACACTCACATACAGGTGGCTGAGGTTTACATTGCCATCCAGTGGGAAGGATGTGTGAATAGAAGGTAGAAAAGTGGAGCTGAACTCAGCGTAGCAACAACATGAACTACAGGTTGATATTGGCAACATCAGTAAGATTTTGAAGAGTAAGGAGGAAGAGTGATGTCCCATAAGGATGGAAATTCCTGCTCCTGAGGAACCTGCCTGAAGTTTTGTCTTGAGCTTTCCTTTTGAGTCTCAGGTGCAAAGAATGTTTAAGTTTTCTGAATTCAACTGCAGAAAAAAATTGGAGTTGAGCCTACAGGAACCACAAAAAAAACCAAATAAACCAAAATCACTCCACAGACCAAACCAATAATTGTAGTTTGATCACTCCAAAAGTCTCTGCAGCCTTCCACGGGCTGTGGCTGAATCCCTAAAATTGCCCCATAAATGACAATACCAGGTCTAATCTAAAGCTTTTTCTTGACAGGCTACACAGTTTGCTGTGTGCAAGAGAAAGATAAAACATAATTGATTCCTGACAGAGTGCTCTGGGGCATTCACATGAACTGCATAGTGGAGCATGATGCAAAATTAGGGCCTGTGAACCTATTTGATGTCTTATTCTGGAAAGATGTTGCAAGTGATGTCATGAGGGTCAATTGTAGCAGGGAGATAATGTCTTGTTTAAAGACCTAAATGATAAAATGGAAATGTGCCTATCCAGATGGTGTGGGGCTGGGAAGGGCTGCGAGCATGATGGGTAATGGGTTTAAAATTAAATATGATTTTGATTAATTGCAGAAAGTGTATGGTATCAGCAAGATGAAATCCAGTAAGACCAAATGCAATGTACTATTTTAAATTAAAAAAAAAAAAAAAAAAGTGAACAAAGAAAAGTTGGGTGACAGAGATGCAGAGATCACAGACTGAGTCTGCATCAGCTGTGCTGTTGGGGAGGATGGAGGAGGGGAAGTCACTTTTAATTAAAATATCTCCTCAAAGTAAGATCAAACGTTGGATGTAGAAGGAAATAATGCCTGGGCACCAGTAAGGCCAGGGCCAGGCTCTGTGTCCCAGTACAGGCACAGGAGTGCAGGGATGATTTTTGCAAACTGGAGGAGGGAACACAAGGAGTGAGAACAGAATTATAGAACAGGGCCTGTGAGGGAAGGTTGAATGAATTAGCTCTGTTCACTTTAGCAATATAAGGCTGAAGGGAGATGAAGACTAGCTATTTTTTAGAACTAAAATACTCACATAAGGGACAGCAGTAAACCATTGTGCATGACCTCTACTTGGGGAAAGTTAAAAGAAACTTCCAGCTTAAAAGAAAAAAAAAAAAAATCAGGTAAGAGGCTGGTGAAACTTTTTATACTAAGGATGGGTGATCAATAAAAGGAGCTACCTAGGGAAGTTAAGAAATATATTTTTCTGGATGCTTTAAGGAGAAATAAGAGTAATATTTTGTAGATACTTAGAGTCTAAAATTACCAAATTTATACCTCAGGAGAGAGTGAGAAGGGACTACCTGGAAATAGTAATCCTCTCCTGCTCTCCTGCAGGAATCTAGGGATCAGGGAAGTAGAAGCTGAGTGTACAGATCCATAGCCTCTGTACTTCTGAAAGGACATTTGCATTTCAAGAAATCTTCTAGCTTTTCTGGAGACAGAGTGTATCAGTTACATGCTAAGGAATATTTTCCTGTATTAAGTAGGTATTTAGGTAGCCAGAAAAACATAGTAGAGGTGTTCAGAAGTAATAAAGTAATGAAAATGTAGACAGATAAATATGATAGATAAAGCTTTAAAAGTCAATTATTTTCTTTTTCCTTAGGAAATTGCTGATCTTTACAATGAGGGTAGTAGGCAAGACAGCCTGTAAACAGCAGTTTGTATCCATCACATTTTTTATATCCTTGCGTTTCTTCACTAAGACCTGCCTAAATAGGATGTGTTCGATCTTTTGGCAGCTGTGCTCTTCCAGCTCTGCATTATCTGCAATATTTTCATGCAGAAAAAGCTTTATTTTTCCCTTTTGGTGATTTACAAGACTGCTTTAATAGATCACAATTAATATACGTATTTTAAAACCCTGAGAGATGTTCTTGGCTTGAGGCAAAGGGTTGCAGTTGGATGACTTCTCTGAAATCCCTTCCAGCCTTACTTTTTCACTGATTCTATGTTTATCTTTTCGTGACTCAAACATAAGAAATTCAGAGAATATTCCTGAGCATGGGGTTCACAGTAGAGATGTATTGGTATTTTCATGTACAACATGGTGAGATTTTAGGCCTAAATAGAGAAAAACACAGGGGAAATGTTGCTTTTCTTCTGTTTACAACTCCCTTGTCAAAAAAAAAAGAAAAAAAAAAAAGGAAGGGTGACAGGAGAAAGTAAAGCAACTCTATTAAGGTTTACACTATAGAGGAGAGGAAAATTATTTCTCCAACAATACCTCAGGACACATAGGGGGCTGGGGGCTGGAGAGACCCCTGTTTTCATGGAGCCTTTTCTTTTTCCTTTTTACATTTTTCTTTCTTTTTTCTTTAAATTATTAACTATTAATCAGAAGGAGTAAACAACATTAACTCCTTGAGCCCTACTCCCATGTAGGGCTCCTCTTTCAGTAGAGGAGCTACTGGTTCAATTAGTTAGAAAAAAAATCAGATTTTGGATGTCTTTAAATGTACAGTTGTTCAATTTTCTTATTTAACTTGGTAGTGTCAGTGAAGAGACAAGGTGTCAGAAATGGTTTATGCTCTGTTTTTTTTTGTAAGCTGAATTTCCTTTGTGAACTTTCCAGGCAAAACCTCTGATTTCAGAAGAACTCCAGATTTGTACCACGCTGACAGAGGAAACATTTGATCTTCCATTAGTTAAATCAGACCTTTTCATCTTCTTCTAAAGGCGGATTTAAAAGATCTTTCTTCTATTTTGTTAAATAGGAAAGAGCTGTGCAAAAAGAGGAATTTTATCTCTTGGCAACCTCCTTCAAAACAATGACCTTTTGTGTTCCTTTCATGGAGTTAAGTAGCCTTTCCTACACTTTCAGGCAGGGAGGAGCTCATGGACCTTTACACTTATATACAACAAGAAATGAGTGTTGTGGTGACAAATGTACACCTTTCTGGGGGAGTATTTGGAATACAGCTACAAAAGTTGTAATGTCTAGAGAAAGTGAAATTATCTCGCTGGTCTCTGCACCTTTTTCCTTACCAGAGATCTTTTGCAGACTCAGATAATTGTATAAGTCATCATGGAAGATTTTGGAAGGACATTTTTATATGGATGGTCCCCTTAGCCTAGGGACTTATATGGAAAAAAAGATAATTCAATTTATTTACTACTAATAATATCAATCCTTTTCTTTTATTTTAGCAGACAAGTTTTTGGATCTTTTTAAATCCTCGGATCATCATATTTTTATTTAAGGACAAAAGGAGCAATTGGAGTGGTGTACAAAGATGTTTCTCCTTTCTAAACAAAGAAAAATGGAGGTAAAATTCTTAAAATTATTTCCCAGCAATCTGCCTGCTAGCTTATGTTAGCAGGAGTGTATGGATTTGTTATTTTATGGCAATTTTGTGGATCAATCTTTGATGCTTTCCTCTTTACAGTGGGTCTTACAGGTTATCACGAATGGAGAAGCTCTGCCCGTGGCACAGCCTGGCTGCAGGAGGAGCAGAGATCCATCAAGCAGCTTAGAACAGAATTGTCTGGGGGGATAATAAGAGGTTTTCACCTTTGTCTAAGGGTGTCTGTGCCCATCAGTCACTCCTGCAGCCCATAACCCTCAGCTACACCTTCCAGCTGCCTCAGTCATGGTTTGCACCAGATAAGAATTTGGTTTTTTGTGTTCTCTGCTTTATGATGTGCCAAGACCCAGAGGGCATTCTTATCTTCCTGAGTTACTATCCTCATTCCCAGTGAGGCTAAAGCAAATCTAATTACATAATTAAAAGTAACAAACCCCTCTGTTTACAACAAATTCAGACGTAGCTATGTCTACATGGCAGGCTCTTAGAAGGTAAAATAGAGCTCAGGATCAGGATTTATTAATTCCAATCTTTGCTATTAGGGCTCAGACTGAGGAAGTGGGTTGCTGAGCAGCTGAGCAACAGAGAAACACATATTCATAAATTATTCTATTAGCAAGGTCGTGCAGATACATTTATTAATACAGCAAGGAACATTGTGATAAGATATGCAGGAATCTTAGAAGTTGTGTTTAAGGAGGAAGGGAAAAACAAAAATGAAATAGTAACAAATTCATTATTTTCTGTAGTTCACCTACAGATGGTATGTAGTAGCATTTATTTTTTTTTTTTCCCTTTGTTAGCTTTTTTAGGTAGTTTCCTCTGGTTTTGTTTATCTGTTTTTATTTGTTTGCTTTTTTCTTTTTTTATACTTGCACACCAAAAAGCTTTTGTCAAAACTCTGTTTTTTCTGGTTCATTGTCAAACAAAGCAAAAAAAAAGTTTGTCTTATCCCATCAATCTCTTCATGTTTTTAAGAACAGCAAGCACTTTTCTTGACAATTTTAATAAAAGGTAAATACTTCTTCAGTTGTTTAAATAGTGGGTATGTGGCGGGAGTTTAAGTGTGACAGCAAAAAGAAGCATCAGCTAAAAATTCAGCAGTTAGACCTTCATCTGCCCCCAAAATAATTTGGATGAAGAGAAGAACAGTGTTTAGTTGATACACTCTACCCTGAAAACCTAAAATTAAAAAAATAGTGAAAACATAAGTCCAAAGATGTACCTATCAGAAATTTTTTTCTGATTGTGACAATGAAAGAAATACAACAGAAAATTCAATTCAAAATGGTCTTTTAATAAAGGGAAATATTTTGCTTCTTTTGGTCTGATTTCTGATTTTTCTCCTAGCTGAACTTTACTACAGTAAGTGCTGGATATAAATTAGCAAAATGCCTGATAATAATAGGTAGAGCAAAGCAGTGTTCACACACTGACATTGCAGCTAACATTGGATGAGAAGGTTAAATCAGGAAAATTTGGAAGGTGCATTTAAAAGTGAAAATCCCTCTTTAGAGCTGTTGTTATAAAGGCATTGTATGAGGTGGAAAGCAGTAAGAGAAAATGAAGGTCTGGTCTGGCCGTGGATCCATGCTTAAGAGAGAAAAAGGAGGTTAGTCTCATGAGTACACTACTGTGCTTGCTTTGACATACACAGAAGTGAGTCTGGGTATTTTTTATTCTCATGAATCAGTAACTCAATTCCATATTTCTCTTTTTATGCTAGATATCCTTTTTGGAGAATCAGGTGCCATAAATCTGTCTTATAATATTGAAAGGAATCAGTCCCTTTATGGGCTTGCAAAGAACTTAAAAGACATCCATGATCTACCTGCATTCAGGAAATTATGAGTGAATTCTGCTGAGACAGGGATTATTAGGCAAGTAGGCCACTGATCTGTCATAAAGAAAAAAAAAAAAAAAGAGCTCGGGCTTTCCCAAAAGATATCCTGGAAGGAGCATAAAGGGTCTGCTGACAATATTAGCAAGATGTCAAAGAATTCCTGCAATTAATGGTGTTTCTTCCACTCTCTTGGAGTGCAAGCAGCAGCTGTGGCTCTGCTCGCAGTAATTCTGGGAACTGCAGCAGTGAATTCCAGGGCACTGCTGCCAGCCCAGTGTTTAACCCCAAAGGCAGCACAAACACCAATGGAGGTTTCCTGGTGTGGGTCTCTCCTGTCAGGTCCAGGAGCCACCATCTCCCTAAACAGCTGTGTCCGTGACACCAGCAGGTACAGCTGGAAGAACTAGAACTTCAGCCCTGGCAGTGACCTTCAGAAAAAATAAAAGGCCTCTCATGAGCCCAAATGCTCCTGCCCTGGCATGCAAACCCCTGTCAGGATAAAATCCATCTGTAGCCAACCGAATTAGAGGACTAAAATCTTGTCCTTTTGTTGGAAATAATGTAACTTTAAATTTTTTTTAAATTTTATTTCTCTAGTCTTGGTGTGCCTTTGCCCTGGGGAAAGGAATCTTAATGTGGTTTCTTAAGGGATGTTGCACCACTCAAAGGAGATGACCTTAACATCTCAACAGACTGGGAATAGCCCAAACGATACCAAAAAAGTTAACAACCATCGATAAAACATCAACGACCATCAGAAGACATCAGTGAATATCTACTCCATCTACACTGTCCCCTGGCACAGCTGGAGGCACCTGGTCTGGAAAAGGCTGATAAATAAATCAAGGAGTGTGGACCTAATTTATATCAGAGGTGGAGAAATCCAGATCCAACAGGAAACAAAATACGAAGAAATACTCAACTTGGGACCAATAAACATTAAACCAATGGACTTCTGTGGGTTTTGGACTGAATAAAGTTTGGGAAAAATGTAGTAAAACTTATGTGTATATGGAATGTTTTCTGTGGCACATCTTGGCCAGAATAAAGAGATAAAGAGCCTGGCTCTCTATCACTTCAAATACAGGGTTACAGGGTTTTTTATTTTCTTCCTGAGTTTTGGTGACACTTTGACATTCCAGATTTAGTAGTGGTTTATGGTTTCATTCTGATTTCATTTATTTTGTAGAGTAGAGCAGCCATGTGAAAGCAAGAGGACATGTGGCATGCCTGAAAGATGTAGTCACTGTTATTTCCCAAATTTAGGACTGAAGCTGTACACACACAGTGTCCTGAAATCAGTAAGCTATTGAATGCTGCACCCAAATAGACAATATAGAAAATATTGTCTATATAGAAAAGATAGACACTTGCCTGGGGTCTGGTCTTTTAACAATAGCTACTGGCCTGAGATGTCCTAGTGACCAATTAGGAAACTAATTATAGTCTTTCTGTGACCTCTTGAATTTACATGTGGAAACACATTTAAATCAATAGGTATTAAGATTCACGATGGACAAGGTATCTGCCTTCCTGTTGCCATCTTCCTGATTTTTCCTTCACTTCACAGCTGCTGTTAAAAAAAAAAACAAAAACAAAAACGAAATTGGTTTTTTTCAATTTCAAAAGATATAATCTTATATCTTGTAAGATTAGTTCTACTAGTCCATATAGATAGGAGTTTCATCACATGTGCAAGACAGCAGGCCTCACCAGCCTTGAAGGGTACAAATTCAACACATTTATTTCCTTCTGTATGGGAAGCATAAAAAACATAAAAAACAATCCATAATAATCATAAATGAGCCTTCCCCAGGGCTCTAATGAGTAGAAACTGCTCTTTGTTTTATGCAGATGTCAACAGAGCTAATATAGCAAATCACTAGAATAGGCATGTATAATAGAATTTTCATAGTCTGTTTACCTGTTTAATTGAATAAATGGATAAATCCAGACTGAACACTTTGTAACCTGTCTTTACCAGAACTGCTGCTGGGAATAATCATCCCTACTTTATGTATGATATGTGGTTTATTTCAACCTCTTAAAATATGGTAAAATGGTTGAGGTCAGGGGCTGAAAATAAAGAAATAATATTACTTTTGCGATTTGAAATTGATGAGAAAACACAACTGAAGAAAAAAAAAAAGGAATTAGCATGAATAGTTTGAACCTTCTAGGTAGATGGTGCTATTAATTCTGACATTGTAATTGGTGCACTGTTTATAGAGTTTTCTTTGTTTATATTCTGATGGACTATATTTAGGAGGAGCCATCATCCAAAATAATTTCCTATTTGTCTTTCTTTTTGCTGTTGTTGTCTTGGTGTCAGAGGCAGTGTGCTTAGATATTTGAGACTCTTTGTGTTTAATTTGCATACTGTACTTGGAGACGTGGCAAAATGGTGTGATGATTCAAGTTCAATTGCTTTTAAGGTAACAGCTCATTTTTCTGACCACTGTACCTGTTTGGACAAGAACAAAGAACAAAGCACTATGTGAAAACACAATGTATGAGTGCCATATGTGTTCCTTCAGCATAGTGATTAAAGCAACAATTATTTTTCTATTAGGTCTCAAAAATAATATAAGTCAGAGTGTTCTATGGAGGGCCACAGTTGAGGAGGAAGCATCACCTAATCAGGACCTGCTGATCAGTTCCTCTTGGAGACATCTTCTGAATAATTCCACAGAGCAGTGCTTTAAAACTGGATTAAAATTCAGTCTGACTGGGTACCAAAGTGCTCTGACTGTCCTGAATCCTACTGTTTCATTTGTGCAGGACAAAGACATGCAGTTGGTTTGCATGCTGGACCACACCTGTGAGGTGTGACCTAGTCAGAGCTGAAAATAGAACCTTTCTCCATCCCTCTCCTTCCCTCACCAGAGGGTTTACAGCTCCATACTCCAGCACTTTGGGGAGGCACCTGCTCCTCACCTACTGATCTCCAGCTGGTTGCACCTTCTCAGCTGAAGGCTGGGGATGGATGGATCCCCAAGGACCCTATAACTTCATCCTGGCTGCGTTCAACATTTGCATTCAGCCATACCTGGATTTATGGAAGACAGTGATCTCTCCAAAATTCCTCACTTTGACTTACACTGTAGACTTTTATCACAGTCATTAATCTCATACCATCAAAAGGGTGAGATAACAGATGAGCTGGATTTTGTCTAATCTGCCTTCAAAGTAATGAAGAATAATGACACTGAAAAGGAATTTCTGCAGAGAATCTGCAGAGCAGCCTCAGCTTGAAATTGCTTGAGAAACTTATGCCCCAAAGCCTATCTGGCTACAAGGGTTTCCCTATCAAGCAGCCCCACTCTGTTCCAGATAATTGTTGCTTTTTGTTCAGTGGTTAAAATCAGATTTTTCTGGTGAAAACAGGAGAGGGTTAAAAACAGCTGAGATATCTTCCTGTGTCATGGGGCAATAGGTCAGCTGAATGTGGAGTCAGCACAAGGCATCTTCAGGAGCCAGTGTGGCATCCAAAGTCACTTGGACCTACAGCATCCTCTGACAGCATGTGTCACAGCTCTGAGGTGTGCCCCACCTCTGTTTTGCTGAAACCTGCAGCAAGATGACTGGAATTCAGGAAAACGAGGCTCCAATGTGTCATTTGCTGCAGTATTGAGATGGTGACAGATATGTTTTACAGAACCAACTTGGAGATTGAAGATTGTTTGAAAGTCATGCATGGAAGAACATTAAGCTGAGCAAACGATGAAACTGCTCTCATACCTATACTACTGCAATCCTTTCAAGGTACACAGAATGACTTTTTACATTCATGATTCTGGAGTTATAGTTTTCAGATGTTAAGAATTGAAACACAAACCATTTTTCATTTGCTCTTGACCTTTCAAAAGTCTTATTAGAAATCTGGTATGCTCTGCCTATCAAGTGTAGAAGAATAAAATTGTCCAGCTAACACAACTGCAAAATGCAATAACTGTTGAATTTTTTTTTTTCTTCCAGAGAATTGCAGTGTCATCATGTTTCTGTTGCTTTGAAGCAGAAAGTTATCTAGCACTCACCTACAGACTTCACAGGATGAAGACTCCTTCATGTTGCTTATTCTCACAGCCACATCTGTTTTCACTTGCAAAACTTTAGCTTGCAGATATTTATTATTATGTTCTTTTATTATTTTCAAGGGCATTTTTATAGAATGTCTTTTTTTCTCTTTTACTAAGGTTTGAAGATGTCAATTTTCTCTCTGTAAAGACAAAAGAGGAGATTTCTTTTTTCAAAACAGAAAACTCCTCTTTTCACAGAGAGAGAGGAACAGAGGATTTGTCAGATATTTGATGATTTGCAAGATATCATTCAGTATCTGCAAGGCAATAGTGACCTCACATGTAGATGTAAGAATAACAAGATAATTTTGCAAGTAATTAAGTAAATTGAGGGTGTAATTAAGTAAAAGTTTAAGCTATGACTTTATCGTGGGAACTTAACCCCTAACATTTCAAAATCCTTTGTTACTAACAACTTGCTTGTTTTCTCTGTAAGTGAAACTTATCTTTGTCCTTGGGACAATCGAGTCCTTGTTTTTATTCCCTTGTGCTCTCCTCCCATCCAAATGGATTTCTTTTGCTCCTGTTTGTGATGCATCTTAGAAATGCTCCTTGCTCTGACAGGGTGAAACAGTTTCTGGCTGCTACTGCTGCAATCTGCATGAGAGAGTATTTTGTGGTCGTGTTGATGCTTTTGCAACACCAGCAGATGGAAAGGAAGCTGCATTCACAAAACACTTTAAGCTACATGATGGCTCTTGAAAGCCAAAGGAGGGTGAGGAAGGGAGGGCACTCTGAGTGCTCTGGAGGGGCACATGATATCTCTGCCAAATGTCATGCTGTAGAGCGGTGCCAGCTGAGCAGGGGTCCGAGGACTGAGTCCCTGTGGGACTCACACTGCTGGTGCTGGTTGCTCTCCTCCTCACCCCACTGTGCTCCAGATGTGGGACTGAGTCCATTGGACCACTCAGTGAGTCTGTAAGCCCCAGCTCGTCCTCCTCCTGGTGCTGCTGGTGGTGCTGGAGGAGGTCTGTACCCTTTCTCCCTGTGCTGGGGCAGAAATGGATAGAAGAGATGAGGCTTCTGTCTTTCCCTCTGTATGCAGGCAGTGAAATTGCTGTCTTGCTCTATACACTTAGTGGAAGAGAGCTATGACTCATTTCAAATCACAGTCCTTGAAGCGGAAGAAATAGAGGTTTTCCATGATGGCTTCTTTGTCTTAATTCTTTCCTTTTAACTTGAAGAGTCTGAGCATTATATGGACAGTCAGATGTTTCACCATCTGCATAATGAGAGGAGGGGAGAGGGATTACAGGGCTTTTTTTTACCTGTGGGGTTATTTCTCTGGTTTTGGTGTAGAAGCAGAGATCTACTTAAGATTCTGTTCTTGCACAAGGTTTCCTCCCCACTGGAGGAAACTGGACTCAGAGTGGTATCCTTAGTGAGACAGACTTTCCCACACTTTGTATAGATGGGTAAGTGCAGCGTTTGCTTTTGTTAACCCCAGGATGCAACAGGTAAGCTCTCCCTCTTTTAGAGTATTCAGGTATATTCTGAAATAACAGCCTTTCTTGATCAAGATGGGGAAACCAAACTTGTAGGGCATGAAAGTAAAATTATGAGAAAATGTGTGATATCTCTGAACAGGGTTGGTTTTCAACCTTCACAAACAGTGTTGGTTTTGCACATGTTAAAGTCAAGCTTTCCTTGTGTAGATACTCTGGTCTGCTTTGAGAAATGTCTTTGTTACAAAGTGCTTTTGATTTGCAAAGGCCCTCATCTCTTTACCTTGATGCTGGCTCTTTATTCCTTCCTTCTTTTATTCCTATGTCCTTTTCTCTTCCTGCCTCCCTTCCTCCTTGCCTTCTTTGCCACTTTTTCCCTCCTCCCTTTCTTTCTTGCATTATCATATGTTTAAATAATCAATAGATCAAATCCAGGGCTTTTCTTGTAAGAAACTGTGTTAGGTTTTCTCTTAGGGAAACTAGTGCCTGTTCAAAAGCTGGAATTGAACTTTCTCCATTTTAGAGAACAGTGGACAACATTGCTGGTGTAATGGGCACTTCATTTTTCATGCCACTTTTCTATTTCTTCATTACAACTTATATCTCAGGTGAATTTTTAATCTCCCTTCCCGAATGAAGCTTTTCTTGCATTTGTTCTTTGAGTCCAATCCACCATCAATGAATTCTAGATAAATCATACTGAAATCAACAGTGCCATGGTGATTCAGAATAGACGATGTCATGGTTCTATCTGGGATAGAGTTAATTTTCTTATTAGTATCTGGTGCAATGCTGGTGTTGCATTTCATATGAGAATAATGTTGGTAACACACTGATGTTTTTGTTGTTGCTAAGAAGTTCTCACCTTAAGTCACAATCATTTCAGTTTCCCAGCCCTGACAGTGAAGAAGTGCACAAAAAACTGGGAGCTAACATGGCCAGGAGAGCTGAACTGGCCATAGGGATATTGCACACCACAGAATGTCATGTTCAGGGTACAAACTGGAGGGAGTTGGCCAGGAACTGCTGATCACTGCTTGAAGATATTCTGGGCATTGGTTAGTGGGTGGTGAGCAATTGTATTGTGCGTCACTTTTTTCTCTTGGGTTTTATCTCCCTCTCTTTCTCTTTCCCCCCACCTTTTATTTATTTATTTATTTATTTATTTATTTATTTATTTATTTATTTAATTGAACTGGTTTTTAATGTTGTTATTATTATTATTATTATTATTATTATTATTATTATTATTACTGCTATTATTATTATTACCACAATATTCTTATTTTTTCCCCTCAGTTATTGAGATATTGTTATCTCAATTGATAGTTTGAGGACATGCATTTCTTAAGTGTTTTTTTCTGCAAGGTAATGTATTTAATATGCTTCTGGGGAGTCTTTTCCACTTCCTGGTCTTCACGCTCTAATCTTGCTGTGCTCACATATATCTCACCTGTGGGTCTTGTGTACAACACATTATCTTAATGTTTGGTGCAGGGGCTGTATTTTAGCACCTTTGATTTGGAAAAAGACTACATGATTTCATCTGTTGTCTTGCATTCATTCCTTAAGCTTTATTTGGTTTTAACCTTTAAAATGCAGAGACAGTGGGCTCCATTTTGCTAATGAGTACAAGAGAAGCAGTTCTTTTATGTGTGCTACTCCTTTCTTCATTTTTTCATGGATATGGTTGAGCGTCTCCATCACATAATGGGTCAAGAATATAAGAGGACTGTAGACCACCTAAATATTTGAGGAAGAGAGGCCTCCTTCCTTTTAATTAGTGCCCACCATACTGGTATCTCTGCTGATGTGTTGGTCTCTGCACTGATGCACCCTTTATGTTTGTCACTCTTCCAGGGCAGTGAGGAGTTTCTCCCTGGCTCTGTTTATTCTCTGCCTCACCCAAGTGCAGGTTCTCACTGGTTTGACAGTGGGTCTTCCTGCAGTGACCTGGGAGGAGAATAGCTGTGTGCACAGCATGTCACCCCTGATGCCAGCTGTATTGCCTTCTGGCCAGAGAAGGACTGGAAAAATACCAAGCAATTTTAACTTTTAATAAGACAAACCTGTGGCTTATGGGTTCAATACAGGGCTAAGAAGCTGGAAGCATTTTTGGCCTCAGGGCTCTGTCCTACTTGCTCAAACAGACGTTTCTGATTTCTCATTTTAGCAGCTGTTTGTACCTGGAGGGGTGTTAACATAGCCCTTGTTGCAGATGATATCTTGAAATGGCTGTTGAATTGCAGTAAATAATAGTAAATTGAGGTTAATGTAAATGTTTGGAAAATTTGTACATAGCCAAATCTTCACTGACAGAAATAAACACGTGTTTAGGAAAAGAGAGCCAAAATCTTATTTTAAGGTGAAGAAAGTCACATTTTTTCTATATTCGTCATATACACAGTATTGATATGTTCTCTATTCCCATTTTGGTTTTTGTTTTAATATTCAACCAGGAAAATTTACTTGTCCAGAATATTTTATTGAGAGTGTGACTCTGGTACTCTGCTGTGCCTCTGAGATTTACAAATACTGCAGAACTCCAGTTGGGTACCTCAGGCTGATCTTGCACTTCTCATTCACTTATTTGACATAACATAAATATCAGATTGTGTTGTAGGTTGGGTTGGTTCAGTTAGGGATTTTATTAATGTTAGTTAGGTTGGTTCTCTGTACCCCTGTTTTCCCTCACAATGATTTGCTCCAAGTTGTTTACCACGGGAGCTCTTAGCCACGCCATGCTTCTTCATGGAAAGTTCTGTGTCAATCACCCCACCTTTGCACTCCTATTTGTCCCAGAACACTGTACCCACCTCTGTTATGTTCCCATAAGTTGTTATGGTCTATGCCACTCCCCTGTTGTCTGTGCCTGTTGGGCAAGGCGGGCTTCCACCCTGTCCACCCACCCCCTACTTAAACCAATGCTTTCTTTGTCCCGTTCCCATTTTGCCTTGCACTGCACTGGGAGGGGTCACTCCAATCATTGCTGCGACCACACATGGAATAAAAGCTCTCAGGCCCGCAAGCAAACTGTGCCTCTCTCGACCCTTTGCTTCCTCTCAGCCTGAAGCTACCAAAGCTGCGTTACCCACGCCGGAGCACTTAGCACTAGCAGGGAGGCGAACGCCATAACCCTGGAGTGCCTGTCCTCGTGGTGGCTACAGTCTCACAAAGGCAGTGCTAGCCGGGGCTTTTCAACTGCTTGAGGTCGTAGCGGGTAAAAGCTGCAAGATAGCATTAGGGTCCTCCCAGTAAATGTCTTGATTCTTAATTTTGTTGAAACTAAGACATGGAAAATATTCTGTGAATGGTTTATACAGGATTTGGGCAAGCAATCATCTGTACCGTTATGAGCAGTTACTGCATCACTGATCTAAATGAACAGTGAGCTGCTTAAGTGACCTCCTTTAAAGCAGAGGCAGAAGTGTCACAGCATAACAGGTACACACTCCCCTGGGATGTGGGAGTCTTGGTACAAATCCTCTTTTGCCTGATTCAGCAGGGTTGACTCTGAAGTGTCACACATCATTAGTGACTGCCTTGAATGGTATATGAAGAACTCTCGAGCAAAACTTTCCAAATATCTCAGGGCAAGGCCATTCCACAAGGACAGGTTGAAGAGACTTTAGAAGTATAATTGCAAACTAGTTTTTCAATTCTCACAGAAGAGTCCTACTGGCTACTGAGTTATTTTTTCAGTCTCAGGTCTAACAGGTGTGTCACACTTCAGCAGGACAAATTGAAATGAGTTATTTGCAGAGCACTGTAAATTAGGTTTATGATCTTGCTCTTCTAGGAGGCTGCAAAAATAATGCAAGGAAAGTTCTTTGCTTTTGTAGCAACTTGCAGGACTTGGTTTCTTTATTTTCCATATTAGTCCTAAAGTTCAGTGTTGTAGGGTTACTCTGTCCTTCTCTGATTTTATAAATCTGGTCTTTTACTTCTAAAATATTTTTTAGAATTTCTTTTTTACTTGAGTGTTTTTTATTTCTGAAAAAAAATCCATCAAATTCGAATTAAAAATATTTAAGTCAAGACAATTAATGCCTTCACACAATTAATTGAAGGCATGCATAAATTAAATTGATGTGCATCAATGCATAATTTTTACCATATTTTACTCATACAAGTGCAATAGATTTTGCATTGTGTATCTCCAAAAATTTTGTTTACATTTGCTAAGTGCTCTGCCTGTAAGCAACATATATATTGTCTTAAATATAACAATGTTAATGACTTAGAAATAAAGAATGTAATTGCTGCTGTACATCCATGTGAAAGATGAGAGAATCTGAAAGATAAAAATGTGACATCTCAGCATCTTTGCTGTATGGCTGTCAGTTGAAAAAATTTAAACCTTGTTGATGTACACAGAAAAGAGTGAAATCTGCTGGTTTTGCTGCCTTTGCTGTATCTTTTTTTCTGCCTGCAGATACCTGGGTGACAAGATTCTTCTCTGTCTCAGCACCTTAAAGTAGCTCTAAATCCGATAAAAATGCAAGGAGAACATAAATTCTTTAATCTTACATTTGGTATCTCTTCATAGAAGTGAGAAAAAGCAAGTTAACCAATAAATCATTGCAGATTTCTGTGGGAAAAAGGCATTTGAGGCAAACAGATATTTTCTAAAGACTTCTGTGAAAACTGTGTCTTGTAGGAAATATCTCTAATGGGCTAGGAAATGGAGTGAGACATGGCATGAGAATATTTGCAAGGAATTCTAGTGGACTTATTTGCTGCTATTTCATGCAACCTTTTTACCCAATTTAAACTTGCTCTTTGGTTTCATATTTGTTTTGAAAGTATTGTCCTATATATGACCTAAAAATTGGCATATGAAATGTGTCTAGATGCACTTCAAAACATTGGGATAGGTTTTGTTTGCCAGAGAAAATGTTCCTGTATAAAGTGCTGAATTATCCTAGTGATTTCTGAATATGTCTTCCTCTTTTCTTCTTTTTGCCTTTCTCTTTTTTTGCCATGAGCCAAGTCCATCTCTGATGTCACAAGGTTTAATCAATGGAGTTATTTAGCATGTTGTGCTGAATTAGTCCCTGATAAGCTTAGATCCTGCTGGTATCCAGCTCTTCATGGATTTCCTGTGCTGTCCTTGTTAAGGTAATTGCCAGGCTTGACCACATGTGAAAAGGATGACTTGCTCTCACAGATATGCCGGAACAGCAGTTCAGCACTGATTGAATTTGTCATGGTCTGGTGTTTGGTGTGTTCCTGGCTGCTCTCCTCAGAACTGAAGAGTAAAAAACTTTATTGAGAAGAAGAGTTAATGTTACAACAAGTTAAAACTGACTGAATTAGTACATCAGGTCAGGACAGGGTTGCCTGCTGTGAGGGGACCAAGACCAGGTCGTTGTAGTTAGAGTTTTGCTGAGGTAGATTTGAAATAAGACATTTTTGAATATTACCAGGAAGTGAAACCTTTGCAGGAGAGAAAGAGCAGTCCTTCATTTCAGGTTATGTTGGTTCACCAGGTCAGTTCTCATCACAATGCAGAAGTTTTCAAGAACTCTAAGAGAAGATTTCTCACAGATTTGCAGCAGCAAATTAAGAGGTTTCTTCCTTCAGCTCTCTCCTCTGTCCTCTTCCAGAGACCATCACTTTCAGTCCAAAACCAGTAAAGAATACTGGAACATCACAGACGGCTTGGCAAAGAGAAAACCGTGGATTTTAACTCAGGAAGTCTGTAGTGTAAAGAGGGTATAATTGCAATTGTTTTCAGAGTGGCCAAGTGGAAATTTTGGTGGGGTTGGTGTTTTTTGTGTTTTTTTTTTGTGAGATATAGCATCACTCAGCTGAAAAGAGCGAAACAAAATATTTAGACATTGGCATCCTTACCTCTCACCATAGCTATGTGGCCTTTCTGGGAGCAGTTTCAGGAGGATATGTTGAGCCAGGGTGCAAAGGGAGTTTCAGGTGCAACGATTTAGGCAGGATGAGAGTCTATTTCCTCTCCTGTCACAGTGGAAAGCTCAGGATAGTTTCTTTTTGTACAGTTTTACTCCACTAATTCCCTTGAAAACTGTGCTTGCAGAGCTGACCTTGTGCTTAAGTGATGCCAGCAGAAATCTGTGCTCCCTACCAGCATCCCGAGTGATGGATGTGCTACACCAGGATCAGCTGATGTGAGTGAGTGGTGTCCACCTGTGCACCAACATCTCTGCTATGCTGTAGCACTGGGATATTTACTTCCCCTGTTTTTCTTATCAATAGTTTTAGGCTGAATAGTGAGTAGTTTTAACCCTTTTTATGCAGAGAAATTAACTGCCAATCATATAAGAAAGTAATCCATTCAGGTTGAAATAAAATAATCCTAATCTAATCAAAATCTTAATGATGTTGAGATTATTCCTAGGGTGTTTTATGTTACCTAGTTGAATTGGTGAAAGGTATTTGTGTACAGCAGAACTCACTAAAAGGAACTAAAAACTTCCTGGACCATTTTTTGTATCACTTCTAGGGGCTGTTATCCTGACCCAGCATCTTGAGAATGTTTTTATTAGAGACTTTGTGGAGTTCAAATATCAAGTGTACCTAATCCTGGAGGACCTGCAGAGGGTATGTAATGAGACACAGACTTCTTTGTGCCTCATTCACCATTAACACATGGCCAGTGGAGCTAATCAAAATTACACTTGCTGAAAAACACAGCTTCATTCTTCAGCATCTTTTTTTTTTTTTTTCCAGTACTCACTTACTTATAAAAAGAGGAGCAAAGTTCTTTGCGCCATTAGAATTTAAAGTCTGGTAATAAGTAGGTACTTTCAGAAAAAAAAAAAAAAAAAAAAAAAAAAAGATTGCCTAGGCTGATGAGAAATGCAGGAGGTGAAACTATATTTACCAGGGCCCATACCTAGCTCTGATCCTGCTGGTTGATTCCTTAAAAATCCAGTGAGAGCAGTGGATAGCAAGAGCCCTACAGAGTGGGACCAGTCCTTCTGAGAGCTCTGGAAGCCTTAGCAGGGCTGTCAGAAATTCCTAGCATTCATCCACTCACTCACTCCAAGTCCACACCTCACTGTTACAAAGGCTGCATCACGTATGAGCTGTTGTTTCTTTCCAGAAAATTTCCCCAATCTTCCCAAATCTTCTCTACACATATTCCATAAACCTGAATTCATGACAGTTTCATTAATTTGCCATCAAGACTGCCCATGTAACGGAATATCTCTAGCCAGAATATGGATATCTTGGACTGAAGCCATTAGCTCTTGATCTGAGAGCAGGAATTTATAGATTTGCAGGAATATGCTTGATTGAATAATGCTCTGGGAAATGCAGGCATGAGTCACTCAGAACATGCCACTTGTAAAAAGGGAAATATGGAACAATGTATGTGTTCCATATTTTTAATACTCAGTGAAGGGTTAATTTGAATGGACCTTGTAACATTTGGTGGCTTATACTTATTTTTTCTTTTCCTTTTTCTTTTTATTTGCTGCCTCCAAAAAAGGCCTTATATTTTATTGCAAGTCTTGATTTCTCCAGGAGTGTATTTTGGCAAATGGTGTTTGCTGTACTTCAATTGTTTTTCCTAACATTCCAAAAACATTCTGAATTGTTTGAGCACAGCTCTTGCAAACTGCAGCTATTTAAAGATTAGGTGTTTTCAGAAAATAATTCAGTAGTTGTTGGAGGCTTTGTGCTTTTGAAAGTCTGGCTCATCCCTTTCCCAGACCATTGTTTCAAGCAATTCTGCTGTCTTCTTACATGCAGTATGAATTCTGGACTTTGACTATGCTTGGAATAAAATTTTAACTTTATGAATATTACGTACATGATGTGATGGCTTTGAGGTACTGCTATCACAACGAAAATCCTACTGTGTGTGGCCCTTTTAGACACAGAGAAGCAGATCTAGACAAAGAACACATAAGTGATTTTTGATATTATGTGTTAGAATTAACACAGCATGTGCCAGCAGGTTCCATTTCTTTAGTGAAGACTGAAAATTATGTAAGTTTCCAGAAGCAGTTAGTATTTTGCTGAATGATAGCAGGTATCTAAATTTTTGTGGCATTGAATGGCTTCTGTGAATGTTATGGCCCAATTGAAAGTATCAGAATATGTAATCCTGCAAAGATGTGGTGAACTTCAAATCAGAGTATTCATGGACACATATCAGACATAAAGAAGAATGGACATGTTCACAAATATAATAATAATAATTAATAAATTAATTGGTAATTGTATTATTAATAATTATTAATTTATGTTTAATTATTAATTAATTGGTAATTATATTATTAATAATTATTAATTTATGTTTAATTATTAATTAATAAACCTTAGTTATTTATTTCAGCAGTAAAATATTGGATTTTTTGTTTCTCATTTGAAAAAAAAGTCAAATTTGTCCATCTCTCTCTGACTTTGGTTTTTCATTCCTTTTAGAGCCAGAATAAGGGACAACCTATGCTACTAATCTACTAATGTACAGAAATCAGGAATGCGACTTTTACTTGGAAAAGTGTCTGAAGGAAGCTCACACTCCAGGTCTTGTATATTGACAGATATTGATAACTGGTTTTGAGAAGCTGGTGGTTTTATTGAAACACACTGCTACTTTCCACTGCTTTACAGAACAGAGCAGGAGCAGGCTGAGCCTGCTGTTGAAGGGGTAGGAGTGGAGTTACCTCCAGCATTTGCACCCTTTCAGCTGCTTCCTGCTCCTTGAATCCATGCTGTTACAGATGCAGGTTCTCTGCACTGGTTTTGTCTGGAATCATGTTTGTTTTCTTCCCAGGGTCTGGTGTGGGCAGTGTTTTGGATTTGTGCTGAACACCACGTTGAAAACACAGGGGTGTTTTTGTTATTGCCCAGCAGTGTTTACACAGTGCCAGGGCCTTTGCTATTCCTCATGTTGTCCCTTCAGCCAGGAGGCTGGGGGTGGACAAGGAGCTGGGGGAACACAGCTGGGACACCTGATCCCAGCTGGACAAAGAGATATTCCAGAAGGCATTGTGCTCAGCATGGAGTGCTGTGGGGAGGAGAAGGAAGGGGTTTATGTTCAGAGGCAGCTTTTGTCTTCCCAAGTCTCTGTTACCGGAGCCCTGCTTTCCTGGTGGTGACTGAGCATTTGCCTGTCCATACAAAGTGGTGAATGAATCCCTTGCCTTGCTTTGCTTGTGCACACAGCTTTTGCTGTACTTATTTAACTGTTTCTATCTCAGCCCATGATTTTTCTCACGTTCACCCTTCCAACTCTCTCACCTCCATTGATATGGAGGGAGTGAGTGGGTTTGGGCTGAGCTGTCATCTGGGGTGAAATCAGATAACCTCTGAACTTGCCCCGCAGGCAATGCAGAGCTTCATAAATCTCTTCTGGGTCTCCCACAGAACCTAAACAGATGCTCTGAAAGGCTCTAGGCCACAGTGGAAAAGACTTTCCTCAGGCATTCAAAAGGAATTGAAGAATTGCTTGAGGGAGTGGTGAACTCAAAGCTGCATCTGGAGATCTCTCTTCACAGGAGGCCCCGTGGACTGGGATGAGGAGCTTGAGGACTTGGAATTTATGGAAAACAATTAATTTTATTTTATGTCTTTTATAACCTCTTTCTGAAAATAGTCTTGATTTCCTTAGACTGCTTTGTGACGCTGTGTCAGAGTAGTCTGGGTATCATGAAATACTAAAGTGTTTAGCTTCCAGGATATTCAGCACATTCAAATTTTATTATCTTCATTTTAAAGGTGAGGCATAACAGGATCAAAACTGGAGAGTATCAAAAATAGATTATTGGTCAGTAAAGGTTATGAGCCAAAATGTGAGGCAACATCCATCACAGATTTTTTTTTCCCATTGGATCCATTTCTCTCACAGTTTTGTGATAACCTGTAGCGCTGACCTCTGCAGCAAATGAAAGTGACTCTACATTTATCTTTATGTAACACTGCTACTCTTCCTAACTTTGGAAAACCAGCTAGTGATTGCACAGAAGCTGACAGGGAAGAGTTTATACAAAAATGATGATATTTTGATTAAAACCAGAATAACTTCCATACATGGAGAGGGAATAAATTATTCTGACACTTCATAGCCCGTATCTGACAGTGCAAACTTCACTGTTAATTAAAGAATGTGTGTCCCCCCTGAGCTGTACTACGTAATGATTCAAATCTGGGTAAAACACTAGATAGCAATATTGGAGCAAAGTTGTGTAAAAAAACAACAACAAAAAACCCTCAAACAAAGAAACAACAAAGAAACAATAAACAATTGCACAAACAACCTGCAAAATGACAAAAACAAAAACAAAACAAAACAAAAACAAACAAACAAAAAAAAAAAATCAAATGACCAGAACAAACTTTCAAGAAGAATCCCTAACATACAAATTTCTGATGCTTTTTTTACAGGATTAGATGCTCCCATGCAGTCATCAGTAGATAAGAACATTTTCAAGGATACACCACACACACTGCACTTCAGGGAATCAGAAAAGGATGAATGCTAACCATTTTGAAGATATAATTTCAGTCAAAAAAGAAAAGCATTTTGTGTGCAGCTTTCACAACAGTAATGTGTTTGTTTTTTCAGTGTTCTTTAGACATGCTCCAGCTATGAGCAGTGCCATAAATACAGAGGTTGTAAAACAGAAAGAGCCAAACTTGGGGAAGGGTTTTTGTGTTCAGTCAGGATCTGTCATAACAACCAGATTTTGGAGACAAGCATACAGGAAGGTATCGCCACCCTTTATCCTGTATCTTCTTTTACTGTAGTACTACAGTTTAGTCTTGGGGATATTTTATGTATAAATGCAGATAGGAACAATATAGGGCAAATACAACTGACCCTTTTTGACAGACAGTGGTGGCACACAAGCTGACTTAGAGGAGTTTCTGTTTAAGCAGTCAGCAGCCTCTTAAAACAGCAAAGTTGACATTTCTGTGCTCAGCTAGGATGACTTCTGTTAGAAGCTGAAAGTAGAACATAACATAATCCATTATGGATGGATGTTTGAGAAAAGAGTTGTTCTCAGCATAGATATACTTTGTACCAAACAATCTTAGGAGGCTCCTGCATCCAGAGGGATGACTGACTCTGCAGAAGACAGGCACTGAGCCTGTGGCGGCATAACAAAAGTATTAACTGAAAGGCATCACATTAACCTTGCTTCTTTGAAGGGCATATAAGATCAGGTCAAACAGCTAAAAAACCCCAAAAGAAACAAGCCCCCCCCCCCCAAAAAAAAAAAAAAAAACCAAAAACAAAAAACAACAAAACCCCCCCAAAACAAGTGAGAGGAAATCAGAAATGAGCAAAGATTCAAACAATGGACTGAAAGAAAATGTCAGTTTATAATTAAATACTCTTTTTCAAAGAAAACCAAAATGAGACAGTAGTCAGACCTGCCAGTCTTTCAACTCAGAACTTTGTTCCTGGAAAGACCTAATCCTTATGGAGGCAAGATGCAGACCCTCTCCCACCACGGGTTATAAGACCCCAGGTGTGCACTCTTCCTGCTGGAACAGTACCTCAGGTGGTTATATTCTCTCTCTCAAGCCATTAATACACTGTACCACACAAAGAGTTTACAGATTTCTTTGAGGAAAATGAGGAGCAAAGGGAATTTTGTCAAACTTTTTCATGAACATATTGCCAAGTCGGCTGCAATTGCAAGCAAGAGAGAAAGGAGAGGTAGAAATACCATTCTCTTTCCTGCCACAAGTTTTACTTTTTTGTCTCCCCAGTCCTTGTCCTGGAATTGGGTGTGGGGCAGAGGAGGAAATTGCTGTTCTTAGAAGTGGGTGATGGTTTTGATCTCAAACAGATAAGGTAACAGAAATAGGCTAAGGCTGCCACTTTATTGGATAATGGACTGAGACAATGAGACACATTATGGGCTGTCTAGAGATGGTCATCCTGTTAATGCAGGAACCAGCAGAAGCTTGGAAGTTTTTTTTGAGATCTACAGCCTTTCCTCAAGAAGAAAGGGAGCTGCTGTTGGAGGCAGCCATTTGGGAATGCAAAAGTATTTACTCTGAAGCAAGACTGTTATCCAGAACATTTCAAAATTAGCATGTTTTAAGACAAGTTATGGGATCTGTTCCAAAAGATCAGTAAATAATTTGTAACAGAAAGGTTAGAGTAATCTCATTTTGGGTGCTTAGTGTTGTGTTTACTGACAGCACAGATTTAACCTGTTTATGTAGGCAGTATATAAATAGGTGTTAGATCATACACACAAATCTTTTTATAATGAAAAAGTTTTGGAATAGAGGAAGAAAATCTAAAAACTGCATGTGTGATTTTTCTTGAGCTGCAGGAACTCATGTACTCCATGCTGAAGCACCGAAGTCAAACTCTTCCCTCTTACATTTTTATCTCTGTATCCATCTTATCACAAAGCTATCTGCAGCTTCATGAGTGTCAGAATTAAAGCCTCAGGGAAGGAAAAGAAGTCATGCATAAAAATATTGGCTTATCTCCTAGATAATTTCTAGGTGTACTAAACTAGTAATGAACCAGTCACTTTCAAGCTAAGAAAAGAGTTTATATTTGGCTGTCCTGACTACTCCCGGTGCTCTACAGAGGAGTGTGATTAACATTTTGCATTATCAAGTCCAAATGCTGTTAGTTGATGTTATCTGACCACCTTCTTCTTCCTCCTCCTCCAAAAGTGTCAAAGGCATTGTAATCAGTTTACTGCTGACGAATTTCTTTAATTGATCAAACTAGCCCTTGGTGGTGGGGATAGAGGTGGTGGAGCAGAAATGATTTCTTATGCTAAATTTGGAAAAACTTCCATTAGCAAGCAAAGAGTCTCAGACACTTAATTATCCAAGTATAATCTATATGCAGGCAGATCTAGGAATTCCTGAAATTATTATCTGTTTTAGTTAAGCTGGAACCACGATACTTGAACTTCAAGAGTGTTTGAAAATCTTACATGGTTTCCTGCTCAGGAAATTGGTGAAGCTGGGAGAATGTTTCTCTTACGCTGTTCCCAACTTGTTTAATTTTCACCATGGAACTCTGGTGGGCTCCTGTGGAGAAATACTCAAAGAAAAAGCTCAGCAAGGACACATGTCTGTGTGAGCAACTGTTCACCAGAAACAAACTGCAGCCCCAGGAGCTGGGACACTGAGGGAGCCTGGTGTGCTGCCCTGAGAGAGGCAGGAAACAGAGGATGGAGTGGCACAGAGGTGTTGTGGCCATGGTCTGTTTAATACAATGGGAACTAAGCCAAAGAAAGAACCCAGGTGGTGCTTGAAACCTGAATTTTGCTTTATTAACTCAAAAATACACATTTCTTCTCCAACCCGATGGCATTGTTAATACACCTGTCACATGTTAATAAAGGAAAACCTGCAGATGCTTCACAGATGTGACTAAAGTTACTCAAACTCCACCTGATCATAGAATCACACTAGCTGGAACTTTATCTTTTATGCCTCTTTCCTATGGTTTGTGCCTCTGACAGCATCAGAGCACACCTAGGTGAAATTAAGCTTAATAAAAGGTGAAGTTGAGCTTGGCGAACAGAGTTTAGTTAGTCATTGGCCTTAGTATATTTAGTGCTAACAGAGTAAGTGCATATAACAGCAGGAATTCAGAACCTGTATAATCTGGTGCTTCAGTAAACCACACTACTCTTGAATCAGCAATTGTGCAAGTCCTTACTGTGTGAAATCAGACTTACAGAGCCAAATTGGTCATAATCAGAAGTGAAGCTCAGCCATATCCAGCCACTCTAATCTCTGAGTACCAGCTGGAATGCAATTGCATTTATTTTCTGCCAGATTTCATCCTCTAGTGCAACAGAAAAAATAATAAAGTATAGTCATCAGGATTGCCATGAATGAGCTGCTGCAAAAATATAACAGTCATAATTCTGAGAGAGAATAGAATGGACCCAAAAAGTTTGGGAAAATGAGCATAAAGTGGAAAGAGAAAGTAGATAGAAAACTATAGAAGTGTGTAAAAAGTTAAAAAAATAGAATGACAGAAGTATTATTTGCACAGTATTAGAGACTAACTTATTTTGTGCACAAAAGAAAATCAGTGTACTGTCTCTCCTCAAAAATTCCAGATTTAGAATATACTGCTTTGAAATCCAAAAATGAAGTTCTGAAGACATTACTGATTTTTGAAAGAAAGTACTAAGAAAAGCTCAGTACATGAGTAGATCTACTCATGGGTGAAACCCAAAACCTAAGAACAGGGAATAAGGAACTTGAAAAGGTATGTCTGCAGCTGAAAACTGGGAAAAACAGCTGCAGGAAAAATTAGGCCTCTTACTGAACCTGTTGCCATTCTTGGTTTAACTAAAGAAAGCCAAAAAGTGGAAAACTGTGCAGACCCCAAAATATGGCATGGGGACATCTGGCCTGGTGATGATAATTATGAGATGGAGAAAGGTTCTGATTTCCCCAGTACCCATAATTCCATCCTTATAAGGCTAAAGCAAGCTTTTGTAAACTGCCTTGTTGACACAAGGGCACAGATTCAGTAATTACTATGAAGCAGCAGACAACCTAAATAAAAAGGCTGGTCACCAAAAAGTGAAAACTGCAGGAATTGATAGAATTTAAAGAATGACTCACTGCAAACATGTCCTAGTGGCTCCCTGGTGATAAGAAATTAACCAGTGCTGAAATATTGGTTGGTGCCACTAAAACCTGTATTTTGGGTACGATTTGTTGTATGACAAAACATGGAAATTCCTCAATGGTCAATCTGGAGTTCTGCTGGATGAGGTGGAGGAGAAACAAAATCTTTCTACCTGGAATGGCTGAGGTAAGATATGGGATTTTAATTAATGATTCCACTAAATTTCATCAAACACAAGTTACATTCTAACGTGAATATTTCATGTACCAGTTTTTTTGTCAAGAACACATGCTTAGCAGCAGCACCTTCACTAGATTTGCAAAGCACTCCTTAACTTTGACAACCTTCTAACCATTCATTGGGTATTTGCTTGCATAGTCAACCATTTGACCAAGAAAGAAGGAGAATTTTAGTTCTGCTTTATTCCAGTGAAGAGTTTCAGTCTCACTTACACACATGAGGAAGAAGGACATTGGTGCTTTGCAGATGTTGCATAATCCAATATCAAATTACTCACAGACCCAGTTAGCATCAAACAGATCTATTCCAGGCACTTAGCCATGTTTCCAGAAGAGTTAATACAAAATACTCGCTCGGACCCCCATCAGCTCTTGGTGCTCCTCTGATGTTATTAGCAGGGTGTCAAAGATGACAACAGCTTTCTGGCCCATGTTTGCTTCTGGATCTGCACCCACGCATACAGTGGCAACTGATTTGGTGGTCTTTGCTTGTTCTCAACACCCTTTCCAGAACTTTCCATCACTTCAGTTTCAGAAACCTTTGCTTCCATGCCTGGCAGAAGCTGTGATCTTCTCTGCGTCAAAGACAATAAGGATACAAAAAAAGTGGAATATTAACATATGTATTTGGTAAGAATGACTCACAGTTTCATACAGTTTCTAGGTCCATTACATCTTGCTCTTTCAGAACAAGAAGTGCATCTCAGAAGTGCATATTTCTACCCATCAGCTTTCCATCAATGCCTGGTGTGAAATGAGTGTGATCTATTGCATTAGTTTTTCATTAAAATGCACTGCAAGAGATCAATTCATGGAGTACCAATATTTGCCCAACGTAGTATATTTGGGCATGGAAAGATACCCAGACTTGGTGGAAGAACTGAAGCTGAAATCGACAAGGTAAATTTTAAATATTTGTACATCCTACTATGTTACTTAGTGCTTATTAGTTCTGGCTGTTCAGGACAGGGACTAGTTTGAGTTTCATTGAACTGCAGTTCCAGGTGGTAAGCTTCCATCAACCCAAGTGTCTCAGTGTCTCAACAGGATTCTTGGAGTATTTGATGCAAAGTCTATGCAGTATGAGTCACCCCTACCTTTTCTGATAACTATAGTTCTTTGTTCTTATTCTGATTGTCTGTTGTGTGTCTCAATTGTCTTCCTAAAGTTAGAGAGTGGCATAATGGAAGCAATAACTTCCAAGGAGAGACAGAAAATTTGTTTTCCCTTTGATAGCCCTGATGCTTTTTGTCAGCATGCTGTACAGAAAAAAGAAAAAAAAGTGGATTTTGTACCCTGATTTCTGATCTTCTCTACCCAGAACTGAATTAATCTTGAGACTACCCTCTCTGTTGTAAGAAGTTTGAGACAAATTAAATCAGGCCTTATGGATGATTGATTCAGGCTAGCTTAACAGAATTTATATTGCCCAGTAGAGATAGATATTGATTGCTGCATGTTTCTCCAAAACTTATGGATAACAAGGAGAGGAGAGAAAGACTGTCTCCCATTATACTATTGTTCAAGGATACATGGTACTTTAAAAAAAATTGTTGAAAGATAAAATCAATGCAGCAGATTACTGGTATATTCACCATTTTTTAATCAGGAATGTCCACTTCAAAAAAAATTCCTTCCTGCTCAGTAGAGAACAAGGTGAAGTCAGGGAAGGCGTAACCAGAGAAATGTTTCTAAAGTTGTTGCCATTGTAAATTCACTTTATACGCTGCTAATGTTTCTTTACCACAGTATCTTCAAAGTCACTGAAGGAGAGTGAAGTGAGGCAGTAAAGGCCCCCTCTGTGTTCTCACATGGCCCTCAGCAAAGGAGCAGTACCTGCAAAATCTGTGGCAGTGCATTTTAAGATGGATCTACAGCTTGTTCTGTTTCCAGAAGGAATCTATCTCTTGCAGATGGCAGGAAGAAATTAATGTGACACAGAGCAAGGGGCTCTGCTATTTGTAGTGTAGGGCATGATGGGGCCATGTCATGTAAAAATTTAGGAGAGAGACACCCACATGCTTTCCAGATTATCCACAGATTACTGGGCCCAGGGCTGACTAGACCTTGCCCTTTTTAGTCTGAATGCTATCTGTCTTCCTAGTCCTTGCAGGACCTTTGTGATGCAGAGTCACAGATAATCTTACAGAGTAACCAATTTGACACAATAAACACGCTCATTTTCAATATGAACTTTCACAACCACAGGTTCACAGTGTGGTTTAGGCTAAGTCTGGGAACACTGATGATCACAGACTCACAAATAGTGCAGTTCATTGAGTGCTACAACATATAGAATAGGATTCAGAAATTGCTATTCATGAGCACACTGGTTACCATGGCATAAAGTTTACCTGATGGGCATCCTTATGGGGAGAGATGGGTACAGTCTGTCAGCTGTCCCAGTACAGAAGGGTGACACCCCTCCTCTCTGAAATGACACTTATATTATTTCCTTTGAGGGTGAGGGAAAGGCAAAGTTGATGTCATTTCATGATCAGGGTGATCATGAGTGACTTCAGTCAAATGTGCAAAGCACTCACAGGTTGTACTTCATTAGAGTATGCAGAGCATGAAAAGCCATATATATTGAATTAATGAAGCAAAGTTCAGCTTTTGTTCATGGTTGGGCCTTTCCTTGGCTTGGCTCCCATTGACTGCACTGCTTTAAACAGAGCATGACCACAACACCTCTGCGCCTCTCCATACTTTGTTTCCTGCCTCTCTCAGAGCAGCACACCAAGCTCCCTCAGCTTCCCAGCTCCTGGGGCTGCAGACTTCTTGTTTCTGGTGAATTATTACAGACACTTCTCCTTGAAGCGCTTTGTCTTTCAGTGTTTCTCCACAGACTGAAGTGGCACATGTACTTTTTCTGCCCCAAAATGCCAGCACTTAAAAACAGCTACCCTTGAGGTGGAGGTTTTTGACAGTTCCAGTTAAAGGCATCCTTCTGCCAGCTGAAGATCACAGCTTCTTTACTGTATGTGGGGCACAATTGTGTTGGTCAAAATGGGATTTTTATTCTTGAGATATTCAAGAAAAGGAAAGGCTGAAGAAGAAGAAAGTGACAAGAACAATTGCCACTTCTATCTGTCCCAGTTATGGTGAAATATTGCTCTTATGGTTGCTACCGAATACATCTCTTGCTATCTTAACTTTTACTGTTATTTACTGACTCTGGTACACTCACTATCTTCTAGTCATTCCTGAGATTTAATTCCTCTAAGACATTCTCACCCTGAAACAAAAAGTTACAGTTTTAACTAAAGTATTTTGTAGCTGCTTTCTCATACTTGGACCCCCCCGTGTTTTATTTTCCCAACCAGATCAGTTAAGAAGTAACAGGCTCTAGAATTTTCAGTTTGCACATTCAGAAGTCTTTATGGCTCTGATATTACAGGTAATGATGGGTCTTATATATCTTTACGACATAGCAGTCATAAAACTAAAAGTCATCACAGTATTCGATATGAGCTTTTAATTGTGCTCATAACTCACTGAAAATTCCTCACTAGCTAGCCAGCATGTTGTTCAGGTCAAACATAAAATTTGTGTTTGCTAGCTGAGCCAACAGAGATAGCTTAGGACTAAAGTTGTGTTTTATTTTGTTTCTCCTAGCTAGATTTTAAATAAAAGATAGCTGAAAGGTCTTAATTACACATTTATGAACTTACCTGTACAGGGAACATCCCAGTGGATAATACTGAAGTCCTATAGATCTCAGTAACCTCTTTGCTTCTCTGTTACTGCCAAGTAGCCCTTTTCATATTTCCTCTAGAGCACAGTAGGGAGACCATACCATATTCTTGGCAGGTCAGGACAAGCTTATGTCTTCAGCCTGTCTTTCTTTTTTTTTTTTTTTTTTTTTTTTTTCTTTTTAATTCTAGCACTTACACCCCCCCATTGGGTTGCCCATCCTGGTTTAAATAGTCTCCTTCCAAGACCATTGATTTTTTTCCAAGACCTATGTTCCTATACCTCCTTAGAATACTTAGGTATTCATACAAATGTACACAAACCAATCCTTAGCATAGCCAGGAGAGTTTCTAATTAACTAGGACCAAATTATCTTCCTTTTCTCTTAATGGCTTCTTAAAGAATGATTTTCTGAATAGTGAGAGAACTTAGTCTTTCTGAGAGGCCATTAAAGACAAACTACAGAAAAAGACAGATGTTTGCAAAGCCTAAATATTCCTTCTGCTGGACTGCAGAGGTCCTGCATTGTTTTGCCTTTTAAACTTTCCAGTACTACGGCTTAGCTTTTACAGCTCCTCATTTAGTGTGAAACTGAAGGACATTTCCAGGGTAACCGAGTCTAACGTTATGAATTTCCCAGAGGCATTCATGTGGATGCTGTTAACAGATGGTGATTCAAGATTGAAGCACTTGAGTAACCCAGCTGATCTTCAGAAAATAAGAGGAGGAGGGAGGATGGAACGGCTTCTGGCTATCCCCATCCCAGGTGTCATCCTGTCATCTGCATCAGCTGTACTTGTGGCCATGGCTAATAGGAGTCACCTTGTGTCTAGTCTGTAAGTGTCCTCACCACAAGAAAAGTTGTTTGTCAGAAAGGTGGCTGTGAGAAGTGGTCCCTGTGATGTGGGAGGTCAGTTTAAAGGGTGCCACTTTCTCAAAAGCATGAAAAAACTTCACAAAAGCACACAAAAATTATGTGGAACACTCAGTAAGCAAGAATGCAAGTGCTTTACTTCCAGGAAGTTATTGTGTTAAAATTTTTGCCAGCTCAGACTGAATATTTTTTTGTCAGTTTAAAAGAATTCTTTTACTGTGGCAATTACTTAAATTGTTGCATACAAGCCTAGCTGAAAACCAACAAACAAAAATGTTATCATATGTTAGTGTGCACAAACATGCCTGAAATAGGACAGTGGGAAAGAACTTTAATCTTTGACCACAATTATATACATTTACCACTAGGAAAACTTAGTATTTTTACAAAAACTTTATTTTCATCTTTTACCCTTTTAGTCTTTTTCTGTACTCTTATTTGACTTTCCTTCACATAGCCTACCCTGTGTAAAGCAGATCTGCTCATCTTATACATCAGACTATTGGACTCTTTACAGGGAATTGCAATCAAGACAGGCAGCACACATAAAAACCTCAGAAAGTACCAGATGGTTGCAAAATACACTGTATTTTACCACTATTCTTCTTTCCTTCTGAAACAAGGGGATTTGTTTGTGAGCAGCTGCATCTATTTCAGAATCTCCTTCCCTTTCTCGTATATTCTTCCCTTTTCCTGTATCATAGAGTAATTGAGGTGGCAAGGCAGCACTGCAGATCATCTGCTCAACTCTACAAACCAGAGAGAGGAGGAGCAGATTCCTCAGAGTCATGTCTGGCTGTACAAACCCTGTTCCACTGGTTGTCCACTCTCCCTGTAATAAAAGTGTAGTTTTCTTTTTTTTCCCCTCAAAATTTAAAAATGGAATTTTCTGCATTTCAGTTAGCGTCTATGATAGAATAACATTGATGAAAGCAGAAATAGGTATATTCTAAGTGCAAGAATTAGAATCCTTTTTTGTTAAATTATTAAAAAGAAAGCCACAAAACCCTTCTTCACATAAGTTTGATTGGCTTGCAGTTATTTATGCACAACTCTAGTTAGGAGATAGGCATTCCTCACTTACCAGGTAGTTAGAAGCATCTGGTTGAAAAAGCAAATACTCAGGTGGACTCTCAGGAATTCAAATTAAAACTATGACTTGTTCAGGGTGTAAGCACTTGTTCAGGGTGTAATATCTTCCTTAGATAGGAAGATATTTCTTTTGTAATTTTTAAAGTTTTTTATTGAACTTCTGTGATTCCCAAGTTTTTCGGTTGTCACCTTTTTTCCCAGCATAAGGAGTAGTATTTTTAAATTTTTATTTTATTTTATTTTATTTTATTTTATTTTATTTTATTTTATTTTATTTTATTTTATTGTTATGGCCTTTTTTTCTTTTCTTTTTTCCTTCTTTTCTTTTTCTTCTCTCTTTATCTTCTCTCTTCTTATCTGGAGAAGTTTGAGCAGCATATATTTGAAAGGCAGCTTTCATCGGTTAACAAAATTCAAGTGTTTGAGCTGTTTCATGGGAAAAAATATGTTTTATTTTTCCTCTCCACAGGATTAGGAAAGGAGTACCATCCTACTCTCCTTTGTCTAGAAGATGAGAACTGCATGGACCCATGTCCTGCTGCATCTTCATGGGGAGCTGGAAACAGCTAAGAGCAGATAGAGATTGTTTTCTGCAGCTGGTGTGCCTGCAGATAATCAGTCCTTGACTTCCTCAGTCCTCCCTGTTTATAGGAAAAGAAGAGGATATGAGCTTCTTAAAGAGCAAATAGTGATATTTGCTTCCTGAAGAGCAAGGCCACAGGCCTGCACCTCTGTGTGGGTTCTGTAGAGTCCCACGAGGAGTGTCTCCTCTGGTCCCCCTGCTCCCCTCGTTAGAGGAGTCAGGTTCTCACTGTCCATTGTAGAACACACAAATTGCAGCATTTTTGAGACCTCTGTCTTTCTTTTTGGATGGGTTACAAGGGAGGCTGCAGAAAGTCAGCTGCATTTTCACACCAGAATTTTTCTTAGGACTAAGAATTACATTTGCATGCAGTTCATCCATTTGAAAAGGGTATAGGTCCTTGTTGTCAAAACTATGTTTCTGTGTAGCCACAGGTCTTTTATGCATAAGTATCTATTTTTTTCTGATTCCTCCTGTGCTGAGCTCACACAGGCACTGGGTGGGGTGCCAATCTCCTCACAGGGAGAATGTCAAGTGAATAGGCCTTCCTGACACCACTGAGGTACCAATTTTAGTTCCTAAAATCTCTTTTTGTACCCCTTTTCATCCAGAAGAAGTCTGTTTTCTTTTAACAGGATATCCTTTTCTCACATGAATTTAGTGATGAGACTGGTGTAAAAGGTTCTTTCCTTCTTAAGTCTCAGTAGGGGATACTTTGCGCCTCCTTTATTCCATGTCCTCCGTATTTCTAATCAAAGTCACACATTTGAAAACCCTTGTAAAAAGAAAATTGGAAATTAGGTTCTCTTCCCAGTTTGAGTATTTGAATGTCTTGTGTTTTGTAAATCTACCAAGATACTATATTTGCATAGCTAGAACGATGATATTCCTGTTTTTTGTTGAATCCTAGAACACAGTGACTGCAACCTATCAACACATTATCTCACATTGATCTAAGCTGTCTGTCTTTTCTGAGGCATGAACAAAAATAACTGTACTTTAAAATCTGTTAGTTTAACATGTTCCTAAATTATTTTAGTAATACAGGTTTGATAACTTTCCTGTAGAACTGTTAATTATTATTGCATTTTCAAGTGAGTGGTTTCTTTTAATGCTCGGAGCCTCTTTTGATATCTTTAGCCTAAAAACTTTAAACTGTTTTATACTGTGCAAATTGTCCTTCCTTGGAGCAAATGTTGTATAAGTTTACCCCTACTTTGAAAAAGACTTATTTTAAGGTAAATATCTTTAAGTAAGCTTGAATATAATCAAGATAATAAATTAAAAAATTACTTAATCAAGTAATCTTGAATGTCTGTGCTACATAATAGCAGGCAGATTGTAGTAAATTTTTGCCCCAGAGTTGCCTTAGGATGGTGAAGTATTGATGAAGAACAACATGAGCTGGGCCCTGTGCTTATCTTGCACCTGGCTTAGGCCTGAAGACTGAAATAGATCTGGAGTGAAGCGAGTCCTCTCAGTTGATGTTGTTTCAGTGAGGCACAGGAAAACAACTGCATCTCTGCACCAGCCACTGGCCTCACTCCCCCTTCACTGTGAGAAACAAGCCTTGTTATAAATCTGGTTTGTTAAGGAGATAATGAAAAAATTCTCTGTTGAAGGTCAGAGAGCCTCTACTGCTGCCTCAGAGGGTGGAGGAGGACCCAAGTGTTTATTTTACCTTTTGTATCAACTATAAATTCTAATCCAACCGAGGCTCTCATTTACATATTAGTTTTCACCCCCCTAGGAATGCAAATGATGAAAAAATGAAAACATGCCTTACACGTATGACCATGGTCACCAACATCCCACCCTATAACAGGCGACTGTTCCACCCCTTTGGGAAGGGCAAAAATTATAGTATAAAAGAAGGGTGGTGTTGGTGGCAAAAAGGGAGAGGGAGAAACATCTCTGCTTGCTTGGGATGGGCCCACAGGTTCTGACTCTTCTCCTCTTTTATTGAAGGGCCACTTTTCGGTAAGTTCTATGCTTCCAGCTGTGTTGGGGCAGATGTGGGAATGTTTATATATCTGTGTCTATATATTTTTTTTATATATATATATACACATACATATATATATATACACACATATATATATATACAGACATACATATATATGCATGTATAAAATATTATACATATATATTATATCATCTATATCCCTCTAATAGAGCTCTGTTACTGCACCCTGACATTCTGTAGCTAGTGCACCTCTCACTGATTGTTCTGAATCTACCCTCTTTCAATGAACTGATCCATGAATTTTTTGTGAAATTTGGGTGAATTCACATGGAATTTTGTGATTCTGAGTTGTGCAGGTTCTTCATGAACTCAGCCATGGCATCAGGAGATGGTAAACTGCACTATTTGTGAGTCTGCGGTCACAAAAGTTCCTACTGAATATGACCAGGCTGATAGTGCCAAATTGGCTGAAAACAGAAATGAAACCCAGCTGCTCCCAGTCCCTCTGATCTCTGAGGACCAGCTGGAACAGAGGGGTGTTGGGTTCTTTCCCTGCCAAAGTTCTATACCCTTATCACAACACTGGCTTTGAAAAACAAGAGAAGGAAACATACCTTTTAAGTGATGTGGAGCATAGAAGAAACGTTTTGTCCATTTTACTCCCCTACCTCTAACAATAGCTTTAGTTAGTCTCCTGCTTTCCTGCATTTTCTTCTGTTACAGGACATTTCAGATGCAGAGATTTTGCCTAATACAGGGAAATACCAGTTATTAAAATTACAGTTCTGTTGCAAAAACTTTGAACAAACATCTTTTAGGCTCTGCTTAAATTTCCTTTGAAACTGTGCAAGCCTGGCCTGCTTTGCATCATTTGAGCTTTACTGGAATCACGAAATGTGTCTGTGTACAGCCTGGAATTCTGTCTCTTGAAGGCAGCTGGCTCTTTGACAGAATTCCACATCCATTTTGATATGAAGTTTTCATTGTCCTTAAGTTGCATATAGTATTCAATTTTCAAGGGAGTAGAATACACAGCTCACATTAAAGTTTGATGCTCCTCTGCTCACAGGCAAAATCTCTTGGATAAATACTTACCTAATATGTAACATTTTTGTCTAGTGACAACTAAGTTGCGGTTTCCTTAAAGAAATTGGTTAAGCTCACACACACAAAAAATGAGAAGCTACTGAAAAGAACTTTATTCAGAGATTTGCAGAAAGAGGACAAAAATGGGAGGAAAAAACCTAAAAATCTTCTTTCCCATAAGAGGAGACGGTAATACTTTTATTCTATGCTTGGGAGCTGCAGAATATTGGCAGTAGGGATTAAAGTGTTCGTTGTCAGCTGGGAGGGCTCAAAGACAAGAAACATTGCTCAAAATTTATGTGGAAGATTGGTAGAGAGGTGCACAAAATTCTCCCCTGGCCCCTAAATATATGCTGTCTGAAGTGAACAGCTATTATTCATAGGAACCCTTGAAAAGTGAGGATGTCAGTTAAAATATGACTTTGAGGGATTTTTATGATAGTGGGAAGATGTTTACACTTTGCCTAATTATGTACAATTTTGTGATACCATGCTGTAAATTTCACATGAGGGAATACCTACAATATCCAAAGATTGCAAATACCTACATGTTATTAAAGAGAGTATTTTTACATTCCGAGTACTCCTCTTACCTATTACAGAAGGATAAAATCATGCTGAATAGAAGATATTTCCCAATACACTGTGGGTTGGCACCATGACACAAGACAAAATGCCAGTTTTTACTGCAATGCTCTTTATAGTTTAATTATGTTCTAATCAATAAGGTAACTAGCAGTCACCCTCAGAAGTTCATTTTATTTATAAGAGCGCTTATTCTGATTGAAGAAAATAATAATATTCATTTACATTTTTTAGCCAAGACTGTAGCCCCTGCATGCCATACCATGATGAAAATAACCAGGCCTGGATTTACTTACTGAAGGGTAGGGAGGGGGGGAAGTAAAAAATCACAATAAATCACATTGCACTACAAAACTGTCAAGAGTTTTCTGCACTGTCTGGTTGAGATGAGAGTATCAGTTTCCAGTCACAGAGATAACTGGTGTCAAACCAGCAAAGGGTCCTTACTGGAGCACACAAGTTAAATGATAAAAGTGCAGGAGTTCCCTAGTTCTCCTGTGAGTTGTAGGGGGTTTAAGATCTCAGCAGTACAAGAGGGTATGACGAAGGATTTCTCCCTAAGCATTAGCACAGGCACCCTTAGATCTCACTGTGCTGAAAGAACAGGCAATGTTGCCTAATGCAGGCATTTTCTGAGCACCTGGATGGTCTCAAAGGAAAATGTTCTTTGCATTTCACACTGATATGCCTTTGTCCTTCTTTCTTGATTACTTCAGGGATCAGGTGTACGGCTTTTCTTCCTTGAGCTTAATTCCTAGGTTCTGCATGATGTTATAGACATGAACTGGTTTTGCCTTGCACTTTCTTCTTATTGCAAACAGGTGCTGTTTCTAAACTCCAGGCAGGTAGTTTCTTAAACCTCTGTCATGCCCATTCAACCAAGCACTCTTTTTTCCCCCTGTAGATTTGCCAGGAAAAGAGTGTCCAAAATTATCTTGTGAAGTGCCTTCAACTCCAGTAAACTGGCTGAATGAGAAGTGAAAATTGTCTGCATGGAGCTGATACCACTCAGCAGACCAGCTGTGCAAAACCAGGGCTGGGCTGTTTCAGTTCTGTGGATGCACTTGCAAGAGATCTATGTTCTAAAAAAACAAAACAAAAAAAAACCCATAAAACCAAACAACAACAATGAAACAGACAACAAACAAACAAACAAACCCAAACAACTCCCCCCCACCAAAAAAAACAAACCAAAAAAACCCCAAATCACAAACAAACAAATAAACAAACAAAACTCAAAAAAACAAAACAAAACAAAACAAAACAAAACAAAAAAAAACCCCAAAAATCCCCCAAAAAGCTGGAACTTGGGGTAGGGAGAATCTGTGTTTATGAATCTTCCTTTTCTTCCTGTAGCACTTAATTCAGAGGTTAGGGTGCCCAGCTGTAACTCAAGAGACACAAAACTGAAGTGACTGTTAATTTCTCCCTCTAATGATTTTTTTCCCCCATATAATAGTTTATTGCTTCATTCAATGTAAACAGTTTTCTTACCTTATGAAGTATTCCCAATCTTTTTATGATTCTAGAATCTAAATATACAGCTGCAGAAACAGAAGTGTTTTGTGCTGGTATTTCCATCAGAAATTGACTGTGGAATTTTCATGTCACTGGAAATTAAAAAAAAAATTTTTTTTCATTTCAAACAGGAATGAAGTTGTAGCCAAAAAAAAGAAAGTTCCTGTAGAAAGGCATTTCTGAGATTAAGGAGTTCTCCCTCTTACAGAATTCAGGTGAGACAAAAGGTAAAATGAAAATATGTTCAATGATGATCAATTAAATCCTACTTTGGTTTAATGTGTTTTGGATGTGCAGAATGTTAAAAACCAGGTTGGTATATTGAGCAGATGCATTACTATATGTATGCCACAGGGCAGATAAGATGATGGTGTAATGACAACTTCTGCAAGTGATATTAGAATCTGAATAATAATGAGAACTCTGTACCCTTTTCCCTCCAGATGATTATGTGCAGTTCTCCTGATTAACTCTTTACCTGCTCTGAATACTTTGAGAAACTCAGTGTTTTGGACCATTAAAACATTTGTAAAACACGTGTGAAAAACAAAAGAATAAACAAATAACCCCCCTCCAAACCAAACCACCACCACCACCAAGAAATGATGTCAAGAATCTGTGAAATTAAATACATAAAGTTCAGCTAGAGCTTTGATGATTGTGCAACTCTAATATTATGGTGTCCTGAGTCACAAAAATACATTAACTTCACCCTTTTCCCTAGGATTGTAATGGAGGGTTGCTCCAGAGAGAGCAAAGTAATCCATAACTGATGCTTTCTTTCTGTTTTTCTCCCCCATGGCAAAACATTCAGTAGGATGAGGTCTAAGAAGAAGAAGAATCATGTTACATCAGGTGTGTGCAAATAATCTCCCTCACAGAAAAACGGTGGTTCATTGCTGACAGGCTGTGCTTTCAGGTTTCGAAGTTTCTTCAGAAATATACTGTATGTTTAGATGGAATGTGATATATATAGAATTTGGGTTGAGCTGTTGTGTTCTCTCCCCGTTATATTCACTTTTGCTAGGTGAACCTTCTTCTTCTGGAAGACAACTTGAAAAGTATAATTTATTTAATCTCTTGTTGCTTGGATACTGTTAGTCTTCTTTGACCTAGAGCTGCATGCCTAAATCAAGTTTACACAAGCTGAATGAAACTCTAAAGTAGCTTTAGATTAAAAACAACCATAGCATTGCAAAGGCATAATGTTTTTTTCCAAGAATTACATATATCTGCCTTTGTGATGGGATTTTTTTTTCTGTTCTTCCTGTGGTACAGTTAATAGTCCCAGCAGCTAGAATACAATACAGATTATTTTACCTTTTGTCAGAAATAGTTTTCACTTTCTTTGTAAATAACCATTCTAATGACTATTTGTTTTCTTTTGTGCTCTTGGAGAACACCACAGAGTCGAAATCCCTTAGGAATGCTGTACGCACTTCCACCAGGATTAAAATTTGGATAGCAAAGAAAAATTTCTATTTCATAACCAAGTAATCTGCAAACATTTGAGAACCACTTCTTCTGCTAAAATAATATTGAGTAGTTAAGCTATATTTTGTTATATAAGAGTCGTTCAAAGACAGATTTCTCTCTGAGAGAAAAATACTAATTGTTGGGAAGCTTAATATGTACTTGTCTATATCATGTAGGTAATTTTAACATTGAGTATTAGATTTGCATAGCAGCAGATTGAATGGCACCAATGCTTTACATTCACCACTAATTGTGTCCCGTTGGACAGCTAGAACATGAAAAGAAAATGAAAAATCTAGAAATTAAAGAGGGACTACACATGCATCATCTAACAAAAAAACCTCATTATTTCCTGGTTTACTTATTCAGTTCAGGGTTAAAACGTCACACACCTACTAGCTGATTGATGATCTATCCAGAGAAATGGAAGGAACTCCCTGATGAAAAGGGAAAAAAAAAGTTTTCCATCAAAGCCTGCAGAATTTTTCATGTCTTTCTTCCACCTTTTTCCCATCCAACAAGACTTTGAAAAACAACAGGAGGGGGAAAAGCTAAATTTTTGCTTGGAAAACTGGGAGCTTGACTAACATAGAGTGCATGAATGAATGTGATAACGTAATTAAAAACCTCTCTCACACATAAAGGATGTATTTTACAGAAGAGATTATCTTCAGGCTGTGGAAGGTATATGAAACAAACAAACTGGGATACAGGGTAGTTTTGCTGAAAATTACTCATGAGCTTTCAGTGCAGAGGAGTTTGGTGAGTTGGGGCTTTGCCAAACTCCTCAGGTTGTTGTGTGGCCAGGTTACCTCTGCCCAATATCTGGGATAACCCTCTTACCCTGCCAGCCTTGTCAAGGCCTGGACTTCGGGCATTCCTTGAAGGGAACCTATGCCAGCCCCCTGAAAATTTATTGGGTAAATGAGCATGACATTTGGATTCCCTGAAGCATTAACAGCAAGCTACATTCAGGATAACACACCTGGCAGAATTGCCACCTAAGCAACTGTGAAATAATTGCACAAAGATTGAATTTGAAGCCCAGGTACTGATTCCTTCCTTCAGGGACCTTTGCTGACTGGCATGCCATCAATACATTGCTGTAAGCAGTTTTAACACTTTTCAGATGTCCTTGCCTCTATCTGCAGTCCTTCACAGAATGACCTGGAAGAAAAGCTTTTTTTTTTTTTTTTTTTTTTTTTTTTTTTTAAATAGGTTCATCCCTGGATCACTGAATTAGCCATCTAGCTCTAGTTAAAACCTAAGTGTGGCTTTGATAATTGTGACTCTAATCATCACAATAAAACAACTGGTGAGTGGTGAATCAAGATCACAGGAGATATATGTAGAGGGAGATGAAGTAAATCACTGCAGTCAATCACAGCAGGGCTTTTTACCCCACCTCTCTCTCACATTTTTGTATCTAACTGTGTGCCTCCTCCCTTGAGAACACACAGCAAGAACTTAGTGACTTAGATTTAAAGTCTTTTCACCTGTACTATACAAAATGATAACAATGAAAAAGGTATTACTTTCATCCATCAAAAATTTTGACTACAGGAAGTATGCAGATCATCTTAACTTTCTATTTTAGAAATGTTCTTTCCAGTTTCACAAGCAATGAAAGCATTCTTAGCTAAAAAGCTGGCAGAATAATTTTGAGTTTTTCAATAATTCTAACTATAGATTTTTTCCCTCTCATTCAGAATCTGTAATTTTTTTCTGGAGAGGCCTTATGTTGTCTTCTCTTTTAAATATTGACAGAAAAATTGTCATGCCTTTGGCAGACTATCATTCATGAGATCAATATTAATCCAGTTTTTAGTAGAGCAATTAGAAAGTCAAATATCAGAGATAGTGCAGTTTCTATTAGCTTGAACTAAGCTGAATATAGAAGCTAGGAAAATGAGGAACATTTTATTTTAAAATTTATTAGAATGACATAGCTGAACAAGTTCCTGCATTTGTAGCCCTCTGCATAAAGTATGCTCATAAATGACATGTTAATTCAAAAACCAGATAGTTTACAGAAAAGAAACCAAATTGCTGTTGTTTGTGTCTCTCATTGTGTCCTCAGAAGTTCAGAGTAATGGATTTGCATTGTAAGTGAGCTAAAGCAAATGAATAACATGGTATTTCTCACCTTTAGGGCATATTCTAAGGGAAGATTTTAATTCTTCTGTCTGTTTTTTCTTGGCTATTTACAACTTCTTTGGAGAAAATAAAGCAGCTTTTATCATATCAGTGATAACAGGGACTTCTTGAAGGTGCAAATGCTCTTGTTCTTCCTCATCAGGAGTTGTTTCCCCGATTAAGGAAGGTACTAGAGTTTTTTGTGCCTCCTGCAATGCAGGAATTGCTTTATTAATGGACTTAGGCCAGCTTTACTGAGAGATGATGATATCTGGGATGACCCTTCCTACCCAGATCCCCAGCACAAGCCTCTGCCCTAGTGAAGGTTTCAGAACAGGCTTGAAAAAAAGAGATTTTTATGTGCAAGAGCCTGTAAAGCCTTCCCAGGACTATACCAGGATGCAAAAATTTTGATCAATTGTGATCACATGACATGAAAATTTTATAGATCTCTGATTAATGTTTTTACTGTGCTTTATTCAAAGCATTAAATCACTGTTGCCCATGCTTGGGAATACACGTTATTGTTGTCTCAGGTCCCACTGACTATAACATGCACCACTCAAACATGCTGCCGTTTTACTCAGTAAGGCTGAGTCTCAGCTTTACCAAGCCAAGGGAATAGGAACTGTTTGCTTAGAAACAGCACTGTGGTAGGATTTAGCTGATGTACAATTTTAGTTTTATAAGCTTTACAAATTAATTTGGATTAGGAGAAATTGAGACAGCCTTAAAAATTTACATTTGATGCCACAACTACTTAGCTCATTTTTATCCATCATGATATATAGAGCATGATATTTTTTATGCTGTTCTTTAACAATAAACAGTTTTGACATGGCCATTTGTTACATATATGTACAGCTGAGACAGAATGAAGTCTGATAGGCTTGAAACAAAACAGGCAATGAAAATTGGTATCCACTATTTTAAATATTTCTTTCCTTATCTACTGTTTCCTTTGATAGGTGTTTGAAATTACAGGATCTGTATTTCTGGTGCTGAACACAAGCACAAGATGAAGCTCAGGCTGCCCAGTCTCACCAGGGGATTCTCCAGTCTGCATTTCCAGAATGGGGAGGGTCAGCAAATCGACAGCAGTGCTGTTAAAATAAACAGTCACCACTTCCACAAAGGGTTGCAAAACTGGACACAAAATGCCTGGAAAAAATTATGACACACAGTCAATAATTGCCACCTTCCTGCATCTTTTGTTTACCTTAGTATTGCCTCAGAGGTGAAAGTAGCAGGCCCTTGGGTGAAAACCTGGCAATTTGGGTGTTGGGGTTTTTTTTCTTGTTTTGCTTTGGTTTTGTTTGCGTTTTTGTTTGGTTGGTTTTTTTGTTTTAGTTTTCTTTTTTTTTTTTTTGTTTTCTTTATTTTTTGTGGTTTTTTTTGTGTTTTTTGACCATAGTGCTTGAAGGAAGAGCAGAAGATTTTGTTGCTGTTCCATTCCCCAGAGTTCAGGAATTTTGTAAGAGTGCTTTGATGCTCAGTGTCCAAATGGGAAGGGGAAAGCTCCAGAACTAGGAGTTTCCTTTCACCAGTAGAGAGGAGTCCTGTTTTCCATCCTTCCCGAGTTACCCACTTACCTGACTTCCTGATTTTAAATCTGCCTAAAGGCAGATTGTGTGAAGCCACTTACTGCACCAGTGTTTTGCTCTGTTCTGACAAATTAGTGATTAGTTTTCCTGTGTCCTGTTAAATGAGCTACAGAGTGTGCAGCAGCTGAATTTGACTTTTGGGTATAACTTTATGACAGCACTTATGGAAACAGCATTTGTGGAAATCAGCTTTTAGAGATTACAGTCCAAAAGGATCTTTATCACTATCATTTACTATAAAAGATGTCCACATTTTTCTTTTTTAGTGAATTAGTTGGCTGAGAATGTCTTTTGTCATTCAGTTTTCCTCATAACTTCTATCTTGCTCTGGACATACAGTATGATATTATTAGGATGCCTTGTCACTAGCAGGTTATTTGATTAGTATTTTAAAATATAGGAAGAAAAAAAGAATGAGAATGGCCAAGAATGAGAATAAGAGCAAGAAAATGAAAATAGATTAAACAGATAAGTGTTAAGAATTGGTTTTAATAGGAATACTGACAAAAGCCTAGATATAAGACATTTTTTCTGGAGAAAACAGTATGCTCAACAGTGAAAGAAAAAAAAGATTTATGGCTTTAAGACAGCTTTTCAGAGCATCCAAACAGAGATGTGGCTCTGCACAGATGCTGGGAGCAGCAATGAGGGCTCACTCGGCACTGACATAAGCTGAGCTCTGAGTTTTAGTACCAGGCTTATAAAACAAAGCTCCCTGACAGAAGGAGGAGCAAAGTAGCTCTTGTTTTGCAAAGTGTAATTGTTTATCTTTATTGCTGCTGGAGCACTGCAGCAAGGGGATAATTTACATGCTATGACCAGCCTGGGCTTATTTTCTCAGTCATGCAGATGACTTCTGTGTCAATTGGTCTCTGAGTACATTGCCAGCTTCTACTTTCCCAACTTCTAATTAACTAAAGATCGTTAACAAGGAGGGCAAGGCCATGAGACAAGATACCTCTCATGTTCCAGGATAAAAGCTAATTATCTGAGTTCAAGAGAAAAAAAAATCATGATGCAGTTTAAGATAATTGCTCACTCTACACAACTCTGGAGCAATTTTTCCATGTTTTAAGACTGTTACTCTGTTCTCTAGTCTAAGTAACCCTGATTTTTTTTTTTTTTCAATTTTTATGTAGTGAATACCATGGGTTTTATTTTTTTTCTGAACTCCTAGGCTTCAAGGTTTAGTTCTGTCTGCTTTAGTGTGGCCAGTTTGGTTTGTGTCATCCAGTGTTCTGCTTCCTTGTTTTGGAGCAGCAGAGCTTTGCTGATACATTCTCAGACAAATTAAGTCCCTTTTAGTAGAGCTATTGACTGGTCAATAATTCCTTAAATTAATTGATGCAGTTGATTATCTCTACTCACACAAAGAGGTTAATTGTATCACATAAGTGATCTACTTGCTCTTCCTTTCTGCTGCTCATTTAGTATTGTCTCTATGGAAAAGCTTGTGGATGTGTGGATTTACAGTGTGTGTGTGTGCACACTTTTGGGAAGAAGTCACAGCAAGTGTTCTGTCTTAGGGTCAGGAAATCAAGTAATGAGAAATATTTTGGAACAACTCACCATTATGTGAGGTTTCCTCCTTATTAGCTCTTTGTAAAAATTAGCTTCTTAAAACTGCCAGAATGGAGGGGAGTTTGCATGCATCCCATCTAAATAGTTTTAAGTGAGGCTTAACTGACCCAGTGTTTTAAACTGTATAGAGAAAAAATACAAACCAAATTTTTCAAGAGGCCCAGTTCCTTAAAGGACATCTGGAGATGAGATCAGGGTCAAAGATGGGGTTGTCCAGAGAGGCTGTGGAGTCTCCCTCACTGAGGATATTCCTGAGCCACCAGAACACAATCCTGTGCCCCATGCTCTGGGATGGCCCTGCTGGGGCAGGGAGGGGGGACCAGCTGACCCACTGTGGTCCCTTCCAACTGTGGTCCCTGGCCCACCCTGTGGTTCTGTGATACCTGATGCTAAGAAAATCTTACCTGGTTTGGTTTGTGCCAAGCAGCAATGGTTATAATCTGAAAAGAGGAAGAATCTGATTCAAAAAAGACAGAAGAAACTACAGTGTAGCGAGTCTGGCAGAGGAGTAGGGACCCAAGGCAGCTGTGAGAAACAACTTGTAAAATTTTCTCTCCTGTCTCAGGAGGTTTTCAAGACATGTCTGGATGTTGTGTGATCCTGAGCTGTCACGCTGAGTTTATTTACCTGAGTAAAATGCGGGTGAATTAAGTCAGCTGGTATTTTTCAGCATGGCTGGCAATTTGCAAAAACTATCTTGAAAAAAATTTTGTTGTATTGCCTTCGCCCCCAGCGATACAATTCCATTTAAAATTTTCCAGCCGTGGTGTCTTGCCTGAACCAAGTATATACACATCATGCTACACCAAAAGCAAATGGCAGAGGAAGAAAGCATAGACAAACATTCAAGCTGAAAAACGCTTTCCAGACCTTTCAAATACCAAACACTTCACACAGGGGAGGAATGGACAAGTTTCCAAACTATTTGCTAAACAAGACAGAGGCTAAATTCTTTATGAATAGGATTAATAATTGAATAGTCAGTCAGCTTTAGTTCTAATTTTCTTTCCCTCTGCTGCATTCCTGTGCTTACTAAATGATTTCAGAACACAAGTTCCCAGGTTACCAACTTTTCTCACCCCTGGCAAACTTCTAGAAGTCAGACAGGGGACAGGCACATCTCTTTGGAGGTCAAGTTCATTATTTAGCTTATTATAAACAGCATTGCCTACTTTGCTTCTGGAGAGGAGGGAGTAAGATGGAGTGTAGAATAGCTGAACAAGGAAAGAGGAAAAACAGGTGAAGGGAAGATGAAATATGAAGTGGTGTTTGCAAACAAAAACTTCCTCAGTTTATCCATTTATTTGGATTTTTTCTTCACACTCATCTTTCTTTTGTAGATTTACCCACTGTTGCCTTTTGGAATGATCGCACCAATCACATTTTATCCAAAACCATGCCTGGCTTCCAGGATTACAGAAACCTTGCATCCCATTTTTATTACACTTTGGTACACCTATATCCAAGTTCAAGCCAAAATGACATAAATTTTATGCAGATTGATACTTCTGTGATTTGTAGGTGAGTCTCTGCTTTGGCTGGAGTGCTGACACACCTGTGAATATCCACCCCTTCCTCACAGAGCTGGAGGAGTGCAGAGAGGGCAGAAGGTTTTCTTCAGAATCCAGAAGTTCATTCCCAAGTAATTTAAGGAGAGGGAGCAGGTGGGAAGTCAGCTTCTTTTGCCAGGGTCTGATCCAGACAATTCCATCTGTGCCAAGGAGCTACAGCCGAGCCTGGCTGAGCCCCTCAGCCACAGGTGGGGCTGAATGGAAACAGAACCTCTGGGTGAGTGCTCTGCAAATACAGGGCAGAAGGGGGAAGAGCACAAAGGGGCTGGTACTGCCAAGCAGCCTGGAGCTGGTGTGCCGGGTCTGGTGAGCGCGTGAGAAAATGGAGCTGCACAGGAGAGGGCTGAGGGTGACCTGTCCCTGCAGCGCTCCAGGTGAGGGGACTGGGGGGACATCTGGCCCTGGAGATGGCCTGGGGGAAAGGTGCTGGGGTGTGTTTTGTCTCTGTTAAAATCTGCATTGGTTTTAACTGGTATGAATTAAACTTCTCTTCACCAAATCGAGCTGGACTCGCCTGCAGCAGCAGCTGGCAGGCAAAATCCCTGCAGCCCTCTGGGCCCACAGCCCCTCCCATCTCACTTCCCCTCATCCTGAGGGTGACTGGCAGAAATGGATGGATGGATGGATGGATGGATGGATGGATGGATGGGTGTTCTCTCGTCCTCCACAGCTTTAAAGCTGCAATCAGCCAGTGCTGGGGCTTGTTCTTAGAACGTGTCCTGAGATGTTCTGTTCTACTTCCTCTGATTGGGAAGAACTGGAATTGGTGGCCCAAGTGAGTGCTTTCACTCCTGTCTTCCCAGAGACTGGGGGCATGGCAGTGTGTGATATGTTGCCTTGGGAGATGGTCTCTTCATGGCATATCACTTGTGCATTAATTGCTTTTCTTGTTAGCACTGGCACCCCTCAGATTTAAGAGAGGATCAGAATATAAATCTTATTTTCCACCAGAAGAGATGAAATTACAGACTGCAAACCATGCAGCTGAATCTGTGGACAGGGGCTGATGGCAGCAGTATCTCCTACAGGATTGCTGTTGTTAACCTGTTTAGGAAGTTGGATTTTATTTCAGTCATAAATTAAAGCATTTCCAGTAAGTGATGCTTGATACTTCATAAATACTTCATCAATTAAATGCTCCTTCTGATGCCTGCAAGCTCAGATGTTATACTTCACATCATTAAAATCCTCATTTATGACCTTTGCAGCAGATAAGTCATATTCTCTTTCAACTGATGGATTTTATTATTATATCATTATATGTAAAATTACAGTGGAAAGATGTTTGCTTTACATGGTACAAAGATATGTGGATGAGCTCTCACAAGAAGCAACTTTAGTGTGTCCTTTATTTTCAGGAATCGAGTGCAGTGTGTGTATGGGACAGGCTCTTACGTGCAGAGCTGCCCCATGGCTAAAAAAAAGAAGGAAACAAATAAGGTTTAAATATTCTGTGTGTTTGCATCCGAGTGCTTGTAAGAAAGGTCAGGTTTGCTTTAGCATCCTAAAGGCTACTGAGTTTTGTTTCCAGCACAATAAAAGGCTCAGTAACTATGAGAAAACAGAGAGTTGTGTAGCTCAAGTCTATTCAGAGTGGCAGCAGACCAGGACTTCTTGTGAAGTCATTAAGGATAAAAGGGTGGGAAGGAAATCCTTCTTACTAAAAGAAAAGGGTCAAAATAGTTTTGAGAATATCAGAAGTTGCTTTGACTTTAAGGAAAAGAACACTGTGGTATAATTCCTGTGCACTGTACAGAGGCTCTAGTTTTTATTTTACATCTTAAGAAGTTATGAGATGTTATTTGCATTTAACGGTGCTCCAGTTTGTCATTCAATGCTGATTGAAGTCAAGGTACCATGAAACTATTTTACAACAGGTTCCTTTTATGAACACTTCATGGACATGAGCAACACTAAAGGTACCATCGAGTGTCACAAAAATTATGTAGCAATGCACCTCTGAATGCAATTTTTATTTGCTGTGCTTTCTAATCAGCAAATACAGGTTAAAAACTGCACTGCCATTGAGCGTTATTTTATTGCAGTGGCCCATGAATTTGTGTCGTATAATCAGCTTGCACAAGCTAGAGGAATTAAAGTTACTAGAATGTCACACTTGGCTTTCTAGCAAAGACCAGCAGTCTGGGGTTTGGGAGCTTCAGTGTGAAGGAGAACAGAATTGTCCTTTGCTGTGCCAGGTGTGTCACCATGTGCTGCTCACACACATTGAAGTGAGGCTTCTGACACATCTCCGAGTGGTGTGTGTGAGGGAAGTCTTTGGCAGGAGTTTCTTCTGAAAGTGCTCTTCTGAAACCTTGGACACCCACTGTAACAGCACAAGAAAATCCTGTTTTCTTTCCCATGTGTCTTCTACCTAAGTAGTCCTTGCCCTTTCTGTGAGGCTCTCTCTTTAATGTTTTCAGATATGATTTTAGAATAGCACATACTTTTTTTTTTTTTTCCCTGAGTAATTCCTTTAAAAAATGCTACTCTCCTGTGACCTGCACAGCTGAGTTTGTGTTTGTGTCCACCAAATGAGGAACACACTACACAGACTCTTACAGCTGATGAGGCACACCCTACTGTAGGTCTCTCTTCTTCAAATTCGCATTAGCAGCTGGCTATGAGCTGGCATTGTTCCATGGACTTAATAGTGTCATAGATTTTAGGGACAGAAGGGGCCATCATTGCAATCAGTGTGCCTCTCTTCCCATGTAAAATGAACCTCAGAATTTCAGCAGATGATTCCTGTGTAAAGACTGATGACCTTTACTGGAACTGGAGCTCATGTTATAGAAAAATGCCTGTTTTATTCAAATTATTAGGCAATGGGGTATTCCCCATGGCCATTCCACCTAGCTAGTGTTCTAGTGGTTGATAACACTTCCCTGATAAAAGATATGTGTGATAAGTAGCTTAAATTTTCAACATCTGAAGATGCTGTTTTCCATGTGCTTTTGTCAAACAGATACTTATCCAAGATTTTCTTACATAGACAGCCAGGTCAGGGTCTAGTCCCTTCTGGCATTGCACACATTTCATAACAGCTAAGAAGCTGACCTGTTGTGTCTTAAGAAATGATAAATATACACAAAGAAGTGAAGCTTATGCCTGTTAATAAGGCAAGCCCCAAACCACACACCATTAACTCTGTAGGTGGAAATGAGACCCTGACATGTGGATTGTGCGGACTGATTTCAGCAGTGAATTTATCTGAGAGCCGCGTGAGCTTCACACTTCCCCTGACAGCTCATGTACCTTGGTACTGACCTATGGCAGAGATACATGTCAGTCAAGAACACAGCTCTTCACAAGCTGGTTTGACTGACAAGTCAAGCTCCAGCTGGTTTAATTTCAAACTGTCTTCAGCTTGAAAGGGCAATACTACAAAAAATGCTGTTGAATTGCATGCTCTCTCTTTCTGTATTGTAACTGTCTGCAAAAAACATCTTGAAAGACTTGGATTCAGGACTGGAGTAATGGAGTAGAGACAGTGCTGAGGGGGACAAGGCTCATGGCAGAGGGCAGGTTTGTTTCCCAAGTTAGCTTTGTAAGCAGCAAATTTACTTGCTGGAGGAGGAGGAAGCCTTGGGGACTGGATGACTTGACACAAACTAGAGGAGAGTGAATTCATCAAGAAACTTGGGGATTTCCTCAGGCAGCTGACTGGTGGCTCCCAAAGACTCCCGAGGCAGAAGAAGCTCTTTGTATTAAAAAATAGAGTATAAAAAATCACAGAAAGGAATGGAGGATGGGAGGTATGAAATGGAGAAGAGCTTGGAGATGGAGCAGCACAGATGAGTGTCTGGAGATATATTAGCTTTTAATTTACTGTTTTATTTAAACAAACTTAAAAATGGAATTTGTTCCCAGCCACAGACAGGGAACACATAGCTGTGGTTGCATTTGTGAATGCTGCCCTTAGCTGCAACCTAAAGATTCTGGTTAAATAGTTCTTTATAATGAAAGCTGTTTAACTTTTCATTCTCATCTGGATGGTTTGTGGGTGGCATTTTGTTTTGAATTTGAATTTGTCAAGAAGTCAAGGGTGCCTAAGGAGAAGTTCTGCTCCAGTTGCCTGTGGATAAATCCAGAGTAAAGTGAGTGATTCAAACTGAGTTAGTCAGTACTTATAGAAAAACAAAAATGAAGCCATAATTAGATTCTTGGAAATGTTTTTCTCTTTCATGGCCTGTGCACTTGTGGAGCTGGCTGAACACAGCACCCACCACGTGTCACACAGGTAACCCAAGAAAGCTCACAGGACTGTGGTAAGAGACACTCCCTGCAGGGGCAGCCTGATGATCTGTGGGGCAAACGAGAACAGAAACACACTTTTCTGTCTTTTCTCTTTTTTCTGTGCCACATCTCACACTAATAACTATTGACCCAGCACTGGGAGATGAACAAATCTGATGTTCTGTCAAGGAGAGAAATAGTGGTTTGTTACTATCAGTGTTAGAAGCATGAGTCTGTCCTTAAAGTGTTTGCTAACTGTGGACATCTTCAAGGCTTTTAAAAATGGTCTTGTGTTTTTTTTCACAGAATTTTCTGTTGGTAAATTTGTAGCACTTAATGTTCTACATTTGCTTAAAACTTTATTTTGAAGAAAAACTCAGTGTAAATAGCATAAACTTTCCATGTATTTTGCTGCATATAGATTCTCATTAGTCTCCTTGTAGTGATGCATTAAAAGGCTTATAAACACACATCCTTTTTACAAACTATTTTTTTTCAAGTTGTGTTTCTGAAAACAATGTATTCTCTCTAATTTCTCTTATTTGTAATTTTTTACTAATTTACATGATATTTATTCACAAAAAAAGAACAATTTTCATCCTTTGCCAGATACATTGTCTTGGCACTGCCCTAACACTTTCAAATACAGACATTATGTTGATCATTTCACAGCACTTTATCACAACATGCTAACAGGTTTCCTTTCCTTGTTACCTTTGTCAGATTTTGGTTATCTGCCGCTCCATGTCCCAGTAAAAGCAGAAAACATATTGTGCAGTCATTGTGCACTAGTGACACGCTTAAAAGCTTTGTTTTGGTAACCATGTGGGTTACGGGAGGGGGCGCAGTGAAGGCAGTAGAATGTTTTGTCATAAAACCTCCAGACCTTTTTTTGACTAAACCTGCTTTTCCCACTCATTTATTTTATTCTCATTGTTCTTCATCTCATGGATTGTTCTTCATCTCATAATTATCAGGCATTTTGAGGGCAAGGCAAAATTCTTCTGCAATTTTGATTCAGTTTATCTAAACCAAACATTGGTGGGGGACAGGGAACTTAGAATACCAGTTTCTAAGTGAGTGTTGAGAACATGCTTTAGTTGCTGGGATGTGTAAGCTGCCTCTTTTATTACTTGAATCATACCCTAAAAATACCCACATTTAAGCTTAAACTTGTGATTGTATCAACAGTGAAAAACCTTGCAGCTGTGCCTGCCTCTTTCTGATTAATTTGTTTTAGACATAATCAAAACCTCTGGATTGTATTCAACAATGAAACAAACTAGCTTCTGAAACATGAAATATCCTAGGATATGGAACATATCCTAGCCAGACCCAGACAGCTTCATTAGGTCTTATCCTAGTGCATCCAGTTTTGTACTCTTTAATTTACCCTGGACAGTTAGAATGTATCTGGGATTTTTTTTGGTCCGATTTTTGGGTAAGGAGAAAATCCAGGTCCAACATGTATTTGCACGAGGAAAAGTGTTGCATATAAGTAGAATTATGTACCTGTATGAAAAAAAGTCTCCATGGATTAATTGCAGCTCTCAAAATTAGTGAAGCAGAAGACAGCTCTGGTAGGTAGTGTCTAAGTAGATGTCTGCAGTCTTTTTCCTTATGAATAATCACTGAGAAGCTGAGAAAATTATTACAATATTATTATTATCAATCCCCTGCTAAATCCTGCAGATTTTTTAATATTCTGGCATTAGCCTTTTTTTAGGTTTAATCAACATTTTTTACTCCTCTAAGCCATGATATCAAGGAATATGTCAGTGCTCTGCATTTTAAACATTTTAATAATCACTTTAATTCAATGGTTGGAAAAGGATTTTTAAAATGATGTTAGGAAATCTGGTAGAGAGATTTTAGATTATTTTTAAAAGCTTAAAACTTGCAGGTGATATTGCTCCATGACTATGTTAGCAGACTGTTAGCTGAAGTATTTCCATGCCTTCTTTCAGTATTTACTCATATGTGAACTAAGGATCTGAACTATTAAATTTTCAGTGTTAGATGTTCAAGCTGGACACAATACTCTTAAAAGACTTCTCCAATCTCTTTTGATTCTATGAGTATGTTATTCTCTGTTTTGGCTTTAAATAAACTAAACACATATAACTCAACATTATGCTTCCAACTTCCCTTTGCTAACATGATTAGTATCCACTGTAATGTTTTGTAGATTATCAAAGAACTGTAATTAATTTTAGCCATGGGTGAGCTCAGTATATTAAACACCATGAAACAATGCACTAGAAAATAGAAGTCCAGTTTTAAAATAATTAACACAACAGCAACCTTTACCCCTGCAGGAAAACTTACACTTTTTTCCTACAATGATAGATTTTAATGTTTTCCCCAAGGAGCTTTTTAAAATATAATTTTTTTTCTCCTCTTTGGGTATATATAGGATAATTTGCATTTATATTATGAAACAAAAATACAATAAAAAGTCAACAAACTATTTCTGATCAAAAGCAGACTTGCAATGTGCATGAGTCAGATAAATCTACAGAAGAAAAAAGAAGATTTTGGTCTTCTTGTAGATTCCCTGGCAATGGAGAAAATTACATTAAAAAAATGTTCTGTCCCATTCAAGAGAACCTATTAAGTTGACCTGGTTTCACTAAAGATATTAAAGAGAACCCACCCCATAAACTACCCATCAATGCTTCCAATTTCACGTTACCTGAGTATTTTCCATCCATGAAATAGGAAGCTTTCTTTTAGAAACAGCAGCATGAGGTATTGCTGGAGCAAATTCTAATTTGTGAGGTGGAATGTTACAAGCTTCCATCCCCAAGATTAAAGATGTGTCCAGTCCCAGCATTCTCAATCCAATGAGGGAAAAGGGAAGAAAGATCAGAAAGAGAAGGATCTACATTCACCAGGTTTTAGACCATTTCTTAGGAGGACAAATTAAGAAGCTGCTTTCCCACTCAGAGTTAGCAGAGACAGTGAATTTCCCCCAGTGCATTTCAGAGATGGACTTAGGTGCTTCTGTTTCCTGATCCTGCGCATGGGAGGGTTGATTCAGTCCATGGACAACTGATGGGGAATTTGGGATGTGTAAACTGGGTTAAAGGGCAGTCACAGCACTAAATCCTCCTGCAGAATGGGTTTGGATCTGTGAGTCTCCTCTGAAAGCACAAAGTTATTCACCCACCTGGCATGCAGGTGTGAAAATTCAATAGGTTGTTAAGCATTCTGGCTTTTAAAATTATTTTTACCGCCTTGGAATTTGTGTTTCTCAGATTCTGTTTACTGAATTTTCAGATTTCATGAGTCAGGAGGGAGGGAGAGAGGAAGTAAGGGAAAAGGAGGAGGGGAGGGAAAGATAAGATCGTGGTGAGAGGCGAGGGGAAAGGGAAAATGGGTAGGAAAGGGAGAGGGAATAAAAGGGAATGTAAAACAGAGGAAATCAATGTAAAGTACAAAATCACCAGCTTTGAGCAGCTTATTATGATGTCCTGCTAGCATTATTGTTTTGTCAGAATTGGTGTTATGACAGAGGTGCTGCAGCACCAGCAGAGGTTTAGATAAAACTGTGGCCAAGCCAATACTGTTGTTCTACTAATTCATTTTACAGCTACCTTCTAAATTACTCCTACTTTACTGGTAAAATAGTCACTGAGGTTTAATTAAGCACACAGGATATAAGTGAAAACATTTTGTAGTGCAAGAGGTGCATTAGATGCAGATAGAAAAGAACTGTGAACTCAAAGCTCATTGATTATTTTGAGCAAAAAGAGACCTGATGTTGCCAATCGCTTGCAAAAATGGATTTTGAGTGCTGTTTGCTGCAATGTTTTAGTAAACCTGCAACTCCTTTCTGATTCTAAATAATAATTTTAATAATAATAATTCTAAATACTTATTGCCTTATAGGCCAGTTCTACAGTCAGTGGCAAATCTGGCACATACAAAGTGCTCTTCCTTAAAGCACTGAGATAATATGCATGCTGTGGAGAAATGCTACATGTAAGAACCTCATTAAATGGGTTGCTGTCCTCTTCTTTGATTAGAAAACCAGTTTTGGGGAAAAAAGCAGACAGGCTTTAATGTATAAGAAGTTTCTGCACTCTGCAAAAGTTCAAAGCACGAAGAAGCTGGAAGAGCCTTATGGAGTGTAAGGTTAAAATCCAATGATTTCAAGGGTCAGCAAGCATATAATGGCTTTACCCAAGCATGGTTTGGAATGCCTGTCTCAGAACTGCTGTCAGAGGAGTCAGAATGAAATGCTTTGTTGTGATTCAAAGTGGGCCCAATATGCTGACAACATCTCATCAAAGTGAGGCAGCTCACAGAAAACAGTGAGATTTTCAGGAAACTGAATTTTCTGATACATCAAGTCCTGTGAAATTTCTTTAGTCAGTCTTGACAAGAAGGACGTGATGACAGTTTGCACTCCTCTTTTCTGCTGAATTCCTCTCTGTGTCCCTTGTTCCTGTGAGCTTCAAAGTGTCATGCTGACTATGAGTCTGCAAAACACACTTCATGTCAAAAAGGGTCCTATAATATTTATCTGTAGCTTCTACCTGCGATTTTAAACAGAAGATGAGAGTAAAATAGAACTTAAAATAATTTCATGTCTGTAAGTTCTTTTTTCCCCTAAGTTCCTCTTTTTCAAGGGTATGTAAGCACTTGGAGGGAAGGACAGATTTTGAAAGCCTGAGATGAGAAACCTCTTTAAAAACACATCCTTCAGTGCTGCTTCTGAACAAAGTACACATTCAGAGCTGTGAAGCTGCCAGCAGCCAGGTGCTGCTCTTTTCTGTGCTGTTCAGAAGGTTCACCCTTCTGAAATTGCTTACCTGCCTCCACTGACTGCTCAGAGAGCTGAATTTCCATTGTTTGGGCTGCCTGCCAGATTGACTGGTTTTAGAAGCAGCCATTTCATGACCAAATCTATTTGTCCTGAAAAATTTACTCTACTTATTACTGTCAGCCTATGATGAGTTGGAAACACCTTTTTACACCAAGTCTCTCTTGATGTCAAACCTTCTGCATCATCTGTGTTTCTCTTTAAGCTGTTTGCATTGATGTGTGAAAGAGTATACTTACCTTTTTCTGCTTTCCTGAATTACTATCATTAAACCCCCTGGGGTTTTTATGAAATCTGGCCTCTTCTGCAGAGTTGCTAGTATTCTAATAACTGACAGTTATTAGACAGTGCATTCTAGAACTGACAGTGTATTCTAGTAACTGACAGTGGAAATACAGAGGGTTAGAATCACTTTTTTTTATTGCTTCATCTGTTTGGACTCAAGGACTGAGCAAGGAACAAAGGAGAAGAAAATACACAATAATATATAAGTAATAGCTCGGAAGTTTTATTGTCAATAAAAAACCACTTAGATAAATAACCAGTTTAGGGGTTCTCTATGACTCAGAGCTGGTAATGGAGTGGAAAACTGCATTGCTCCAGGACCTGCTTGGCTTCTATTAGGTAACTGTTAACTCATCTTGCTCAAGTCCAAGACAGCAGTGGGTTCAGGATATTTTTCTGATGTGTATTCCTAGTATGCCATAATGTTAATTTTTAATGGAGATACTTAGTGGAGGTTTCACATGACTGGCACATATTAATTGCATATGGGGTATCATGTAGCAATAGTCATATTTGAGTCTCAGTTGCTAAGTTATTGTTGCTGTTGTTAAATCTGAACATCAGAGTTTTTTTTGACTATGGTTTCACAAGCAAAACCAAGTTTTTGGGGGTGTGTACGGACATTTACTGGTATGTATTACTTCCTGCTTCTGCTTCCAACAATAGTTAAGTTTAGAACTCCCAATTATGAAATGGATAGGGGCACACCAAAGCAGGCAGGCAATATTTACTAACTGTTTATCATAGGCATGAGGTGTGCCAATGTTAAAAGGAGCTTATAGATCAAGCTTATAGCTTAATACTTAATATAGATATAGCTTATAGCTTAATACAATGTTATATAGTATTAAGAAATACAACAGTTTCTATTGATAGTTAAATTACTTCCTTCTTTGTAGTTAGTGAAAGTATATTAGATTCATTTACCAAGGAGGAGATGGAAAGATGGAAAGAGTTAAGGAAGAATTGTTGGCTCTTACTGAAGTACATAGTTTTTGTGGAGAATTCCTCCTCTCACAGCAGGCTTTGTAAGAAAAACATACTCCCTGAACCTACAGATTTTATTAAAAAGACATTGAATCTTATTCTCACAGGCTACATGCTCAGCACACACTATATATTGTTCTAAGCCAAGGCTTTGCTTTAAAGCAAATATATATTCACTTGTATACTCACACAGCGAGGCTGTGTCAGAATGAGCATGGCTTGCTAAAAAACAAAGCGCACAGGCTGAATGCTGAGTGAAATTCAATAGAATTTCTCTGTTGGAGGTGAGGAGAATGGGAACCTTCTGTAGTTGATAGTTTGACTTGTGATTAAGGTGAAGTTGTGCCATTTTCTCACCATTCTGCTGGTGAGGAACAGCCAGTGGTCTGCCCCCAGGTTGGAAATGGCTGCAGGCTCAGCTGCAGGGAAAGAGGAAAAACAGACACAACTCAAGCCTCCAGAGATTTTCCTGTGAATTCATGGGGAGATCCAGGTGGGTTAGCTTCCTGTACAGCGAGAGACTTTTGGGAAAAAAATGATTATTTCTAATGGCATATTAGGTGAGAAAATGCAGGGTTATTGCTTGATTTCTGAAATGGGACATACTGAAATTGTTATCTTACAGCTTCACTGACTGTACCTTGTCATGGCCAATAGGACCAAATCCTAAACTGAGTAAACCAGACTTCCAACCTCAGAGTCTCTGGACTTTGTTATTTCACATAAGTGGGAAGTCCTGAGGGAAAACTGTTGTCACTGTTTTTTTTTTTTTTTTCTGAAAGACAGTCATGCTTGGATGGTAGTCTGTACATCTATTTAAAGGCTGGAATAGAAAAGACTTTGGAAGATCCATGCGTGAATTACATGTGCTGAAAAAAATCCCATGGTAATAAATCTCCATACAGCAAAACCTCTGCTCTAACTATAATTTGAAAAATGACCAAACCCAATTCAGAGCAGATTTTATTTTACACTTTTGTTTAAAATATTGTGCAAGCTACGTTAAGATCTGTTAAATGTGAGTGGAAGTGTTGAGGCCTACCTCCTGAAATGTCAGTTTCTGAACATTATTTCTTTTCAAGACTTGTTGCTAGAAGTTATTTGAGGTTTGGATTTTTTTTCTCTCCTTGTCGCTAGAAACCTGAACAACTGAGAAGAAATATGCAACTGAGATTACTGTAGAAAGTTTGACATGATCAGTCTTCACACAATCACTTGCAGTCTTAATTCTGCCTTGGATGCCAAATTATTAGATGAGGAATGTATGTGGAAGCTCCAACTTTTTGACCAGTTTTAACTAGCTCAAGTGTTCTTGAGAGACCTGTGTCTGTTTTCTTTGGTTTCACAGATAATTTTAAATCAACAGTATAGTATAATAGCATCTAACAACTGGAAGGATCACTTTCCATATGTTTAGACAAGAGAGAAATCCAACCATTATTCCAGAGTCAAGATCTATTGGTAGAAGAAGATCACTGGGTCTTCTCTCATAGGAGATTTATCAGAAAAACAGCTTTGCATTAGGCAGATGGAATGCAAGACTTTTCACACTGGTTCCTTTTTTTTTCTTTGGGAGATCCTGTGTGCACTCTAAAATACCTATTTCTACATACAGTGCTGCAACAAAATATATGTGTACATATCTATTTATCTATTTATCTATTTATCTATCTATCTATCTATCTATCTATCTATCTATCTATCTCAGGGAATTTGGGATTGCTGTGATGGGAGTGTTTAGAAGTCTGACATATCAGGTCAGTTTTAAGCTTTATTGAATTAATTAATTAACAATGCCCTTGTTGCTGGTGGCCAGTTCTCTCACATTAATCAGCACTTGTTATACATGGAACCATTAATTAAACAATTGTATTCTAAATTAGTTGTGGCTTTTATAGTGTTGTGGAGCTGATGGCAAACAGGGAGCCCATAGGATTGGTGATGCTTGCCCTGAAATCAAGGTGAGTGGGGTGAGAGAGCTTCAGGGAGAAAAATCAGAGCTAAGCTGAATTTAATATCCTTCTTCTCAGGTTCTCCATCCTCATGCCTGTATTTATGCTGTTGTCCTCCCTGTCCACAAGGAGAGGGTTTCTCTTCTGCTCACTCTTCCATTTATTTGGATTTTTTCTTCACACTCATCTTTCTTGTATAAATTTACCCACTGTTGCCTTTTGGAATGATCACACCAATCGCATCCTTATCCAAAACTGTGCCTGGTACAGTGCCTGTTTTGGTACACCTATACCCAAGTTCAAGCCAAAATGACATAAATTTTATGCAGATTGATACTTCTGTGATTTGTAGGTGAGTCTCTGCTTTGGCTGGAGTTCTGACACACCTGTGAATATCCACCCCTTCCTCACAGAGCTGGAGGAGTGCAGAGAGGGCAGAAGGTTTTCTTCAGAATCCAGAGTAATTTAAAGAGTGGGAGCAGTTGGGAAATGATCTTTTTGCAGCCTGGAGGAACAAGAATTACTCTAGTGAAACCCTTGGGAGAGTTGTGTAACTATTTAGCTGGATGACTGTCTTGAGGAAAAGTGAAAAATATTAGTATATTAAGCTGCATTAATTTGCTATTGCCATTTTTATGTGTACAATTAATCAAATTTGATGAATTAGTAAGCTACAAGTACATCTTAAAATTGATATTTCAACATTTCCTTTTGAAATTTGTTCAAGAGTAACTCTGCTAAATCTCCAAGTTTTTTCTCCCATTTTTATGTCTGACCATCAGACTGAAAATTATTTTTGTGGCCTGGCAAAGTGTAAGCCAATACATGCCAACTGATCTGCTCCTTTAGCAAACAATTTCTACTACATTATACATGACCAACAGTGTGTTTAATGAAGTGCTTATGACAATAAGTGCAGTGTCAGCTCATGTTTTATGTAACAGAGGATTAAATATTTGCATGAGTTGAGCATAAAATTTCTGGAGCTAAAGATTATGTTATGTATTGCATTTATAGGGATATTTTTGTAAAAGGAAAAGCCAGCCAGTGCAACCAAAGTGTTACCCAAAATGCATGCAGTACACTGAGTTCTGTAATAAGGGATGACCCTTTATGTCCTCTGCTTTTTCCTAAAGATGGCAACATTTTGAATGGGAGAATCAAGTCAATGAGTTAATTAGTTTGCCATCTATTTCTGCCTTCTGCAACCAAAAATATTCATGACGACAGAAAGGCGAGATGGGAGTTGCACTGTAGAGATTGACAGGTATTCTTTGTGTGTTTGTGGGCTATAAATATGCTTGCAGTACTTCAACTTCTCACCAGGGAATAAAGTTTCATCATTTTGTTCATGTCAATGAACATTGCACAAAGTGATGACTACATACTATGACATGGTGACTTATTTGTGTTTCCCTCAGCAGTATTTTTTGTCACTCTGGTATTTTAGGATCATGTTTATTTGAAGTTGAAACTGCCATAAGACACAGAAGGTTCTGCATTGTCCTCCCCCCCCTCCAAATGATCTCCATAGTATAAGAAAAGGATGCCAGACTGTCATTCTGAATTGGCTATTTGTCTGTTATGACTTAATAGTAATCAAGAGATTGGGCATTGTTGAGAAGCCTTTCCTGCATTTATTTGGCAAATCCAATGAAAAATGACCATCTGGGACTCTGTGGGTCAGAGAGGACGTGGCCAGTCTGGAAAAATCTGATTTTAAGTCCCAGCAATAACCGGGATAACAGTTTCTCTGGTAGGTCTGCCATTGCCTGACTTTTTGATTAATGTTTCTCATAATTTATCTGACACATGCTCCCTGTCACCACCAGCGTACCTGACAAGATGCTGCTCTGCAGCCCCTGAAAGTCCAGTCAGAGAAAAATCATGAGTAGTTCCCTACAAGGATGATGTGGCATAAATCAAAAAACAGGAGGAGAAGATGAGGCAAAGTCAGGTTGTCTTTGAGAACTCACACTTCCCTTGGCTGTGTGAGGACTGAGCATGCTCCTGTGATTTGCACAGGTGAAGTTTCAGCCTTGACTGGGAAAAAAGAGAGAGATCAATGTGATTGCCAGCATTTCTTTAATGAGCTGTGAGAAACATTCATTACCTGCTCTGTTTTGCTTCACGGAAACACACAGCTCCATGATGGCATGCTTCTGGTGCCTGTGCCATCCACTGGCTGTACTAAGATTCACGTGAAGAAGAATTATTTTCCATTTATCAGAATCCTGAGCAGGACGGAGTGATGTTTTCCCTCAGCCCTCAGTGAGGGAAGCTGAAGCCAGAGCTCAGGGAGAGAAGTAGTGCCCTCTTCAGTGTTCCAGGATGGTTTTAATGCACAATTCACTGTCTCCATCTGAAGTCTCTTGTATCATCATCAGATAATATTTTTTTCTGGGCTAGAGAGAAGAGCTGGGTATTTTAACAGCTTTCACACTCCCTGAACATTACCAACTTGCTGAAAAAATTAGAAACTTAATTAGTACTTACTGGAAATAAGTTGGAAGTTTCAACTGACTTCTTGGAAAATCAGAAATTCAATTAGTACTTACACTGGAACAGCTGTAGGATCTATGTTTCATGAAACCAACATTTAAGGACATGAAACCCTGCAGCCAGTCTAAGTCACTGGTCCTTTGCAGAAGAACCAAGGCTGTGCTGCTCATACCCACTGCTTCAGATTTTCTGAGCACCCTGATGCACTGGGAATCTTTCACTTGCTTTGCTCCTCTGCCAGGGCAAATATCTGTGGGTCTGGTAAGTCAAAAGTGACAACAACAAGCAAAACATAGTGAATAGTGATGTCCCATACAATATTTACAACTTGTATCCCAATGCCCCATAAAGATTTTTAATTTGTAAATGAAACTCTACAGGAAACACTGGGTAGGGAAAACAACCCTATGTTACCAGCACTGTTTTTACCACAAATCCTAAGCACAGTCCCATATTAGTTACTGTGGAGCAAATTCACTCCATCCCAGCTAAAACCAGCACAATAATGATTTGAAAGGATATAAAGTCAGTGTATTTCCCTTTGGTTTTGACTACTAAATTACCTGAAAAGCATCTTTACTGATGCTGTGCTTTTTTCCTCATAATATGAAAGGATGCTTATACTCCCTGTGAGAGTCTGCCGTTGCTCCTCAGGCTGGGTGCCCTCTGTCCATGGTAGTCTGCCTGGCTGGCTTGTGCATCCATTAATGTAGGTGTTACACAGCTGTGCTTCTACATGTGTAGCCACTGGGAATGCATCCTGAGCCTGACTACCCATTGCACCTGGGGCACAAAGTTGTGATAACCAATCCTGTCGTTAGCACTACCTAATAATTACCTTTTCCACTTTCAATTTCCGCACACATCTCTCTCTTGGCTCTTTTGTTGGTTGTTCAGATTCTCAGTAATTTTCACATTTAGGAAAAGAAAACTTTCAGAGCCTGACCTCTGTCTTTGTAGGTTTTGACTCTATGGAATGGCTCTGCTGCCTTGACTGCAGTGCTTTGTTCTGAAAATCTGTGTGTCCCCTTTGTATTTTGTAGCATGTAAATTTTTGATAACGTTTTGTTCTTTAACATGATTTGATCCCTTAACAAGCGCATTCTACTTATGGGGGAGGTTTTTTGGCTCAAATCAAGTGCTCAGGAGAGAAAACCCTGTTGTGATGCCGCTGACTCTTGCAATAGTTTTGGTAGTAGCAGAGTTTAGCATGTCTCGTCTAATAAAACTTGTAGGGTGTACAGGCCAGTGTTTTTAAAAACAGCTCCTCAGCTGATTGGTAGTGGTGTAAATACTTCCATTAAAGTAATGTAAGAGAAATTATTATGGGGGGAGATATTTAAGTTCACAGTGAAGTTTGTAAATGTCTTTGTTTGACGAGAATTATTTTTCTTAGGCAATGTGAAGTGCAAACACAAAAACTGGAGAGCAGTGGTAAGATTGGCATGCTGAATGATCAAACTCTTCAGTTCCTACAGCTTCAACTTCTCATTGCACTTACATCTTATTGACTCAGTACCCTTTTAATATTTTCCTTGATATCTGATTTAGTGATAAATAATCACTCTTAAAGAGATACTTGGAGTTAACAGCCTGATTTCAATGACATTGTTTATCTTTATGCCTTTCTCTTATGAGGTTTTTTGGCACTCATAAGCCAGGAAGCTAGAGGATTTATTGATAAAGCAAATTCAGGAAATATAATAGCCTGTATTTAACCAAGACAGTGATGAGAGTCCACTGTGGAAGAAATTTTTTTCCTTCATTCTGGTGTGAGCAGAATCTTTTTCATAGCCTCTAACTGGATAACAAAAAGAAAATAGTCACATGTCCTGTGAGGAGTAAGAAGGACAGACCAACTTACCAATGAACGTTTTAACTCACAGGACAAAGTTGAATGCATTTTGTTTGGGCAATAAAAGATTATCTAAAATACATATATGGACAAAGAGGGAAAGCAAGTCTCAATTTGTTCTGACTATATAGTTCCAGATCCCTCAGAAGACCTGACAAATTTAACAGAGAGCAGGCACTGGAAATTCACTAGGATTTTAAATTTTGTTTGAAATAAAGGAAGTTCCCCTCTTCTGGGATGTCTCCAGAGGATTTTGTGTACATGTTTGTCATAAATAAATATGGAACAATCCTTAACAAACCACCGTTGAAATTGCTGCATTTTCCATGGTCCTCTAAATGGCATTTCTAAAGATCACTCAAACTGCAGCAGCAATTGTCTCTGCTGAGATGAGACACTCGTTCCTCCAGGGCTGGAACTGCCCAAGACAATGGAACAGGTCCTTCTCTTGCTGTGATCATTTATGATTTTTGTTGTAATGATGTTTAGGAGCCACGGAGAACAACTGATCTTCCTCCAGTCATGCTTGCTTCTCTGTTTTTTTCCCCACGTGTTACTTGTCACGCTCCTCTTGACTTTTTTCACAGTTTGTCAGCTGCTTAGCTGATCTAGAGACCTTCCTATAGCATTCTTGCTCTACAATACCTAGTTTAATGATTTGTTTTGCACAAGTGCTCCTCTTTCTTTACACTTGACCTGACCAGGTTTTCCATGCATCAGGAAGAAGTCTTTGTCAGATGAGACTCAAGAGCATGCAACTTTAGGTCATTTTTAAAAAGGCATTAAACAATGTGTCTGTGAGATCTTCTGCATGTTATTAACGATATCCTTGTGCTGGCTAAGTCTCCAGGCAGCCCTGAGTCCAGTGATTAAGTACTGCAGATATACATTGCAGGAATGCTGCCTGGAGAGGAGGTCTGACAGCTTGGACACACTGAACACTGATAATGGCTGGATGGGGGGCAGACACAGAGAATTCAACCAGTTCCATCTACATCAGGAATTAGTTGCTGCGAGACCAAGATTTCATTTTCATCTCTTTCCCCTTCTCACAATTTCATTTCTGCACTTGTTAGGACTACAAGGGGGAAAAAAGTCTCTTTCCCAATTCTTCAATGGGACATTTAACACCTTGCCACTGTCACAGCTGAGTAAGAACACATATACTGGTTTCAGAATTAAGTGAAAGGCATTTAATTCTTCAGTTTTGCAAGATATTCATCCTCTTCTGGGCCTGTTTTAGAGACAGTCTTTAGGATCATGGGGTTCTGACTTGTGTGAACACTTGTTTTTCCCTAGGCTTAAATCTAAGATGTAAAACTGGCTGGGAATTCTGAACATAAAGCTCTTCTGTTCTGTCTGTTTATTGTTTCTTATGAGACTTTTATGAAGGACAGCTAATTGAGAGGGATCCCATATATATAAAAAAATGGTTCACTTTTAATTGTTCTTTTGAGTTTCACCAAGGATTTACCTGTTGCCATGGAAACTTCTGAGCATGCAGAGATTAAGCAGTCCCTGTCCAGAAGCCATTTGTCAAATAGTAGCCTTTGTTTTTTTAACAAATGAAAAATAATTCAAAGGTGACAAACATAGCCTGCAGCTAGTGATTTATGTAAGGTTAATTGAGGATGTAGGAGAATAGTTTCTTCATCTTCCTGTTGTAATTCCCCAGTTTTTCTCCTTTTTTCTTCAGTCTATTCTGATTTCATGAACGGAACATATAGATACCATAACTGACTCCCCTTCAGTGATATATCCTACTTTCAGCTTTCATTCAGAAACAAGATAATTTCTGTTTAGCTCTGTCTAGTGTTTTCTAGCTACCAGGACATAAAACGTCACAGAACAAGACAAAGTTTCAGGTAGCTGTGCTCTGGTAATATGTCTCTGTTTCCAAAATGTTAATTTAGGTGAAAAATCCTGTATGCTTTCCTGAAATTTGGGCTTCCTCAATCATAAGCTACGTCTGAGACCTTGCCAGACTGGGCTAGAAGCTGCTGAGCACAGAGCAATTGAGAAAATGCAGCCGTGGTGCCAGAACATGTCTTTGATTCACAAGCCAAAAAGTCTCTTCCCTGAGGAGCTCCACAGGTTCTTGGACAGTCCAGGCAGCAGGAGGGATGGAGAGGCAGGTCATTTCATCAGGAGTCAGTCCTTACTAGTTTACCCACAGATACTTAGGACATTGATGCCTCTGTTTGAAAACAAAACCCCTGTAATGCAGTACTGAAAGTCTCAGCTTTGATTTGGGCTACATGGAAAATTTTGATCTTTAAAAAGTGCTGACTTGACTGGTTGTCACATAGCTCTTAGTGGCTGTCAGACACTGATTGTTTGGTGAATTGTTTGAAAAAAAAACTAAGAAGACCTGCAGGTTGTCAACTCAATATTAATAATGTGTAATATACTAATAATATAAAAATATAATTATCCCATTCTTGACTAAAAGAATGGGTTAGCACAGAGCTCATAGAGCCATAGAGAAAAGATGCTCTTTCAAAGAGCAATAAACCAGATTTTTATAAACCATACAATTAAGAAAATAAAAGATGGAGAACATCCAATTCCTCTTTTTAAAAACTGTTAGTAACCAGTAGTGGTAATACAAAAGTAATGAGCATGGAAAACACTAAATACAATTCTGAAGTACACATTGCATTTGTCTGCAGACTGGAAGTAAATCCAAGTGTGCAATGTATCAAACATAAGGGAGAATGTAAACCCTGTCCTTAAGTTATTGAAATTTAATCAGCTATATCCATAAAAGACAAACTGAACTAGCAGAGCAAGGGGAAAAAGTCTATTTTGTAATAAACTGAAACAGTATAGTCTTACGAAAACAAAGTATATGCTTGCAACATATAATTTACTCTTATTTAAAATAAATGTTTCAGTTGAACCTGTTCAGAACACTCAGAATTGAGTGAATAAGTCCATTAAAACTGAAGTCATAAATTCAAGATTTGAAGGAGAATTAGAGTAAACCCATTTGGAAATGCCTAGTAGATTAAGGAATTCTATAAAGGTAGCTCATTTATGGGTGCAACAAAACCTTTTGGTATCATACTTTTTCCTGATGCAGTTACCCATTGGCAGTTGATTCTGTGCAATCATTGTTTTGGATTGTTAAATTCACTATAGCTCTAAGTTGTGGCTGTGAGGTTTAAGATCTGGGCAAAAAAGAACACTTGAATACCTGGGGGCATGAATTCAGCCAGCAAGGTAATAATCAAAGTTTGCATTTGAAAATGAGTATTTTACCATCTACTTAGCCAAATATGGACAGCGTAGTTTTATTGCACTGAAGAGAAAGCAGAAAATCACACTCTTCCTCCATTCTAGCTGCTTTGAGCTCTGTGTTATCATTGAGTGTCATTGTTTTCATTTGGATAAGGAAACTGAAATTTGGGAAATTAAGTCTGAAAGAAGTATAACATATGCGTCATCATTGCCCTAATAAAACCAGTAGATACCAAGATCTTCTCAGGTCTGGGTACTTGGAGGAATTTAATTTAGATGTCAAAAACCAGCAGTGATAGGACTTCAGGTTAGAGACAGTTGTGAGATAGATGTGTCTAGAACTGACTCAAAAGATCAGAAAAATCTGGATGAGGTGTGACTTCCACTTTGCTTTAAGAAAAAAAAGAAGACTTTAGTGATGAAATCAGCATAAAACTGAGAGCAATTTCCAACTCAGTTTCCCACTCTGTCTTGGGAAGAGTATGAAATTTGGGAGTGGGAGCTGCAGTGAACCTTGAGCAGTTCACATTTGTTCAAGGGAGATGGATTTCCCTTCTTTAATGAAGCCTGACTGTATGTTTGTGGTTTCTTGACACAGTGTTCTGCTTTATTTATGTGACCAGCAGGTTCCCAGAGTGGTGACTACTTTTTCTTTTATGTGACTGCCATGTTTAGCAGCGTGGTGCTTTTGTCCTGGTCGGGCTGTGCTGCTATCCGAGAGAAGGAAAAACCCTTTGTAAAGGGTTCTGCTTTGCCCTGCCTCCAGAAAGGGGCAGAGCCCTCACTGAAAACATGCAGATTGTACATACAGCTTCTGTCTCATATGGAAAGTAAAGCTGAAGTGTTTGGGAAGCCAAAAAGCTATTGCCTAGGAAAACTTCAGAGCAGAGTTGAAGCAAACATAGTAGGCCCAGGGGCAGAAAGATCTTTCCCTTCTTAGCTGTATATTATCTGTCTGTCCAAATACCTGAAAGAACTTAATCATACACTTTCACAAAAAATATTTTTGAAGTATGAAATTTGGCAGAATATACACCACCTACCCTGTGCTCCAGCTGAGCCTCAGAGATCAGAGGTGCTAGTTGTGGCTGGGCTGCATTTCTGATTAGAACCAATTCAGTGCTGTAAGTCTGGTCATGTTGAATATGGTGTTTCATGAGCAGTGTGATTTATTGATTGCTGTGACAGAATATGGGTCAGAAATTGCCATGGCACTGGTATCACAAAGGTAAGTCACTGCTATCACCAGAGAATGAAGCTTATTCCATAGGCCTCTTTATGTGGGAGGAGATGGGCACAGCCCTTACACAGCACCAGAATAGAAAGGTGAAGTCTCCTCTGACCTCCTTTCCTTCTTAATTCACATGTCTACTTCGAGACTGAGAAAATGGTAAAGTTCTTTTTGATGTAATTTTATGACCTGGTGAAATTTGAGGGACTTTATTCACACCTGTCATGCATATGCAGGTTTTATTTTGTTGGCATATGAGGGAGTGTAAAAAGCAATATGTATTTTTGAGTTAATGAAGTAAAGTTCAACTTTTGGTCACTGTTTGGACCCTTCCTTGACTTAGCTCCCGTTGACTACATTGTTCTAAGCAGAGCATGACCACAACACCTCTGTGCCACTCCATCCTTTGTTTTCTGCCTCTCTCAGAGCAGCACACCAAGCTCCTTCAGTGTCCCAGCTCCTAGGGCTGCAGACTTCTTGTTTCAGGTGAATTATTGCTCACGCAGACACTTCTCCTTGCAGTACTTTGTCTTTCAGTATTCTCTCAACAACACTCCTGTTGTGAATTTCAGCACAAAGGACCAGAGTCCTTAGGTTTGGCACAAACCCCCTGCATTACTTGCTGAAGGATTGTTTTTCTAGAATTCCCCTGTTCATTTCTTAGCTCATAAGATTCACTTGCCTGTTGCCTTTAGAAACCACTGGGATCTCTTTGTATTATGTATCAATGCCCTACTGGAACTCAGTGTACCAGGTTGTCTTCAGAAGAATGTCATCAGAAGTACAGTCATGCCAAATGCAGTACTTATTCCTTTTTCTGCATGTTGAGTAAGCAAAGCATGGCCTGGGGACTGTAACTTACGTGGGTTGTAAGGGCATGAAAACCGTTTTAACATCAGGTCTGCAGTTTGCTCCTTCCTTTGCAAACCAGTTGCACAGTGTCTAAGCCATCCCTCTATTTCCTAATTTTAGCACCAAGATATGAGCATCCACACATGAAGATCTTGGAACCCACACAGCTGCGGTATTGGAGTCCAACACATTGGAGAACAGGTATTTAGCAAAATTCCCCCCAGCCCCAGCTTATGCATAAAGACTCTCCAGGTACTTGATTCAAATGTGGTCTGTAAAAACCTTCATCCTTTATCTCTTCATCTCTCCATCAGTCTGACTTCTGCTGTGTTGCCCTCCTTCGTGCAACACGATTTTGCTGTAGTTCTGGGCCTTCCATGGGAACTGTCTTGAACTTCTGTGAATTTTTGCTCTTTTTGGTAATTTTTTTTGAAGGTGAAAATCCCCTTTTGTTATCTTTGCCTCTTCTGTGCCTCCTCCTGTCTAATTCTGCTCTTCTGTTATTTCTTTAGGATGTTTTGGTAAAACCAATATGAAATGTGTAAAACCTAGTAATTCTGAATTAGATATTTTTTGTTTTGATGTTGTTCTTTTTTTTTTCCTTTTCTCCTTTTTATTTTTTTTTTTTTTCCCTTCAAAGGAAAGCTCTGAATAACTGAAGTATAAAGCTTGTTCTAGAAGTGGAGGAACTGCAGAATTTTGGAAGCTTTCAAAATTAATGACAGATCATATGCCCTAGAACGTTTCCTTTTCCAGACAGTGTAAGTTTTTTTGTGACAAGCATGAGAGAATTGTGAGAAAAAGCACTGCTATGCTTGTAAAGCATTTTTGGATGCAGTTATGTGTCTTTTGCTACAGTGTTATACAAGTTACTTTAAAAGTGAAGTTGAAACTGATCATGCTGTACCTGATGGCACTTTTGCTTCACATTCTGTTGAGGTTTGACAAAATTCCTGTTAATCTATAGTAATAGTTCTGTTGTTATGTCTGAGTAAAGTTGCATACAAATAGATTGATTAAAGGCATAATGAAAAAAACAATCACACAAAAATTCATCCACAATTCACAGGCTGGGAACTTTTATGCTTTGTCCAAATCTCTAATTTAAGTTTTTTAATGACCTATACCAATACTTGAAGCAGCAGATTGTAGGTTAACATGTGCTGAACAGCAGCTGTGAGAATATAAAGATCTTTGCTTTTATCAGGGATAGAGAGAATGGGAGAGGAAAGTGCTGAGGAAAAAGACAGCAATTTGCTAAACTTGAGTGCTGAGTTTTTTTTCCTTCCCATTATTCTTCTGAGTGAGACAATCAATGTGGAGGCAGATGCCCAGGTATATTAAACTAGAACCAAGCTAGAGCAAATAATTCTTGTGAATCTTTTTTAACAAAGAAAATAAGATCAAGTTCTTAATGAAATATCATCCAAATGTTTTTCCTCTCAAAATGTTCTGAAAATACCTATTGGCTTTGATTGGGATATTTAGAATTCGTAAGCAACATTCTTTCCTCCCTTAATAACTGCTATCTAATAATTTCCATCTAAATTCTCCTACTAGGCAATTCTAAGCAGTACCACCCTTTCCCCTCACAGTAGTTACCTCTGTGTTTGATGTCTGAAATGCCATTTTTGCCCCAGAGCAGTCCTCTGTGTTTTAACATACATGTGCAGCAGCAGAACACTTGCAGTTTTCTTTTATTATCCGCTCTGCAAGACTCTCAGCTGCTGCCTGTTCCGAGAGAGAGAAGTAGCAGCAAGAGAGGGACAGATATTCTGAAATGGTCCTAATTATTCCAAAACAGCTCGGAAAGGTAAGTCAGAGCTGGCAAAGTGCCCTGTCAAATGAATTAACTTTCTCTAATGGCTGATCAGGCAGTGAGTAGGTCTGCTCACTGTTTACTTCTCTGAACGTCCTTGTCAGAAACTCTGCATTATTCCAATTTTTAAAACTTACTTTTAGCAAAGAACTTCCCTTTTGTGATTGTGAGCTCTTACGAGTTATCCAGTAGCAGCCAGCACATTGGTACAGAGTTGACCAAGATGGTTGGTAGCAGAAGTTATAGCACATTGATTTTCAATGTCTTTGTGCTCCTTACTCAACTCTTGGGGAGTTGCTTTTTCTTCCTTTTAAGTTGCTGGTGTTTAATAGTATCTCTGGAGTTTGTCCTAAGGGTGTGCTGGACTATTTCAGATCATCTCTTCAGTGACCCTCTGCTTCCTCCTAGCTATCCAGTGCACTATGAAGTCTATTAATTTTCAAAGTAAAGAAATAAATATAGGAAAAGAAGACTAAGTAGGTGTGAGCCACAGGGCATAAAAGATGGCATTCTTCAAGACAGAGGCACTGCTCCTTTTATAGCTAAAATTGTTATATTTTCATAGAAGCATAATGTCCTTTAACACACCTGAAGTTCGTAACTCTTGTAAGAAAAAAGGTAACACAAAAGCCAAGAAATCAAAACAAATGTGATGGTGCACAGGTACCATTTAGTAAGAAACAAGGAGAGGCAGAAATGGAAGGTAATAAAGAGATATCATCTCTAAGACTGCTTAACTTCTGTCTGGCTGAATTTGAACCTTTTGAAAGGCCACCATGTACCTCATCAGTGATATTTTGCCACCTTTTCTGAAGGAATGACCATTCTATAAAGGAAAATCAGATGTGGATGACAAAAGGGCCATGGAATACTGCACGTGGAGTGGATGTTGCATTTAGTGTGCTCAGATATGAGGAGTTGGTGGGGATTACCCCAACCATGAGTGTCCTCACAGACTGATTCATAAGAGGTTTAGCAACAAAGACGCTTCCTAAGTAAAGATCTAGGAGTTACTTAATAAAAGAAGAGATTTTAATTTGTTAGGTGCAAGAGTTAATTAACCAAACACAGAAACTGACACTTGGGTTAAAAAAACTGGATTCCCTGAAAGAAGTGAAACTATTTCAGCAGGGAGGAAAAGACAGATAATTTCATTAACATGACGGAATGGCCAAAGTTTGTAAAGCAAGATTTAGTCTGTCTCAGCCCTAGGTCTTTAGAAGGTCAGGTTGTACAAAATGTGCCATGAAAAACAGACTTTTACTCATTAAAATGAGTAAGTGGAGATTCTCTAACAAAGTGTTAGGAAAAGTGATGAGACAATCTGCCAGTGGGGGAGCAATACCACTTCTGATTGAATTTAGCCATAAGTAGTTTAAAAGTGCTTTTTCCTTCATTCTTCATTTAAGTCTCTGTAGCTGCTTCTATATTGAATGCAATGAATTATTTTACCTGTATTTTACTTTGATGTGGCTTGAGCTAAGAATGATTTCACAGTAAACTGGCTAGCACAAGATTCTTTACACAGCAGCACAGTGAACTTAATCAGCCAGGATGGTGGGACTCTGCCTGCCTCCCTCCACATTACACAGAGCATCCCAGGCTACCAAGATATGTCCCAAAAGCAGTGATTTAGCAACTACAACAGTGGCCTGAATGCTATGAGATTAAACATCATCTTCTAATGACTGAGGGTAGCCAGGAAAGCTTACTGGTACTTAGAAAATCACCTGGTAGCATTAATTTCTGTGAAGATTTTTCCACATTGACATCAAAATCTTATATAACCAGAGAAGGGGGATATTATGTTGCCTATTGTGGCTTTGGCTTTTTTTTCTTACAGGAACTCAGATGCTGAATAGTGCAGTCCTGCCTTGAGGAGACAGAGAGTTGGTGTTGTACAAAGGAGAGGCTGGTAGAATTGACACAATTCTCTGGTAAGGTCAGGGGGCTGATTGCTTCCAGGGCCTGGGTTTCCTTGGGAGCTTCATTTTTTCCTGTGTTGAAATATTTAGAGAGATTGGAAAAATGATGCTTAGGCTTATAACTTTTCTAGTAATAAACAGAGTTTATAGTCTGTGATATACACTCAATTGATGGCTGCTGTTACAGCAGGATATAGAAAATTGCATCCACAGTAGTTCAATAGGTGTCTGCCTTGCAAACATTCTGGGTAGAGGGGAGAGCCTCAAGCGTTGATATACATGCTCTCACACAGTTGTGAGGGCAAATTTAAGGGCAGATGCCATGCTAGTGGAGAGAAATCTGATGGAAAATCCAAATGTAAATAGAACTTTGAAACCTAATTATGATTCAGCAAATATTCATACTGGTTACAGTAGCATAAAAGTCTTTAAATTTAATCAGCAGACCTTAGTTCAAAGCCTATTTCTTCTGTAACTTGGAAGGCATCAACAGCAGAGCAAGGGCAGTCCCTTTTTTGATTACAGAACTCCAGTCAAAATGACATCAAGATGTTTGTGAGATATGAGTATAAATTACTTTGGAGCACAAATGAATGAAGTGTTATGAAATGCTAGCAATGTAGTAAAGTAGTGATGAAGTATTTAAAGAAATTGCATTTTTTACCATGTTTGATGCATGCTTACACTGCAAGCTTGGAGGACAGCAGTACCAGAAAGTACTGAGTGATCAAGGAGGCTTGTGGTATATGAGATACTGAGCCTGACTTACTGACACATGTTCCATGCTCACTTCTCCCCCTACCTATAGAAACTGAGAACATCTCACTTCTGGATTGCCACTAAATCATTCATTTGACTATGCCTATTAGCCTCAGAATAGCCAGCTTTTGATTTCTCTGCACAAGGAGACTTGAAATGGAATCCTTACTGTTCTTTCTTTATCATAGACATACTGTGTCTCTCAGGTCAGTAATCTGCAGCACAAATCTTCTAAACAGGTTAGAACATTCTAATTTTTTTTGTTATTTTTTGTTCAAGTTGTACAAGACTTTGAATTTGCTTTCTGCAGAAAGAAAATTATCCATGTCATGTCGGCATCATGACTATCATAAAATATTGTTACAGTTGGATTATGTGTGGTTCCCCTGCAGGTATTTTTTAGGTTCACTAAAGCTGGTTTGATTTTCTTAAAACTTCCACCAAAAGAGTTCTCAACTCTTTTATTACTGGTGTCTGTTTGGAGTCCAAAGTTTACCTTAACCAGAGAATGTTGTTTTCTTAAATCAAAATGAAGGCTTAGATTTAGATCCGCTGTCTCAGTGATACACTTTGTCTTTTCTTTCTGCCTCATATTCCTCCTGCATCGCTTTCTAAAACACAAATATTAATATAAGCATCACAGACTGACATAACAGAACAAAATTCTATTACAATAATAGAATCTCTTTAGATCACTGTTTTATTCAGTGAAAGGAATCTGTGACATTGTACCATCTAATGATACCTAAAGGGGAACACTTCAAAGGAGTCTTCAGTGCATTAATACTCTTTCAGTGCTAGTATGCAGTGGAGGAAAAAAAAGGAAAAATATTTCATCCTTTTAGGAAAAAATCCAAACAAACCTCCCCCCAAAACTCAACCAAATATTTTCCCTTCCTGATACCTTTACTGTTAACAAAAGGTGTACACTTCTTGGTGTACAAGAGAATTGTTTCACCCTCAGTTATGATCATTGTTTCTCGTAGATATGATTTATTTGCATCACAGATAAAAAATGTTTTAAATTTAAATGCTTGTGATTCATGATTTAAAAGATAGACTTTGCTTTTCAGAGTTTTATATTTTCAGATTTTTGAACACCTGAGAAATACAACTTTGTAATCCTTTAATACTGTGGAAAGCAATGAATTTTAGCATAAGGACTGACTTGTTTTACATTCAAATAGCCAGCATACTAATGAGAGAAAAATTTAGCTTGAAGATGTCCTGATTTTGTACATAGAGTTAAGTGTTAGTGGTGTTGCTTATAAACCTACTTACTGTTTTTAATGGTCATGTTTTCATTTTAAAAGGACCTATATATTTCAAATGTATTCAAATGCTATGTTGCAGGTTTATACTGCTATTAAATTATCCCCTGAATAGAGTACAAACATAATATTAGACTTCATTGAACAGTTCTCTTTCACCAAAGGAAAGATTGGCAGTATTTAAGCATCTGTTCCTCAGCCTTAAGGCAGTGACTGTTTTGTTTTTGGTTTTTTCTTTGATTGGGTTTTGGTGTTTTGTTTGTTTGGTTTTTTGTTTGTTTGTTTGTTTGATGGAAGAAAGCAAAGGAATATCTCAATCTACTGTAGCAGTAACAAAAGAAGACAAGTGATGTGATTTGGTCATGTGGCTCAGGGCGATTGCTGGGCAAAGAGATAAACTCTGGTGTGGAGGACAGATTCCCTGTGACTTCCATGGACTCTCACTGGGCCTGTACAAACAATATTTGCACTATCCTTCCTCCTGGTCATTCCTGGTATTTTAATTTTGAAATGCCAACAGAAACTTGCAATTAGCCACCAATTTCCTTCAGCTGCACAAACTGAAAGACTGTGTTTCATTTCTTTTTCTGAGTCTTTAGTTGGAAGATTTTATTTGATGTGTACCATTAAGTCTTTTAGCCACACCTTAGGTGAACTTATTTAACAGGCTTTCTAATGTATTTCTCAGTCTGGTTTCTATGCCTACAATACGGGTATTAAATTAGCAAAATCTGAAAATAAGCACAACTAATTTCACTATGTAATTAGTTATACCATGACCGGTCTTTGTGAAAGTATCTGCAATGAAGTTGCAGCAGAAAAGGTGGAGGGAGGCAACATGATGCCCAGGAAGAGGTGGCACAGAGAGCAGGACATGTCTGGCTTCTGGAGGCACCTTTGTTTGGTAGTTTTATTTGTTTCTCAAATATGATTGCCTGAGGTGAAGGTGAAGCCACCCCTCCTGCAGTGGCTTTTAAAAAAGCAGGGAATTGTAAGCAGTTCCAGCAATCTTGAGGTCACTGATCTGCTCTGTAATTACCACAGAAGCACATGGAAGGAACAATCAAAAAAGGGAGTGGAGAAGCATGATTCTAGACAGTTAATTTATTACTCTTCCATCATCTGCTCTTTATTTAATTGCTGACTGAAGAGGCTGGATATGGAGCTTCTAGGGTCAGCAGGTCACTTGGTCAGCCTTGGATGGATTCAAGAAAGGCAAATGGGGTGACTTACACCCAGAATTCACTAGCACATATTAATTCCCACTTTCACTTATAAGGTCTTTTATTGCTCATTTTCAATTAAATGCCAACATAAAAATTAAACACTCCAAGTGGGAATTTTAATCAGGAGTGAGGTAGTTGTCCTGACTGTCTTCCTGGCAGAGAAGCACAAAACAATGGAGGGAGTGTAAACAGACAGGACACCTGTCTGGTGCTGGGACTACACAGTAGGTATTAGTTCTGTTCCCTGTTTGACTTGGGAAAACATTCCTACAGTTTCCATCTTCCTTCCATACACCTTTCATGACCCCATGCTGAGCTAGGTCAGAGAAATCCTCAGGCATAAAAATGAACTTTATTTAAAAAAGAAAAAAAAATTAGAAATAAATTATTAAGCCTGTTCTAGTAGGTCAGCTGTGCAAATGTTGGTGCAGTGAAGAGAAGAAGAGAAAAAATTATTTTCAGAAACAGTTTGAGTCTATGCTGCCTTCAATTGAGTGCTTTCAATCTAATATAGTTTATTGCACATCATACTCAAGCCTGAGAAGATATTTCCGTGCTCTGGTTTTGGATTTGTGGGTAGAACTTAGCCTTGGGCATCAGTGAGTGGTCATGCTGAGGACTCAGTTTTAACACCAGCAACAGGACACCTTTAGGGGGAGAAGCCTCAGGCCTCTCATTTATGCAATTTAAAAATGCATTTTCAGCAAATGTTTCTCTTTTGGTTTTGCCAGCAGTTGAGGAAGAGCTCAGGCATTATTACTAAGGAAAACTTGTTTTCGAAAGCTGTTACTGTATTCTATAGAACCTGCAGGTATATGCTAATAGGACAGAGTAATATTACTCGTTTGAAATCTATCATAGATCAAAAAAAACCTTGAGGCTGAATTGTACTTCTGGAGCCCTCCTAACCTGGTCAAAGAAGGACCAGCTCCAAAGATAGTTACACACTGGTCGCTTTTCAGTTACTTGCTACTTATCTCTTACCATTAGGGCATCTTCTTACAAGTCTACTACTACTTTAAAGAATCACAGAATATTCTGAGCTGGAAAGGACCCACAAGGATCATTGAGTCCAACTCCTAAGTGAACAGCACATAGAAATGAAATTAAAGCTCAGCTTTCAGCCCCCATAATATCACACGCTTTTGTTTCAAGGACCATACACAGCAGGACAAGCGTCCACTGTGGAAGTGTCCAGTGAGCTGAGTGACAAACATATTGCAAAAATAATGAAAGGGAACCCCCTGATAGCTGAGTTCTGCTGTAGAGATGAAACACTTATAAAAAAAGGCTGAGAGTTTGGGGGGTCCTCTTTGAATTGCATCTTTAGCAGTCTTGCTTTCCTTTCTGCTGCGGTACTGCAGCCTGAAGTCCTGCAGGGCACTGCAATTCACCAGCCTGTTATTAAAGCTGATTTGAGGGTAAAACTGGCTGGTAGTCCTCAGAAACACTTCTTATGAAAAATGGCCTTTTGTTTTTTTTTTTTTTTTTTTTTTTTTTTTCTTCACATAAACCAGCTTATTTTACAAGTGGTTTCAATGAGATTTTATTTGGGAAAGGCTTTTTCTCAGCCTTAGGCTTATCCTAGGTGGAGACTGCTGGCAACACTCCCCCCCACCCCTGGCCTCCTCCCTGAAAAAAACAGCATGATGCCAGTCTCCATCTCCACACTCTGCTGAATTGACTGATTTTGGGAGAGGAAGGACTGGAAACTAAACCTTTCCTGTCCTGCTGGGACACTGTGTTTGGTAAAAGAATAAAATTCAAATCTGGTCAGTTTAAATGAGCTTTGACTTTCTTTAGTGTTTGGGAAATTAGAAGAAAAGGTGTAGTGATATTGTTTTTGCAGACTTACGAACATTTTTATTCTAGAAATAGTTGCTATTGCTTTTTAAATGAAAAATTTTAAAGATAATGTATTTATTCTCATTAATAACTTGTTACTTCTCAGTTCCATGAGACAATGTTTATCTTAATCTCAGTTTGTGAGTACAGCATAAATTTTGCGTGCAGTGTTTACTCTTTTTTCATTCAGTCCTTGCTAACATCTGTATTTCCTGCTCACATTTGTATTTCAGGGGATTTCAATAGATTCTTACTTTCAAAATATTTTTTTACATTGTGTCTGCTCATTTTACATTTATCACCTCTTTCACAATGAAGGGAATTTTCAGAGATGTCTTGATCTATATATTAACATATCCCTTCAAAGACTATCTAGTGACAAATCAATTCTTGTGTTAACCATTTCTCTGTTGACTTTCATAGGGGCTGCAAAGTATATAGGATTGATTTGTAGGACAGAATTTATTCTCTTGAATCCCCTTACAAAGATATCAGTAAGTTTTTGTTGACAATCTTACATTAGAGTGTATCAAAAAGCCCTCAAGGGAAAACATGTTGAAAATGTTAAATAAGAAGTATTTTACTCACAATCTGCCTTCAACAGTGATGTCTTAATTAACTTATTTTCTGCAGAACAGCAAGTCTTGGCATTAGTGCTATGAGAACCGTGGTGCAGCCCTATGAATTTGCGTCAGGCTCACCGGGATTGAGGAAGCTGGTTCTTGACACAATCTTTAATGCCAGGGAGCTAGTTTGTCATATTTCTATGGGCTTTTGCTGGCTCTGCAGCACAGCTCCATGAATAACAAAGCTTATGTGGAAGTTTCCGAGTTTAGAACTATTTCCAGTCTTTTCAGTTTCCCTAAATGCCTTTGCTGCCTTAGGGCACTAAGAAACCACTTACATTTCAGTGTCTGGCAGAAATTATCATGACACATGGGAAGAGAAAGGGTATGGACTGGTGCAAAAATAACATTTCAGTTGTGGTGGGTGTGCTTACAGCAATGTGCAGTATGATACCATGGAATGACAAAATGCTGTTCACTGGTGAAAACCTGTGGTGGGTTGACTATGGCTGGATCAAAGGTGCCCACCAGAGCCACTCTATTTAAAGTTCTCTCCTCAGCTGGTCTGGGGAAAGAAAATATCACAAGAGGCTTGTGGGTCAAGATAAGGGCAAGGAGAGATCACTCACCAATTATCTCATAGGCAAAACAGACTCAGCTTGGGGAATTTGCTTATTTATTACCAATCATATCAGAGTAGGATAATGAGAATGAGAACCAAATCTTAAAAGGTCCCCCCAACACTTCCTGCCTTCTTCCCAGGCTTAATTTTATATCCAATTTCTCTACCTTCATCATCCTCAACAGTCACAGGAGGATGGGGAAAGGGGGTTATGGTTAGTTCACTGTATGTTGTTCCTGTTGTTTGATGCTGTGCAGTTTTTTCTCCTTTCTTAGGTGCTTCCTTCCCCTTTCGGGTTGGTCATCACACCAACACACCCACCCACGTGCCTCTGGCTATACTGGACCTGTACTTCTACTGTTATATAAGTTTGATGCAAATGTCTGGTTTGTTTTTAAACAGAACATGGAAAGTTACTCTTGTAATACGTAGTAGCCCTTCATAAAAGACACACCTTTGACATCTATTATTTATTACAATAATGATGAGTTAGTCTGAGATCTGTCAGGAGTGTGGCAATACTTCCACTAGTTTCCACTAGGCCAATGACTGTAGGAGCAGAAGGTCCTCGTCTCTCTCTGGGGAATGTGTCCCACTGCTGAAAGCCAGCCACAGAAGCATTGTACATTAAATTCAAAATCCTAATTCAATACTGAATTCTTGATTCTAGTTGAGCAGTGCTGAATATGAATTCAAGAATACCATTATTACGGCTTGTTCACTGCCTTGCTTAAGAGGAACATAATTACATCCTGTTTTATAGGGCTTACAGAAGTACTGTGCAAATATATCTCTGAGATACAGCACCAGGACTGAAGTTAAATTGGTATTTTCTCAGGACGTGCACACAGAGGGTTTGGGTCTATTCTAGGTAATCTGATTACTTCAGGAAGTTAAAACAGGATCATTCAGGGCAGAGCTATGTACACTTGATTTAAGACTTCCAGGCACAAAACACTTAGGGCCATTTCCTAAGAGAAAACTATTGCCCAAACCAAATTTTGGACAGGTTCTGATTTGTCAGCTTGACAGTTGATTTAATGCTTGTGAAATGACTTCCCTGATCCCAGCAGAACCTTAACTGTGCCCCAAGCATATCCTTAAATTTTAACTCATATTACATGTTATTAGGGCTAATTAATGTACTAGAAATCACAAAATTATCAGCTTGGTCACAAAAGTAAGAAGGAAAGAACTTCCCTTGATGAGTACTTCTGCCTAGGAAGCAAAGTTAATGTAGAATTAGCTAATTCTGGCAAGTATTTACTCAAGCAGAACTCTCCTTCACTATCTAGATATAAGCTATGTAACTCCCATTTTAGGACTAGCCACTTTTGTAAATCACTGTGCACAAAATGCTACCTGTCCCTGAAGCTCTTGTCTCAAAGGCACACCTCCACAGAAAACCAGTAAAAAAGCACTGTTTCATGTTGCAGGCTTCCGGTTTAGCCCGAAACGTTTAAATTATTGCTGTTTTGAAGAGTGGACTTGCCATTAGTTCCAGTCATCTGCAAAAGCTTTTCGGTAAGCTTCACTACACTGCCAAATCAAAAAGCACTAATCTCAACCTCTCACCACACTAGACATATATCCCTCTCCCTGGTAAAATGTTATCCCCACTCTTCCCCCACCCTCACGGTGGTTATTAAAATGGAGTGAAAAAGGACTGAAGGTGAGGCTTCCTCAGGTGCTGGGTGGCTGCCACGGGAAGCTCCCAGCGCCAGTTCCGGGGCCACCACTCCTGTTTCCCCATCATGCCTGCTCGGCACAGGCAACTGAAGGTGAGCTGTGGCCCACGGGTGTCTTCTGGGTGGGTGACAAGGCCCAGTGAGCCAGGATGATAGTTTCTCCGGGGGCATGGCCATTCCTTCCCCTTCTCCCTGGGACAGCAATGAACACGGCCTTTCCCTCCCGACAGCGTGTGACACCAGCGAGGGCGAGCAGCTCCAGTTCCTCAGCTGTCCCCAGCCTGCCACCACAGCCAGCATGGCCACGGGGGCAGAGTGGAGCTGCCCCATCTGCCGCGAAGCCTCGGGTAACATCGCCTACGTGGGCTCCTGCTTGCACCAGTTCTGCCGGGGCTGCATCGTGCGCTGGGTCAGGAAGAACCCGTCGTGCCCGCTGTGCAGGCAGACCGTGCACACCATCATCTACTCGGCGCCGCCCGACCACGACTTGGTGGAGATGTCTGTGTTGGACCCCTCGGTGTCCCGGAGCGCCAGCCCGGGAGAGGAGCCGGGCGCCGCGGGGCCGCAGCCCCGAGCCCACGTGGCGGGGTTCCCTCCCGAGACCTGGGCGCTTTTCTTCAGCAACTACGCCGACATCCTGCAGCCGCTGGAGCTGTGGCTGAACGAGGTGCTGTGCGGGGGCTGCTGGTGGGACGTGGCCTTCGCGCAGGGCAGGATCGTGGCCAGCCTGTGCCGCTACGGGCTGCACGAGGAGGCCCTGGCGCGGGAGCTGCAGCCCTTCCTGCAGGAGCAGACAGCCGCCTTCGTGCGGCAGCTCATCGCGGTGGCCGCCGACCGGTGCAGCGAGCTGGCGCGGCGCCGCATGGACGCGGGTCCCCACCAGGCCGGCCCCGGCGCTGTCGCCTTCCCTGGCACCACCGGGGCGCAGGAGGAGCGCCGTGACGGGCCGGGGCAGGCCGGGGCCGCGACCTCGGGCGCTGGGCAGAGCGGCGGCTGCGACCGCGGGGCCTTCTGGCTGTCCGGGAGGCGCACAGGCCGCGGCACGCAGGACACCGCAGCCGCCAACAAGGAGGCGTACCGCCGGCAGAGCTAGAGTGCTGTGGCAGCACCGGGAGAAACGGGGCCGGGCAACAGCGGGGATCTTTCTTTACTTGAAGGTAAAGAAATTTTTAAAGAAGCCAAACCAAAGCAAAACAAAATAACCCAGAGCCCCAAGAGCAATTTAAAAACCGCGTGAAAAGCCTTAATCTCTCATTACAAGCCTTGCATGTGGCATTGCCAGCGCTATTACCCACATGCCATCTTCTCCCGGTGCTGTGCACACCTGCCCCCTGGTGTGTGTCCTGCAACTCCACTTACAACTACGGTTGTCTGCCGTAGATTGAAGCCCCAGTCCATCTGTCAGAGTGTATTTCTCACAGTTTCTTCAAGAGATTATATTATTACCGCCTCAAGTCTTAGTTCCAGTGTGTGTCTCAGTTTATTAGCAAATTGATGGAATTCCAGAGAAATAGAATTGTCCATTATACTGCTGTTGAGTATAACTTCAGCTCTTTGATGATTTTTTTTTGATTATGATCAAGACATTTAAATATGTATTAAAAATTAGCTTTGTTTCCTTTTAAATATTTTACATGAATTCTTGGTGTAGACATTCTGTGAGTGTGAAGACTTAATTCTTTCTATCAAGAGATCAACATATTGCTAATATTCCAGCAAGAGGTCTTTAATGTTTTTCTTACTTAAAGTAGAAGCCTCTGTGACACATGCTTGAAATTGAGATTTTATTCAATAAAACAGCAATAATTCTGGAAAAAAGGAAAAAAAAGTTGTGAGCCTTATTTTGCCTATATGTGAAAAGATCAAAGCAAAGCTGTTCCTCTCGGTCTTTTTTCCTGAAGCACTGCATCTCTGTCCTGCTCCCAGCTTTCAGCTGCTGTAACTTGTATGTGCCAGCCTCAGTCTGCTCAAATCAGAGACAAAATTCCCATTTCCTCGATGTCACCAAATGACATAAGCAAAAACGACGCACCACAGCTTTGGTCACGATGAAGAGACTAATTTATTTTCTCTGACTCCAGTCTTTTATAGTTCTCAAAAGATGCCAGTGGATTGGAGGGTGAACGTGCCACCTCTCCAACGACACTGGACAAACTACCTGTACATCAAATTTCTCCGCCTCTATGAAAGAATGCAAAACAATAGGTTGTTTACAGAAAGTTGTGTGGGAAAGTTCTCTACAAGAATGTAAACTCAGAAGGCTTTAGAAAACTCTTGATAATCAGGGCGACACCTCAGCACTGGAGGACTGCACTCACAGTTAGTAATATCATTCTCTTGAACAAAACTAAGAAGTCACAGAAGTGTTCAATGGTCGCCAGCATTAAATTAAAAAATATCCATATAGAATTTCAGGAGTAATTTTTATTTCATTTCTGCTCTTCATCTTTTCCTACAAGTTCATATGCTTTCATACTATTTTTTTTTTAATGTTAAAGCTGCAGCATCATTCAGAGTTGTGTTGCTTGCACTACTGAGAGTTACTTAAACAATTTTCTTAATTGGGACTTTCTTTAATAAATATATTTTGTATTAGCACACTTAAACAGTAGCAATAACAGCACTTGTAATAAAACTGCATTTCTGTATAAATTCCTGTTTTACCTTCTAGATACTTCGAACATCTGTTCAGGGTTTTATTACTTTCCATTCTCTGTTCTGTTAAGGAACATAGTATTTAGCAGATTTACTTGTCTCTGAAAAGTGAGTCTATGATCTCATTGACTGAATAAGAGTGAAAGCTGCTGTCTGCTCCTCCCGTACTGCTTATCAGTGGAATTTGCCAGGCTTTGAGAACTACTGTAGAGAATAATCCAGCTATTCCCTTTAATGATGATGATACTTGGGGTGCTTATGTGAGTGAGGTTCACTTGGCACTGTTAGTGTTCTTTGTAATCTTAAGGTTCTTTAAATGGTGTATTTATTATATAATTTTCTGAAATTCCAAGACAGTACAGGGTCATGCTTAAAAGTATTAGATCTAAGTTCCCCACACTGTATTCTTTCTGCTGTGTCCCTGCCTTATTCACATGACTTAGTTACACAATTCGCAAGCAATTACATTTCTGCTGCTTCTTCTGAGTACTGGGAGTTGTGTGGAAGTCTTGATAACAAATGTGAGGCTGTTTCAAAGAGATTAATCAGAATAAAGTAAGTTTCAGAAACAGAACACTTCCAGAGAGGACATGCCTGGTACAAGGAGTGTGATGTTGGAAATGGATACAGCAAATTGTAACATTTTGAGGTTCATGAGATGAAATCAGTGGTGAAATTAGTAAAATTTCCTCTAATATCCTAATGAGGAGAACACATATAAGTAAAAAATAATCTTCCAAGTCACAATAATGCAAAAACGTAAATGTCTGTGCCAGGAATGTGTGTCACCTTATGCCAAATTAGACACATGAGCAGTAAGTATGGCAGGGGCAGATTAACAGAACATGCAGAGAAAACAGGTCTGGGTTTCCTTTTTTGATGTGGTAAAAATCAAATTGGAAGGCACAAACTGCATGTGACAGCAGGTGAAAATTACAATACATCCACACATATTCTGCAAAAGATAAATATACTCACAAATAATTAAGTAATCTAATTACGTTTTAAAAACTTTATTTTGATGACACTACTTTGAAGAATTTCGACCTTGCAAAAGAGAAGAAATGGCATAGAGTTGAAAAGCAGAGTTGATGCTGATATTCTGACAAGGGAGCTTTCCAAAGACCATAGCAGCTCCCCAGGCACTTTCCACTGATGGCAGTCGTGGGTGATACCTGTCTGTGAGTTATCTGTGGTGAACAGAGGTTTGAATTGTTTAGGAATGTTCTAATTAAGAACAGTAATGTGATGTGAAGGAGAAAATTTTGCAAGAAAATTGCCCGTTAAAGAGAGAACTGGAACAAACATAAACCAATGGGAAATATGAGGAACAGGCCATATGCAGTTATATTTTGCCCTGAGGTTTGTGCTAGTATAAAAACTGCAGTGCTCTTTTTCTTATTTGCAAAGAATGTATGGAGGAAGCAAAAGGATTTGCTTGGCTGTAGGTTGGGAAATTTTCCTTTAGTGAAGATAATTTGTATTTTACGTATTACTGGTCAAATGAGTAAAGGGAAGTCGTGTGGCAAGGCTATAGCCATAAGGCAGAGGAGCTTTTGTCCTCTCCTTAGACCTGGTCAGACAAGTTGCTTCAGCATTCACCACTTCCTTTGCCTCATTCTTGAGCTGCATAAAGGGTGTGTGTCGCAGCGTGCCATCACGGGGCATGCTGGGCGACGAGTGCAGGGCTGCGACCATCCCCCTGATAATTTTGCAAACCCAGTTATTGGCAGGTTCCGCGCAGGGACAGATAACGAAGACACGGGTCTTGGGGTAAACAAGACTGTATTTGTCGGATGGACAAAATGGAGCCCCAAGACAAGACTCGGGGGGTGAACAGAAGTTTTATACAGTAACTCAGGAGGAGGGGTGCAGGAACATCAACCAATGAGGGTAAAGCTGGGGAGTGGTCTAAGGTGGGACTAAACTATTATAAACCTATGAGGAGAAGTAGGGGAGTGGAATAACACAAAGTAACAAATAGGGTGCCAAGTATAACAAAATAGACAGGGAACACTCTGGAAGGAAGGGTAGGGCTAGGGAGGATTGACAAGGAACATTCTGGAGAAAGGGGTGAGGAAAGGGAAGACTGACAACTTGGAATGGAGGGGATTAGGGAGGACCTTGGGAAGATTGGCAGCTCGGGAGAGGAGGGGATTAAGGAGGCAAATGGGGCAGACATGAACTTTAAACAAAACACACTACAACAGGTGTGAAGGCACGGCTGCTAATTATCAACCCAACAACAGATGTTCTCTTTATGTGTTTCTCCCAGCGTGGTCTGAGGAAGGAGCTTCCATCAACCCAAGTTTGTTAAAGTGTAGAGAGCATGGAGAAGTCTTTGAAATGGAAGAAGTTCTAATAGTCTGACAAATGAGTGTTGTAATTCTGCATTGCTGATGGCTGAGACTTTACAATAAGCCAGAAATGGTTTTGGTCCTTCTTTGTGCAGGAAAAAGAGGGTTGCACAGTGATGTGCCATTTTCAGACATTTAATGAAGAGGAGGACTACCACATCAGGTTTCTAAGAGAGGATCATAAATCCTTTTATTTTTGCCTTCCAGTGACCTTCAAATGAGAAAGGGGAGCAAGGGACAGAGCTTCTTGGTTAGCAGTGTGGTTTTTACTAGCACATCACCTGAAGTTCCCTGGGACAAAGCTTGTGGAAATTATTCCATTACTAAAAGCTAATGACAGCCCTTCGTTCTATGTTGGACTCTGCCACAGCAATGAAGGGGTCAAGGCTGCCTGTCCATAGCTGCAGTGTGGTGATTTCTCAGGGGTGATGGTGTTGATGCAGGCTGTGCTTAAAAACACAGAGGGGTGTTGTGGGCTGTGCATCTGTAGGGTGCATATACAGATACTGTGTGAGGTTTCCATGGTCAAACGTGGCAGAAGATTCCATATGCTTTGCTCAGAAGCTTCCTGACATCCAGCTCAGCATCTGCACTGAATTCCTGACTTGATGAACTGGGTCTAATGACCTGTCATTTAATTTTACTGCAGATTAAATATTGACAACCCAGAAGTGTTGCTCTCCATTGGCACCTTGATAAATGTTTATGGCTTGATGTGTGGAATGTGAGAGCAGCTGTCTTCCTTAATGTTACTTTGGAAGCAGAAAATAAAGTCTTGCAAAGATGATTGTGGTGAACAGGATATCAGTGTGGATGTTGCCACATTGTGCTAATTAGATGGTGAAGTTGCAATGGTTTTTGTAGTACATATCCTGTCATTAATTTGTATGCTTTTCAAAGCTTTTGTATGCTTTTCAAAGCTTTTTATCCTCATCAGATACACTTATGAGGTTAAACCATTAACACAAAATGCAAAACAAAATATCTTGGTCTGTTTTTCATTTCAGAGTATTGAAAGCTAATTAGGCACCTTTGCATAGCATTGGGAACAAAATAAATCTCAGATGCATTTTGCTGGATTAAATGGCAAATCCAACCCTTGGTGTGGACTTATGGTATTAGTCAGCATCCTGAAAATTGCAGTGATGTGATGTAGATGGTTATATCAATATCAAATGCAGCCAAAGGTTCAGGGATCAAAGTCCCACAAGAGGAATGATGACAAGGAAATGAAACAATCCTGAAGTAAAATAGCATGTCTTGACAGCTATTCTCCAGCCTGCAGAAGGGGGAGAATGATAATTTGATTTGGGTAATCAGTTTTTTGCATATTCTTGGGAGTGTTGGAAAATGTATGTGATTTCTGCTTTGAAGACAGACTGTGGAGAAGTTACAGAAGGAGGGGAACATTCATGCTCTGCTGGAAGGCAGCTACTTTGATCTGACACCAACTGTTACGTTTAAGACCAGACCTTGTGCTTCAGTGACAGCTACAATAAAGATGTCATTCTGGAAAGCATGAATGTCTTAAAATAAAATCCACAGTTTAAAATTTGGTTGAGTTACGTACAGATTATTTCACAATATTTTACTCTGAGTGTGTGTAAGTGTGTTTTTACCAGCTGTGTGTTAGAGCTTCTCTTTGTTTTTTCATTATCCCTGCAATTGAGCACTTCTGTTCTCTGACCTGCAGCTTTGGCTTTAGTTCATGGTGCCGGAAGTGTCTTTCAAAGATCCAGACCTTTAAGCATTAGGTTATATACAGTTCTTCAGAGATCTCTGTGTTTGCTCCATAAAATGGTATCATTTCCACGTGACATCTTTTGCTCTGACAAATCTCACTCACATGCAATGTAAATATCTCCAGGAAAGTGTGTATCTTCCCACCATTGCCCTCAGATGCTCATCAGCATCCCTGTTTGTTCTTAACCATGCGTGGATCATGTAATTGATTCATACCATATGTTCAATTACGTTGCCTTAGGTGGTTTATTTATTTTTTTCTTTTTTTTTTTTTTTTTTGTAAGTTGTTTCACAGATATAATACTTTTCTTATTTTTTTCTTAGGCAGCAGTCACTGTACACCCAAGAGGTAGCTTTGCAAAACCTTCAGTCTGTCACCTTCAGTGAAACACCTGGAGTTCACTGAGATGTGATGGCAATCCAGACTTTGACAAGCAACTTTTCATTTATCAATGCTGATTTTTTTTAATTTTTTTTTTTGTAATTTCTGCAACTCTGCCCAACTTTGCCACATCCATGGCTACAAACAATTGAGACTTCTAACAAAACTTAAGCCAATTAATTACAACACTGCCAAATAAAAGTTGTCTGTTTCATCACATCTCCAATTTACAGCAGATACTTCAATGGACATGTTTGGTTACTTTGGTGTGACCCATACCATTGCTTTTTTGGGATGAATTGGGCAGCTGTACTACCCAGGCTGCACAGCATTCAACCTCCGGGTAGCTGCTGCTGTGGAAGGTGGAGGCACAAGCTCCTGCACCAGGGCAGAGTGTATTAGAAAGTGCATTAGGAACAAGGCACCTTCACAAGGCGACTGCCTTCTTTTCCCAGCAAGAAGCAGTTCTTCATTGTAACAACTGGCATTTTTCCAGGTTTGATGAAACAAATATGCATAATCTAATCCTGATCTGCATGTGGAGACAGTTTCAGCTGATGTCTGCAACATGGTAGTGGCTAAGAGCTTTCTTTAGTTCAAGGGCTGTTCTTTTTTGGGCTGTGCATGTGAAACTTCTTCCCAAGCAGAGGATGTATAGGGTGAGAATGGTAAAACTTTCTGCATTTTTTCCACTGGAGATGTTCTGTCATCAACAGTGTCTGTTGTCACTGCTGGTATTTCAAAGCAGCTGACAGTGCTTCATTCCTGTCTGACTGAACATTTGGGCAGTGCCAGAGTGGGAAAGAGCAGAGGAAGGGTGGTTTGTGTGCTATATGGCTGTGTTTAATGAAAAGGAACAAGATCTCTGCACCAGACCCTGAGATCCCAGAGGAGAGTCCCCTTGCTTGGCACACTGAGACAGAACAAAGGGGAAAAACACAGGAGAGTCCTGATGGGTTTTTTTGCATATGGTAGGCAGGGAATGTCTTCAGGAAAGTGGTCTCTGTCTCGTCTAATTTTCCCCAAAACTGCTAGTTTGGAGAAAGGACCATTTCTGCTTCTTCCAAATAAGGCTGGTGCTCAGGGCTCGTCATCATTTGTACACCAAATACCCCAGTGAGGCTCCACCTCAGGAAGGAAAAGTGACCTTTGTTGTGCCCATGAGGAGCCAAGACACAGCAGGGAGTGCTGGGGCAGGAGCTGGGGGTGCTGCACTTTTCCTTCAATTTCATCACTTCCTGGAGCTGCTGAATCTCACTTCCACTAGTGCCTCACTCTGCCCATCTGAAAACTGTGGAGAGTAATGTGTCCTTGAGGACTTTGCCATTTCCAGAGAAAAGTAGAGCAAAAGAGATAATTATTTCAGTGCTTGTGAAGTTAAATGCCAACTGCTCAAGATATGCTGCTGGAAACCCCATGGTTTCAAAAAGCTGCATTTCTTAAATGTTGCATTTTTAATGCTGTGTAAGTGGGCAGAGTGGGACGGCCAAGGATAACAGGAAACAAAGTGAGGAATAATATCATTTTGGGCTTGCAACTTCCAGGTAACATCAGTGTTACTTGGTGCACATCATGATGGAGGATGAGCACTGACCTGCTTCTGCTCGTCTGTCTGTGCACAGTGAGCAGGAAGGGTGAAACATGGTCAGTGTAACTCACTTTTGACATATTAATGGGGAGAGCAAATAGAGCTGAGATTTTCCATTTTTGCTTTGCAAAGGAGGACACAAGGTTGCAAAGCTAGGATGGTTTTAAGAGGTAAATAGCTCGCAATAAAAATTATCTTTCTAAAGATTCAATGCTGATGGCTAGAAAAAAGCAAGGTTGCATGCCCAGTTAGCCTGCCGTAGTCTGGCAGAAAAAGAAAAGCACAATTTATTTATTTATTTATTTATTTATTTATTTATTTATTTATGTTTGAAGTAATTTGGTCTAATAAAAAATACAACTTTTGCTCCTCAGTGGCATTTTTCAATAACAAAACATATGCATACAGCCAAAATGTTTGGACCAGCTCCACTTGAATCTATCTTTTTACCATTATTGGGCTTTTGAACTTCGAGTGTAATTTCTGATGTCTTATTTCAGAGTTATCAGCTGAAAATAGCTTTTGCTGAACCAATTTCCTGACATGAGATGTTATGAAGGAATTACTTCTAACTGATGCTCTAAGCTACAAAATACAGTGTTTATTGAAATGTCATCATCTTCTTTATGTTTTGAGAACAGTAACCTTTTTTTGAGCTGCCAGTTTCACTGTATTTGTAGTTTGGAGAGAAAAAAAGGAGAAAGGCATATATGCACCAAGGAACAGATCTGATAAGATTGCACAGGAGATTTCTGCTTAAAAGTAATGTTTTTATAGCATGACAGATGTCTCGGGTATGTGATGACAGGCACAAATGAACACGTTATTTGTGATTTCAGAGCTGAACAAAGTGAATAACCTAGTCGAGGTCAGTGACAATGATAGATGGATCTGCTCAAGACTGTCACAGATTCATTGCAATTCTGCCATCTATGTCTCTTAACTCGGCCTTCAATCAATAAATGAACAGCAGTAGAATGCAATAGAATTGGGAGCAGGAGAAGTTAACAGAAAATCTTGCTCTTTCAATTGGGCCAGAAAGTTAACTATGCAGCTAAATGGCTCTTTTTTGTTCCCTCCTATCAATATGTTGATAACACACACCCTACTTCCATGATTTCTGTATGATTTTTCTGGGGTGCATGATAAAGGTTGCACAGTGAGAGCAGTGCTGTGGTTTCTGAGGAACTTTCCCTGAAGTGACTCACCCTGGACAAATGTTTCATTTATATACAGTCAGTGGTGCTGTCTCACCCAGAGTTTGGACCAGGAGAAAAAGGGTTATAAAATAAACCAAGAGTGTATCTATCAAAACAGCTACACAGCTTAGGTCACAGGGTATTTAAATTCATTTGTTTTCAAATGCATCTGTAATTTAGCTCTGGACTGAACACAGTCATGGCTGTAGGATAGGATGCTGAGGTTTTTCCTTCATCAAAGATGCATTCTGTAAATGTGAGAGCATCTGGATCAGGGAAGGCCTGAGCTTTTATCAACTTCTGTGAGACTGAGGGGAGACCTCATCATAGTCTACAACCTCCTCATGAGGGGCAGCACTGATCTCTTCTCTGTGGCGATCAGTGACAGGAGTGGGAATGGCTGAAGCTGTGTTAGGAGAGGTTTAGGATGGATATAAGGAAAAGGTGCTTCCCCCAGAGAATGGTGGGCACTGAAGAGGCCCCTCAGGGAATGGTCACAGCCCCAAGGCTAACAGAGCTCCAGGACCATTTGGACACCACTCCCAGGCACAGGTTGGGATTGTTGGGGTGTCCTGTGCAAGGCCAGGAGTTGCACTGGATGATCCCTGTGGATCCCTTCTAACTCAGGATATTACTGTGTGATTCTTCCAGATACCTGTCTCCATGCAAAAGAAATCCAGGCATAAAGCCCACACTGGCATGTTGGTGGGCATACACTCTTAGACAGATTTAGAAACAGGCTATAAATTTAGGTTTATAGGCTTACCGAACTTGAGTTTTCTTTGGGCTCTGTATTTTCTTTCCTGTTGGGCTAGTATTGAAGTAAAGCTTTAAATTTACAGATTATTTTTTCTCAGTAGAGGAATGCCATGTTGACAGGGTGCTGGCCTCTCACAAGAGAGATCTGTTTCATGTAGATCTCTAAGCTGCTCTGGAGTTTACAGGATGAGGAAGCAGTGGTGTTACTCTGTCAGGCTCTGCCAGGAGGTGATGTTCTGCCCCCTTGGCCAGAATACAATGCAAGCATTTGAAATCACTCTCTTGGTCACTCACTTTATCTGTATCCCATCCCAGATTTATTTCCATCTGTGTGGAAAGAGAGGAGGACCAGGACCCAAAGGTGGGAAGCACACTCCAGTTAATGAACTTTCCTGAGGAGCAGAGTATATAATCTCCAGAAATCTCTTTTAATAGTTCCAGCCATTGTTCTTTTTCTCTGAACTTTTGGGTCTTTAGTTGTGTGAAACAGATGAAGCAACAGTGGGCCCAGTGAAATATATTGAATGTCTACAGGCTCATTTGTTTATTTGCTGACTCTTCTTTGGCCTGCAGTGAAGTGGTGAGGTGGGATTGAAATTTTACCTTGTTTTTTGTTAATAAGCAATATTATCAAGTTTCTGCAGAAAAAAAACCCTGAAACAGCTGCTTATGGAAGCTTGAGCCTTATGGAAAGCTATGTAACTAGTTATTTTCCTGATTCTAGAGAAATAATAGCACCTTCACAAACTGCAATTGTGACAGAGAAGGCTGGAGGGTATTTCGGGATGTCATAAAGTGAGGGTCCTCACTGTCCTCCAGAAACAGCAATCCCACAGACTCTCTGAGTAATTACATTTTACATTTCTCCTTAATTTCTCTCCTAGAACTTCCTTACTCCACTTTTAGTTCCTGATTTCTTTGCCAATGCTGTTCAAGGAAGTTTATTACTTTCTTATGAGAAACTACCTTCTGTGGATTGGAAGACTTGTATTCTCCCTCTGCACAAAACTACTGCAGCTCCTTCATCCCTCCATCGGAAGCTGCATTTTGCAGAGCAATCTGTGTTCTGTATTTCCATCAGGTGGTTCACCATCATCAGTTAACATTGTGTCAAACTGAAATTTAAAGGACTGGGTAGAAGAGGAGCTTCAGGTATCTCTCTGCCTGGTGAAGTTAGGAAACATCAATGACCTCAGGATCCTGCCTTGCTGACTCTTGTCACATTTTATTATTCTATTTACCAATATAGGGGAAAAAATCTCATTTAATATGTAGAGTGATTAAAATAATAAAGGACTGTCGTAGCTAGATAGGAAAAGTATCTGATATATCTCTTGTAAGAGCTCTGCAATCCTTTTAACAGATAACACACAGACTGCAAAATGGTTGCAGTAATACTCTTACTGGCAATATAATCTTAAACTAGAATCAGGAATTCTTCCCAGTTTGTTTAAGTATGGCGGGCTCCACCTTCAAAATGAGTGTGTGAAAAAACCCCAAATTCTACATCCAGGTACAGAAGAGTAGGTCTGGATAAAAAAAAGAAATGCATTTGGATCTACAGCATCACTCTGTTCTGGTCAGTTTGCACTGTGTTCAGTACACCAGCTAGGTAGTTGTCCCTCTAAACTTGCAGGTAATTTCAGAGAAATTTCTTTGAACAGCCAGAGTTCTGCTAAATTTAAAATTAATTTAAAATCTATTATCTTGTAAAAAATACAAAGTTCCCCTCCATTTTCTCCTCAATACTGTTTTCTTTGTTTTTCAGAGAAATTGGAGGAAAACCTTTTATTTCAAGAGGTCAGGCTAAAGAAATATGCAGTTCTTACTAAACAACAACAACAACAAAACAAAATAAAAATCCTGGGGCCTACAATATTGAATAATACATGATATAATTTTCTCCATTAAAAAAGATGAAAACATGGGAAGCAGTCCTGCATTTTGTGCAGTGTTACAGACATGGATCAATACCAAGCACGGTACAAAATCAGCAGGTGGGTGCATTATTGTGATAATTTTCCCTCGGAGTTGCCTGTATGAATGGCAGGTTTTCACTAGCACTGCCAGAGCCAAGATGTGCTCTGTGCTTGTGTGTGCACGCTGCAAGGAAGGAATTGGAATAGCTGTTATCTCTGTAGTCTCTTCATGGAGTGCAAATCCTCTTTAAATTCTCAACACTTGAAGCTCAAGGCCTGAAAATGTGAAGTAAGTTTAACAGGAATGTCACAGAATCTTTCCATGATGCAGCCCTTCTGTGCCTTCATTCTGCACAGGCATCAATTATACTGCTTGGCACCATCTAGAGTTCATTTTTCTGCACAGAATTGAACAAGAAAAAACATCTCTGAAAAGTTCCTGAAAGGAATTATGTGGATAAAAGTAGAAGTGTTCCAGTAATATTTGACACATGGGTTGGGAGGCATGAAGGATGTAGCCACTTCAGCTTTGGTTGTTTTCACCTTGCTGAGAAGGCACTACAGCTTCCCCTTCCCCTTCCCCTTCCCCTTCCCCTTCCCCTTCCCCTTCCCCTTCCCCTTCCCCTTCCCCTTCCCTTTCCCCTTCCCCTTCCTTGTCCTCCCCTTCCCTCTCTTTTTTTCTTTCTTCTTTCTTTCTGTTGTACTGCTGCTGAATTTTCATAAGATATCCTTTGTAAGGTGCAATTCAATTAATTCCATTGAAGTGAGAATGACTATTACCAGGGTGGGGAATATCTCAATACCTGTTATATCTGTGTATGAATATATATGTTGTATATATTTGCTATCGTGAGTGTCTGTTATTTGAGTTCCCATCTCTTAAATGTGAACTACAAAAACATCCTCCAAGGGAGACTGACGGAGGTGCTTCAAAATTTGGTCCTGAGAGTCAGTCTTCTAACACTTCCCCACAGAAAAAAAGTAGAGTCAGTTATGATGCAGTTCAGAAATTAAAGTGACAGTGGAAAGAACTGAATATTATACATGGTCCATTTCCTGAGAGTCAGTTTATAATTTGAACATTCAAAGTGTTTTTGGAACAGTTCTGCTGACAAGCATTGTTTATGGTAATTCTGAGCAATTGGGTGAATTCTTTTTCTCTAAAGATGAAAACAGAAGTGGTGAAATTAATAACTGGAATAGGAAAGAACTCATATAAGAATTCACTGCAATCTGGAATATTTTATTGAAGAGTGATATTGAAAAAAGTAGGTAGATGTGGCTTCCTGACTATGAGATTTAGCACTTGTTTCTTTTCAGTTGATAGTTTCTGTATGTGATTAAATCTTACCTTTGGTGACACTTTGGGATATAAGCCTGCATCTGTTATAAAAAGTAAAATCTGACACTTTTTTCCCATTCAGATTCTCTTTTTTTCTACAGGCCAATGCAGGGAAAACAGAGGTGCCAGAAACATATTATGTATGCCCGGTCTGGCTGCTGGCCTCAGGCAAAGCTCCCACCTGAGTCTCCATGGCCATGATTGCTTGGCACAGCAAGCTGAGCACAGCGACCACCAGGAGCAGCTCTCTGGGAGGCCAGGCTTGTTATAAACAACCCACACCCCAAGTGCGAATAAGTTATAGACGTTTTATTGAGAAAAATAAAAAAATCAGCAAAGCAAAAGGGACAGCACTGGGTGCGTGGCAAAATGCCAGAGGCTCATGCAGAAAATGGCAGCTCCACCTTCTATATACGTGATATTGCATCAGCTTTATGCATTGTGAGAAACGATGCCTCGCTTCTTAAAATTTTAAAAGGTTTATTGAACCACAGCAAGAGACTGAATAAGGAAAAAGGGACAGCAATGGGTGCTTAGCAGCCAGATGCACACCAGCCTCACCCATAACAATCCTTATATACACTATTGCCACTTCAACGCCCTGAGTAAGCTGACCCTTCCCACACTAGTGCACATGGCACTCTTCCAACCCACTCCTCCTTTGTCCCGCCTCTTGGGAGTCTGTGCAGTCCATCTTGCTTTGATTTTCCCAATGGTCAGAGATCAACTTTCAACATTACAAAATTCATATATAAAAACACCAGACCTCAACAGAACTTCTTTTAACCTTATAATATACATTTAACGTTTGTGAGAGCCAACATCGCACTATCCGTTTATTACATGCACGTTTATTTTTGGTTTTAGATAGTCTGTCACTCTTTTCATTGCCAACATAGTTTTGTTGCTGTGGTCATCATAGTCCTCATTAGATGCAATTCTACTCCTCTTAAGGTCGTGGCTCAAAAGTTTGTAGAGGTCCAATACAAACTCATAAACCCCCGTTACACCACATGAAACCATATTATCCTTGTGAAAGCCAATTTTACAATTAGGCTATTGTAACAACATTAACCACTTTGTAACATATATTATGATCTTAATATTAACAATTTTATAATATTTAATATCAATTAATATAATACTTTGTGAAAGCCAATTCCCACTAGCTTGTTTCTCACAGGCTTAAGGCCTTCTGAGCCCACTGTCCCCCAAATTTGAGCCCTGAGGGGTTTGGTGTCACAATGCATCCCCTGGGGACAGCAGAGTCAGCCAGTGAGGTCAGCCCATTATGACTGCACTGAGTCAAAAGTGGAAGATTGACCACACCTTTATCAGAGAGCAAAGGAAATTCCAATTGTGCCTGAAAACCTGAAACTACAGCCAATTAAAGTAATTCAATTGACTGCGGAAAAGAGACTTTTGCATGAATGCAGAAAAGAGTGATAGAAAAGGAGGGCAGGAAGAAAGGGAAAGGAGCATGAAACCAGTCAGAGGAAGAGGAGGCAATATCAGAAGCAGGGTTCATATGGACACTGATCATACATGGGGATCTGGCAGCTGTGCTTAAAAATAATCACTAAAGAACAGAACCAAACTCAACTATTCAACCCATCAAAGAATCCCCAAACCCAGGAAAAAAGACACAGATCACACACCAGGCTGACTGGTATGGTTGACACATCTGAGGGATGAGATACCATCCAGAGGAACCTGGACAAACTCAACATGGGAGGCCATGGGAATGTCACCAGGTTCTACAGTGCTGCAGTTGCAGTCCAGAAATCCAACTGTGTCCTGGGCTGGCCTTCAACATACCTTCCATCCAAAACCGACTCTAGAAATTCATGATTTCAGGTAAACTGAGAGTCTCTTCCTATTGGGGACTTCTGTGTGTATGGCATGTTCCACCCTTCAGGCCAATGGTTTGCCAAGAGACATTAAACAATGAAATTCCTCCTTCAAAAATCTCACAAGACATTATAGAGCTTCAAGGATTAGATTGTTTATTTCTTTAGAATATGAAAACACTGGCATTGTGCATGAAAGCAACATTACTTATCAGGGTCACCCATGTAACCTGAGATGAAAGTAGGGATCCTGTATTCCAACACCACAAGCAATTTTATCCATTGCACAAAATGCTGTTTTGACACAAAGTTTGGTTCTTTTTAAACTCAAGAAATAGCTGGACCCCAAATTATGCTCCAATTAATACTCATATTTGTCAATTTATTTGGAAGTTAATTACTTATCAAGGACACCTATGTAACCTGAGATGACAATAGGGATTCTGTATTCCATCACCAGCACTGCAGGCAATTTTATCCCTTGCACAAAAAGCTTTTCTAACACAAATTTTAGTTCTTTTTAAACTAAACAAACTTCTGGACCACAAAACACACTCTAGTTTAAACGCAGATGCCACTCATAAAACTCAATACCACTGCATTTAGTTGGAAGCTTAGATATCAGGAGTGATATCTAACTGAATTTCACATGAATCTAATATCTTCTATTGTGCTTAAGAAGCAGTTGTTGTCGCTCATATTTCTTGTGTCTGTTGTGAATGCCAAGAAAATGCAATCTTTGCTCTTCTGACACAGCTCTCTCTGTTCATGATGTGGGACAGCGCGAGTGCTGATGTGCAGGAGTTCCTGCTGATGGAAGGGACAGGGATGAGGATGCAGCAGGCACAGTGCCAGGCTGCAGAGGGATGAGCTCTGACAGTGGCACTGAAGGAGAAGAGTTTCCAGCCAGGACAGAAAATGCCTCTTTGTTTGACGTCTTCTTTCAGTGCTGCTCAGAATGTAGTCTGGAGCAAGCTGGGAACACCAGAGCACGGAGCCCTTTCCAGGCAGGGCTGTGTCAGCAGAAGGGGCAGAGGGAGCCCAGCAGGGATGAGACACAAACCAGCAGGGGACTGAGGAGCCCCTGTGGTGGCAGTGAGCAGCTCTGGGCTCTGATCACTGCTCATGGCATTTTCTTATTGAGCCATCTCTGAAGTCTTCTGTTGTGTTCTGTATTTCTAAGTGCCTGCCTTCTTGGTGTTGGTTGTCTCCTACACCTTTATTTCTCCAAATTACTGGAAGTTTTAAGTTACACTGGACAGGAAATGTCCATATATGTCCATAAATAATTTTATATGAATCCAGTTCCTTTAAGATAATTCTAAATTTTAAGAAACTTTTAACTATGAATAAGCCTGAAATGAGGGGATTTTTTTGGGAAAGCAGGAGTGTTCTTCCCAGGAATGTACCATTCCTATGCTTTAACTCAGGTCAGGTGAGGACTATCCAAAGGCTGGAACCACTTGAGTGTTACTCCCAGAATCATGTGTGCTGCCAAGAATGAACTTCAGCAGTCTCATATCTAAGTGTGCAGAATTGGTGCAATCCCCAACACTCAGAAGGTGTTGATTTGCCCTTTGTTTGCTGCTGGGTGCTTCAGCCAAATTCTACAACTCTCAGACATGAGGCTGTAGCTGGATGAGGATGGATTTCTTCTCCAAAGAAACAAGGGACAGGAGGAGAGGAAATGTGCTCAAGGTGCAGCAGGTGAAGTTTGGGTTCACCTGGAGGGCAGTCAGGAGTGGTAAGCACTGGAAGATCCAGCTCCAGTCCCCATCCATGTCCCTTTCAGGGATGGCTTTAGGGTGTCTGCAGCCTGGATCCAGAGCGTCCTGGGGGGCTCCTGTGGCTGGCTTTGCACTCAGGGTGAGGATGCCCAGGAGCCGCTGAGGCTGGCAGTGGGGACCAAGGCTGGGGCTTGTGGGCCGGGACGTGTGGCTCTGGGGCTGTGACATGCCAGGGCATGGGTCACAGTGGCAGCTGTGAGCAGGGGCACAGCCAGATTGCCAGCTGAGTGACATGGTCCTGCTGGCTGTGACATCACAGAGGACAGGTCATGCTGGCACCTGTGTCCAGGGGCAGCACGGGGCAGTTGGATTCTGGCAGCCAGTGAGTGCACACGCAGGGGGAATGCTGGGCTGGATGGGGGCTGGGAAAGATGCCCTGGGGGTTTAAGGCCAGAATGACAGCTGGGACCCTCAGGGCAGGGCACTGTCCTCAGGGCTGGGGCAAGAGGGGCTTGGGCCTGTCAGCGTGGCAGGTGCCCAGAGAGGCTCTGGGGACATTCCAGGTGCCACCAGCCCCCTGCTCCCTCCCAGCCAGATGTGCTGAGACCCCTTCCTCCCACCAGGCCATGTCTCCAACAGTGGCTTTCATCCTGGCCCTGTTAGCCACCCCCGCTGGGCTGAAGGTGAACATAAGAATTGATAAGGGTGAAGTTAAACGGATGCTGGAGCGTGAGGAATATTTGCACCAGGAGATGATTCGGCTCCTGCAGGATATTGAGGGGAACAGTGGCATCATGGAAGCCCTGCTCTGCTCTGCACTGGAAAAGCAGTGGCTTCTTTGGGTCAGTGCAGCAGCCCTGGTTCTGGTTCTTGCTATGGGCTGCTGTCTGGTCAGGAGAAGAAAGCGTGGCTCTGCCAGCAGGACGTGGCAGGAGGGATCCAGCATGGAGGAGGTCAGTGAGCATAAGAAGATCGAGGGTGCAGGCAGGGCTGGCAGCACTTTGGCTGTGCCCAGCCCATCACCAATGGGCACATCCAGGATAAGGCTGGAGCGGGCTGTGAGCAGCCTGATCTAGTTGAGAATGTCCCTGCTCGTTGCTGTGGGGTCACACTGGACGGTCCTTAAAGGTCACTCCCAAGCTCTGCTGTTCTCTGGTTCTGCAGCAGGGCCTGCCCAGCGCGAAGGTGCTGCAGGAGCTGGTGGAGGAGGTCCTCGGTGTCTGCCGAGTGCTCTCCCGGAGGAACTTCATGCCGGAGCTGCACCCAGCCACTGGGACGGACACTGGCCCTGCAGCCTGCAGCGTCCAGGAGAGCAGCAGCACCTACCGCACGCTGGTCATCCTGCGGCCACCGCCCGGCCACTCCTTCAGCCCGGAGAGCACGAAGTGGCTGCCAGCCCGGCGCATCCGTGTGGCGCTGGAGTGCCTGTGCTCCGGGGATCAGCTGCTGGGGCACACGTGCTTTCTCCACGCCTCTGGTGGCCAGCTGCCCAGGGATCAGGAGTGGTACCTGATGGATACCCTCTGCACGGGCTCCTACTTGGACCCAGAGAAAGTCACCTGCTGGGTGCAAACGTTGGTGGCGTCGGCCTGGCTGCTCCTGCCGCACTCGCGCCACTGCCGGCTCACGGCGCTGCCCTCCGGCAAATCCTGCAGCTTCCGGCTGAGCGGCGCCTCTGGCCGGCACTGCAGCATCGAGATGGCTCTGGCCGTGCAACGAGGCAGCTCAAGTGCCTACCTGAGCCTTGAGTAGGCAGCAGCCAGCTCTGCCAGCAGCACCGGCTGGGCCAGAGAGCTGCCACCTCTCTTTACTAAAATCCTCCCAAGCGTTACAATAAATGGGATGAAATTTTAGTCCCTCTGCAATGATCTCTTTTTGGTTTTGTTTTAATAAACTGGAGAATTTGTGGCAACTTTTGCAAACAGGTGGAAGAATTTGTAATTTTTTTTAGACTAGACTCTATCACTATCTTTTAACTCTTTTAACTCGCATGGCTGAGGGAGCTTTTGTTGCAGCTCTGGAAAGGACTCTGGGGGCCATTGTCTGAGGATGGGGATCAGGGTTCAGGGAAAAGAAGCAAAGGGCTCAAGGCGAAGGCAGAGCAAGCAGAGCTGCCACAGCGCGGCACAGAAAGAGCCTCATCTCCTTCTCATCAGCCTACGCTGTGTGCACCGCTGTTTGTGGTGCAGGTGGCTCCTCTTACTGCGGGGCTCCAGGTTGTCGGGGCCAGGGGCCCTCCTTTTTTGGAAGCACTGGAGCCTCATAGGCGAGCGGCTCCTGCCGCAGCCAGATGGGGAGGGGCTGTGGCTGCGGCCCTGGGCACGGCGAGCTGCTGCCGTGGCCGGCTCCTGCTGCGTCTCCCTGTGGGTATGGACACGGCTGAGGGCTGTCCGGGAGCCGCAGCAGGGCCAGCTGCTTTCTGTGTGTCCACAGCATGGCCAGCCAGGCTGCTGCTCTCTGCAGCCTCTGCCCACCACCTGCCACGTGAATCTGTGCGGTGCTGGGGATCCCTGTCCCCCGGGGAGCAGCTGCTGGGGCACACGTGCTTTGTCCACACCTCTGGTGCCAGCTGTTACTGCGTACTAGCTGGTTTGTGATAAGGCAAACTAAAAATTCAAACTTGGACTGCAGCCCTGACCCCTTCCACAGCCAGTCCTCCCTGCCCTGGTGCCTTTGTTTTCATGCACACAGGAGGTACCAGACACTGATTTGAAACCTTTATATTTTGATCCTTCTCCAAGAGCAGCCCCAGGCAGAGTGATGTGCACCTGGCTCTCAGTGGCCACGGGATGGAGGTTCGCCGGCTCGCTGTCCCGCTTGTGGCCAGAGGGCAGACACTCGAGTGGCTGCCCCCGAGTGTCTGCTGAGACTGTCGCAGGTGGCGGTGATTGCTGTGGCGTGGGTAGCACAGCAGAGGCACAGAGCACGAGGAAACCGAGGCAGAGGAATAAGGGAAGGACACTTGTCTGAGTCTCCAAGGATTTAATCTCGAAGGGGGGCAGAGTAAGACACAACTCTGAACATGAAAGGACTCTTTTAAAGGGTAGGGGGAACACGGGGAGGACACAACCTTTGACCGATAGGAAGACATTAGGGGAGGGGTGCAGGGTAAGGGCTCCCCAATAGAAGCCAACATGGGGAGGGAGCAATTCAATTCTGCTTCAAGGAAGGGGTGAAAGACAGGGAACACTCCAGAACCAAAGGAGTGTGCTCTCTTTGACAGACAGGGGTAAGACAAGGGAACAAGGGAGGTATACAGGTGGCTTGACATCTAGATTTACATACATTTTGGTGGGGCAAACTGTGGTAAACAACTCAGGACTGAACCATTAGGGAAGCCAAATGGGGTAATTAGAATGAGGCGTTAAAAACTTATAACAAGGAATATCAAAACATACTACAGAAGAACAAACTGTAAAATAATAGACTACCACAGTCATGTAGATTTTATTTAACCTGTCTTATCTGCTGTTGAGGGTGATGTAATTTGACTGTCCCTGAAACAGCAGATGCAACTGAGAATCTCAAAAATTTGCAACCTGAGAGATAAAGTGAATAGGCAAAAACAGTTTCTAGTGGGTTTTCTTAAATTAAGTTTTCTCCCTCTCAAAATATGCACACGAGGATAGTTACGTAAATGAATGCAACTGGATGACAAGCACAGCAATGCCACACTAATTTAAAAATTAAAATTGTCTGAAGTGGAAAGTTAAATTGGATGCAATTAGTGCAACCTAAACAAAGACACTTACTTAGAATTACACTGATTCAACCTTACCAGGTCTCCCAGTGATGAGCCTGATGGTCCCTGCTAAGCCAGCTAAGAATCCCCTGGACCTCTGCATGGCCCTTCTTCAGGGCTGATTTTTTTCCAGATCCTTACTTCTTCTTGTGTGGGAAGCCATGACCTATAACATCAGTCTATTTACAGAATAAAAAGGAAATTATGTCAGGGTGCCTGGTACCTTCAATGACAAACTGTTAGTTTGGAATTGTTGGCTAGAATTCAATGAAAAGAAAAAAGACTTTTTGGGATAAGGGGGAAATATTTCAGGATTTTAGCCCTTCCTGTTTGATAATACTCTTTTTAGCCTGGTTCTCTGACGAAATGCAAAATAAACAGTTTGTATTTGTCCTCCTCCCACTGCCACTCAGTTTCTGAATTTAACAGGCTGAGTTTGAAACAATGACTTGAAAGGTTCCAAATGTTAAATGTTCCAAATGTTCCTTAAAACCACCAATTTAGAGAAATAAAAAGAGAAAGAGAGAGAGACACTAACCCTTTAGTAAAAGAAGAGATGACAATAACTTTTTACCTGGGGAGCAGTATTTGGACAATGCTCTCGGGCACATGCTGTGGATTTTGGGTATCTTGTGCAGGGCCAGGAGCTGAACTCTGATAATCCTAACGGGTCCCTTCCAACTCAACCTATTACAGAATCACAGAAATACAGAACTAAACAGGTTGGAGAAGACCTTTGAGATCATCAAGTCCAACCTATGACCGAACACTACCTTCTCAACCAGACCATGGCACTGAGTGCCACATCCAGTTGTTTCTTAAAGAATCATATTCTGTGATTCTGTCATTCTTTGTTTCCTGTGTTCCTTATGTCCTCTTGCAGATAGACCACCCTAAACCCTTCCAACAGCACAGCCTGTTTCGTGCTGCTCTCTGTGCCTGGGCTCCCTGTGTGACACCCAAACATCTGGGGTACCCCAGGAGCTTCTGGCAAACTGGCTGTGCCCGTATCACTTAGCACTGGTACCGAAACAACAGTGCTAATAATGTTATTAGTACTCTAATCTCCTGATAGTTCTAGAAACAGTTTATTGCACTGAATTTTCATTGGCACAACTTTCAAGTTTGCCAAACCCGGAGTTTTCAAGAGGCTCTGGGCAATTCTCTTTGCTTCTGGTCTCTTAGAATTACTTGTACTTGACTGTCCTGCTCTCTTGAACCTTTCCCCTTTTCCCCCACCATTATTTTTCTCTTCCTCCATAAACAGAACTAAATTAAATTCAGAGAACAAGGAAGATGGTACATTCTTGGATTTTTTTTCTCATCCAGGTTGTTTTATGCAGCTTCACTGCTGGACTATAACATCTTGTGTTAGGAAAGGTATGAATGGGTAATTATAAACAAACATACACAAAATAATTCTAAACCAGACAACATCCACAGGGATAAAGGAGCACAATTTTGGACTAACTGCATGTAAGTCAAACATCTTATAACAGTCTTGTTTTTAACTTATACACAATCTTCCCTTCTTTCTTTAAAGGAATGTAAATTGGCAGCTGGCAGTGCTGTTTCAGAACAAAGATATACTTCCTTTTTACCCTTTTGCAGGAAAACACTGACATATTTGTAGATTGTCTCTCCTGAAGTGGACTGAAGGTCATCAACTGTTACCTTCTTCCTCAGTTTTCTTAATTTTTTAACAAATGTCCTTTGTGTGAGAAGTCTTGAGTGATTACTAATATATAGTGCAATGAACAGTCGAATACTCAAAGTTTTCCTGGATAAGGGTTTCTTCCCATGTACATGGCATCACAGAATCATTTAGGTTGGAAAAAATCCTTCAGATATCGAGCCAAATTTTTATCCCAGCACTGCCAAGCCCACCAGGAGACCATGTCTATAAGTGCCACATCTCCAAGTATTTAAATCCCTCCAGGGATGATGACTACACCACTGCCCTGGGCAGCCTTTCCAATGTTTGACTCAGTGGATAAATCTGAGCTCATATCTCCTCATTTTCCTACTTCATCATTATTTTTACAGATCTTGGAAAGCGCTTGTATTGAATTAATACCCTTTAAAAATTACTTCATGAAAGGCAGTCTCACAGCATATAAATCTGTTCTGAATTGGGGCTTTCCTCTGACTCATTTCTTCTTTTCTGGTTTATGGAAAATAAAGACCTCAAATGTTTTCCTGGGTTGTCTTTAACCCTTTTCTCTTTTGCACTCAGCCTTCTCAGTTAAGAACTCAAAATACCTCTGAGAATATAACAAACTGTGTGCTGTGTTGCTGAAAAGAAGAAAACCACCTCAAAAACCAGAGGCTGGGTGCTGTTCAGCATGGTCTGTGTTCAAGACCATTAATATAAAAAGGACAAGAAGGTGACTGAAAGACTTCAGCCTGCTCTGAAGAGGCAATGCAGGCTGCAGGAGATAGTGGACATGTGCAAAGTGGTGAGGAAGGTTTACTGGTGATAGGACCTGTCCTGCCTAGTGCTGATGTCACCAAGACAAAACAGTTCAGGGTCCCACAAGAATGAATGGAACTTCAACATTTTCAATTTTTTCCAGTTCCTTTCTCAATGTGTATTATTTCAAACTCTCCAATTTTCCCCACCATGTTCTTGATCCTTTTGAGCCCTTTTTTCTGCCTCTCCCCCCATTATTCTGTGCACTTGGCTGAGGGCAACACACCCCATCTATTTTATTCATCCATCAACAAAAAGAGTCACACAGCTCCTGTAGTTCATGTGAGGTGGGTTTGCACTGTCCTGTTTCACTAACAGTCTGATGTGTGGGATGGAGAAGGCTCTTCGGGTGCTTTCAGCACATGAACAGAGGGGCTGAAAGCTGTGCAGCAGCAGCAGCAGCAGCTCAGTTATGTGTCAGCAGTGATGAAGCACTGACGACTCAAGGTTAAAGCACCAGACTGAGACCTGTACTCTAAAGGATCACCCCCATTAGATGGCAACGGGACCTCTCTGGAATTCTGTTTCCTCAGCAGTAAAATGATTCTGGTGGTGTTTGCTTGTTTGATAAAATATTTCCTACAAAGGGAAGGGCCTGTGTAAAAGGTAGGTAATCTTGCTGTGGAATGGGTCCTGGTATTTTCAGTTTGCATGATTTGTGTTTGCCTGATCCAAAGAGGACTTGTGTGCTACTGATTTGTGTCTGGAAATTTATGTTTCTTCCAGGGTAGTGACAAGTTTTTAAAATATGTCAAACTTGCCTATATGTGGACTGTGGAAAGAAGGACAAGTCACGGTGCAGAGGTTGCTGCTAAATGAACTTAAATCATTACTGATTTAAGTCAGAGCCCTTGATGGGTGCCAACCACTCTATTTCTGGTGATACTGTAATGGACCTAAATATGCTGCCCTTTCAGTATGTACACGCTGAATCCCACGTTGAGTTAATCACGTGACAATGTGTTTTCAGTTTAGGAGTTTCAGTTTTTATGTTTTTCTCCTTTTATTTTAACATTTCAAAGCACTTTTTGCCTTTATGGTCCATCACATCTTCATTTTTTTTTTTTGTGATTTCAATGATTCATAAGGACTATTGCTTTCAGTGCAGAGTACACAGGAAACTTTTACATGTGAGTCACTGACAACCATGCAAAAGTCAAAGCCACTGTTTTGAAATAACTCATGCCAGAAAAAAAATTGGTTGTTTGTTTTTTCACCTGTAGATTTAACTCAGTGTTCTGGGAACACAAGTCACCATAACTCTCTGAGGCGTCCTGGCCCTTGGTCCTGCAGGGAAGTCTGCTGCTGGCCGGTCAACAGGAGCCCCGATAGCTAAGAGGATGGATCCACCAATAGACAGGATGACACTCAGAGCGCTGCAGTTCTCAAGGGTTTATTGTAGGTGCAACAAGGGCAGGAGGAAGCAAGAAAAGGCAGGGGAGATGCAGGGAGACCACCTCTCGAGAGGGGAGCTAACTCTGAGGCCCCCCTCCAGAGCAGGGGTCGGAGATTATATCCGGGGAAGGGGAGGCGGGGTCAGGGTACATATGGACCAACGGGATGGGGGCCCATGGGAGGAATAAGGATGGGACAATCCAATGGGAGATAGGGGAAGGAGTGGTTACGGGGAAAGAACCAATTACAGAACATAGAACGGGAAACTTTCCAGAACTGGGGATGGCAAAACTGTTTGATAGGCATAAACTGGGGAGGGTACATCTAGTGATGGACATGGGAGAAGGTGGGAACTCTGATACAAGGCTCTTCTTTAAATTATAGCAGTTTCCCATGGCGTCTTTGACACATCCCCTCCAGGACCACCTCCCACAACTCTCTGCATTCTTGATGGGTTAAACAACTCCTTCTGAAGAAAGGAAGCTGTTGTGTAAGCACAGTGCAGCAGCACATGCTCTAGGTGTGTCTGTGTCCTGCTGCAAACATCCCTTAAAGGGGCAAAGGCATTATGCATTGTTCTGGAAGCTTTCCCCTTCTTCCTCCCCAGTCTGCTTCTCTGGATTCCTTGGACCAGGCTAAAACAGCTCTTACTCCACACAGAGAAAAGAGCTCTGCATTCTCCTCTTCTTCGCATGGACACTCAACCTCCATCCTCATCCCATCCAAGCAGGAAATGCTCCCTGATTCTCTCCACATTCCTTTGGAGATGGAAAGTGCTTGTCGCCTTTTCTGTAAATAAGAAATCAAACACAAAGCAAGGCAGGGCCACATCTAAACTGAATTCAGAACCCAGGCACGTGGTTTCACAGAACCTATTACTTAGGTTAAAACTGAGATTCTTCCCAAATGCATCTCCTTCTAGCCCTCTTCCATCTCCATGCCACTTCCCTTGAACTGATGCCAAGTGCTATTGTGGGTATGTTCAGCTGGTTCAGGTCACAGATCAATCTAGAAATATACTCAAATAAGGAAAAAAAAAAAAATCCCACCACACCAGCACTTGGCATGGTATAAGAAGTACTACAGGTACGAAGGGCTAATGGACTAAGGGATAGAAGTAGACTGCGACTTCTGCTTTGAGCATTAGCACAGGAAGTGTTGAGCCTTATTCTCCAAAATGTGTTGCAGAGGAGATAAAGCTCTCCAATGGCATCCTCCAGTTGTGAGTTGAGCTCCTTGACTGCCTTTGAAATGTGCCAGAGAAAAGAGGCAGACGCTCCCATCCAGCACCCATGGAAACTGGCACAATGCATTCACTTGTTGAACACTGTGAAAGGATACCTATGTCAGGAAAAATAACTTACTTGGGCCTAAACACAAACAAAATGATACAGATTTGCATGCTTGGTCACCATTTTCTCTACATTTTTCTCTACATGTGCTGTTTTCTTTCTCTTTGACTTCTGTATCGGCACAGATTTCATCTGACTCAGACTCAGTGCAGATGGAGAGCTGTCAGCTGTCCTCTAAATGACAGCCTGCCTGTCCCTAGCAAAAAATACCACAGCTAATGAGGTGAGATAATTATGTCTATCCCACCCCCACAACCCTTCCAAGAGCCAGCAAGCTTTCAATTAGGGAAAGGCCAAGAAAGGAAGATTTTGAAAATCCTGAAGGTTGCAGACTCAGGATGAGCACAAAACATTACTGGGAAGTTTCACAGAAATAGGAAAGGAAGAACACTTCACAAGAGAAATGCTGTTCCTTCTCTGGCCCTTAGTCCTTGTGCATTTTTGAAGTTACCAGAGTTCACACACCTTCCAACTCCCCTGCAAACCTCATCACAACTCTAAATAGAGAGAAGTAGACCCAAGGGAGCATTGCCGATGATAAAGGGCAAGACACCAGTACACAACTAAATGGTTGGTTCCAGGACACACTGAGTCTGATGAGAAAATGAAAAGAAAACAGAGAAATCTTAAGTTCAGCATGAAGAGACTTGGCATATTCTCAGCATTTTCTCTCAACACATTAATTAGTCACTTGTTCCAAGGAGGGGAGGGAGGGAGAACAGGAGAGTGATTCAAACTGGAGTACAGTGTTGGCATAAGAACAAATGTGTATCAACAGGCTATTAAAAAGTTTAGGATGCAATTTAGAAGATGATTTCTAATTGTCAGAGAAATGAGGTTATAGAATAGCTCTCCTAATAGAGGTGAGAACAGAAAATTTGTTGTTGGACAGAACTTGATGTAATTTATGACTGGGTTTATAGGATTTTATTTCCTGACCTAAGGAGTTCCTGCCAGTTTATTACTTGTTTCCACCTCCAAAGCTACATCTTTGTCAAAAACACTTGGGCACTCATGGGCATCTCTGCTCATTCATATTAATGTGAATGGAACAGAAACTGAGGAAAAGGTCTGCCAAGAGACTGCTATGTTTGCAGGTAATGACAAGCCAAGTGCAAAATCAAGATGCTCTGGAGCCTCTCAGCTGTCCTGTGCAATATTTCAGCACCGGACACCAGCAGCCCACGCTGAGACCATGGTGAGAAAAAATGGAACAGCCAAACTGAGTTTGTGCTCAGCACTGGGGACTGGGCCATGACAGCAGCCAGGGAAAACCAGGGCCTGTTTAAAGTGCCTTATCTGTACTAGTTATAGATCTTGCTGAAGGCAAGTGATTCTTCTTTACTCTCACATAGCTGAATTCCCTCAGCTTCAGGAAGCTATGGGGGAAGCACTGGGAAGATACTTATTTGCACAGTCAGTTTTCCTCAGCCTCTTGGGTAACCACAGAGTGCTTAAAATATCACCAAGAAGCGATGAATTCTGGCAAGCTTCTTACTGGCAAATTTCTACTTCCTTTCTTTTTCTCATTATTTCTGTCTTCCACCCCCCACACCCCCCTTACTTTTTAATCCTTATGATTTCCAGCCTTTCATTTCAGGTCATTCTAAATCAAACCCTGGGCTTTCTTTAGGCACTCTATACTTATGCCATGAATCAGATTTCCTTTCTTACTCTTAATAAAACCATGGGAAAGTTTTATTGAGAGAAAGAGACTTTATTAGCACAGAAGCACCGTTTTGCAGCTGGTCTGATGAAGCAGAAGATGCCAACATGACTGAACAAGAGGTAGCATTCGCTGTGCTTTTCTGCAGTGTGACCACCTTGGAAGAATATTTGTATGAGATGCTGCTAAACAAGTTGTTCTTGATATGTACCTGATTTTCTGAAGCCTGTGGCAGCCTGGGTTAGGTACACGCAGTGAAAAAAGAAAGAGAACAAATGCTCATGCTCACTCTCATCGCTGCCATTCATGCTCTGCTCATGTTCCCTGCCTTTATTTCTGCTGATACTGGACATTCTCTTGTTCCTCTGGCATGAGGGACATATATTTTTCTAGCCTTGCTGCCTTGCAACCCACTGTGTGGGATACAACCCTGCTGTGACCACTGGCAGAACAGAAAATAGGGCAATTCTGCCACCTTTTTGCTTCTTTGTTAGTCAAGGCTTTTTGTTCTCTGCTAGGATAAGTACCCAGTAGTATTTGAGCTAAAGGGTGAATAAACTCCTTAGAACAAGCCATGATCAGTTTTGTTTCCAAAATCTTCTGTATGCTGTCTCAGAATATTAAGAAATACAATAAAAATTGTCTGACATGTAAAACCTGGATAGACATCCCACTGCATCAAAACAATATCAAATAATGGCTTTGGGCACCGAGTAACTCTGCCTTGGATGTGGAGCAGAATCATCCAGAAAATCATCTAAACCCCCCAGTGGAGCTCAGTCGGGGAGTCCTCAACTGGAAAGAGTGAAACTTTCTGAAACAGCATTGTTAACCTGCTGTGTTGTAACAGGGAATCAATGCACTTCACTTTTGTGTTTGTGCTTCATTTGGTCTGTGCCTCTGGATGAGTAAAAATCCCTTTTTTCCTCAGTCTCCTCCAGCACCATGTTCAAAGGCAGTCTTCATCTTCTTTAATATAAATCATTGCAGATAATTTAGGATTTGGGAAGTCCAGTGGAATGGCACCAGCATAAAATTATTCCCCACATTCTGAGTCAGGATGGTAAGGTTGTTAGGAAAATGTTATGTCTTTGTTGCACTAAGACATTACTGAAAACCAAAGAGATAATATTTTCAATATCTACATTTTTCTTCTTAATTGCTTCCCAAAGAGCAAAAGTTCAAGTGCTAAAACCTTCACATGCAATTTACTTTGCAGATCACTTCTTAAGAAAATAAGAGACATGAAGCCAAGGACATGGCAAAAATGAGGGCAAAATCATAAAGACATGTTTATGCAGAGGCTGAGAGGACTAAATCCAATTAGTTTCATGCATGTCACATAAATCTCTTTTACGTTAAGTTTGACTTTTCTGCAGCTTGCTCTGTTCACCATCCTGCAGGCATTCCTTCCATCTGGTCTGGGAGATCAAGGTTGCTTCTACACAGTCAGGAAATTTCAATCCGTATTTCATAGCATTTCCTGAACTTTTAGAGGTACTTAAAATGACATTTTTTACCTCCTGAGAAGGCAACTAGGCAACGCTTGCTCTCCTTTGTCATGAAAGGGTAGCCAGCTGTAAAAGCTGTTTCTTCCTGTCAGCCTGATATGAACTTAGTAGATAAACTGAAACTGTATGTTATGTGATTTAAAATAGAGTGCGTATGCATTTTAAGACAGTCATTTATTTATATTTTATTTTATTTTTATTTTATTTTTATTATTGTCTGTTATGTTATGTTATGTTATGTTATGTTATGTTATGTTATGTTATGTTATGTTATGTTATGTTATGTTAGTGTTGAAGTTCAGCTTCCCATACTCACCTAATGCTAAGCATGATGACTGGTAGGGCACACCAGCTGAGGAAAACTTACTGGGGATGGGACCCTTCAGTGTCACATGAGCAGTCATTTGAGCTCTCAGTGTTTCTTTCTCATCCTCTATGTAGTCTGAAACATCTCTGATTCAGGAATGCAGATCTTTGGAGGTATTTTAAGTCAAAGCTCATACACATAGCATGGAAGCAGCTTCAGCCATTGGGACCTGTACCTGGATGAACACAATTCTGAAACTCCTCAGGCAATCAGTTTTGTGGAGTTGTGTTTTTAGGTTCCACTATATGTATGTTCAAGATGGTTTATCCCTCTGTACCGCCCTTGTGCCTTTTTGGTTCATCCCGGGTTTTCCCATCAGCACCTGTGTGTCCATCAATCCCAAAAACCCTGACTCAGGCCCCTGACCCCTCCCAGGTGACTTGTCCATCCTTCCCATCTGTCTGGAGGCTCTGCCGGGGTCGCTGAGTGACTGGACAATGGCTTGGGGTCCCTCCCCTCCTCCCTGCTAAGTGGATACCCCAGGTGTCCTTCCCTTGGAGGGCCACGCCCATGTCTTCTCCCATTGCCTGATCGGGTTTCCGCCCACCCTATATCAGGGCCTGCTCGAGGCCCAGAGCTCACTCTCTTCTGGGACCTCTTCGAGTGCTGTTGGGCTCTGGGGCTGTCCTCGGAGTCACAATAAATCTTGGACCTACTCCCAGAAGAGTGTCGCCTCCTTCCTTGCCGGTGGGATCAGCAGTGTCCTCGGACTCACGAAGGCACTCTCTAAAGCCCAGCTGGGTTCAGCAGGGAGTGCCTCTCGCTGCCTTATCGCCCCAAAAAGAGCTAGCCGGGGCTAGCAAGGGATCTGCTCTTGTGAAGCTGGGACGAGACACGGCAGGTTGGCACCCAGTGTGGGGCTCAAACTCATGACCCTGAGATTAAGTCTCATGCTCTACTGACTGAGCTAGCTGGGCAGACATTGTCTCCTGGATTTTCTCCAGAGCAGCCCTAGCCTGTGGGTAAGAACCCTAGGAGAACTAGGCTCCTCTCCCCCTTTCAATAAATTGAAGAGGGGGGCTAGGTCTTCATTTTTAATACCCAGCAAGGGCCACGTGGCTTCTCCCAACATGCGCGCTCCTTCTTCCCACAGTCCTTTTTGCGTTTCTTCCCGAAACCCCTTCTGGTCTCCAAACCCTCCCCCCAGTCCCTCCTCCGTAATGAATCATGCATGTCCTCGCCCTTTGACTCCACCCCTTGGGGGAGTTCGTCACCAGCCACTCCCGCCGGTCCTGACTCAGCTCCCTCCACCCCCTCTCCCGATCCCTGCAACCTCTCTCCCGGTTCCCACGGTCCGGGCTTAGGGCGGGGGGGGGAGCCCATGGTCCAGGCTCTGGTGGGGGGAGAGGGGGTGGGGGGGAGGGGGAGCCACGACCCGCCTCATTCCATGCTTACCTTCACTGCTGCTCCAGTTGCCTACACCCCTTTGTGCGGGGGGTAGGCACCTTGCACGGTGGTCCCCCATCCCCCAACAAGTTATAAAGGATTTATGTAAAGCACAGAAGGAATTTGCCAGTAGAGTGAATAATTCCGCGGCCTCTTGAAAGCAACGCTGTCTTTGGCAGAGTATGTGCCAGCAGATATGCGAACTCTTTTTTCATGTTTAATAACTCAGGCAGAGTTTGGTGTGGGAGTCTGCATGGTTAAGGGACATAAGGGGCAGGTTGCTTGACCTTTTGGCTAATCAGGATACCTTGCATGATTCAAATGGGGAAATGATATCTATAAACCACTTGTGTGGCGCAAGGGACTGGGATTCGGGTCAAAAGCAGGCAGAAAAGATACCGAGGGAGGCTTTGCTCCAAAGTGCAAATGCGGCGGAGAAAGCATTTTTTAAACTAAAACCCAGTGGTCCAATTATTAACTATTTGTCTATTAAGCAGGAACCTTTAAAGTCTTTTGTGAGCTTTGTAGATCGGCTGCATCGGGCAGTAGATTCACAAGTGCTGGACGAGGGGCTCCGGCGAGGATTTATTACTGAGATCGCGTGACAAAACGCAAAGGAAGCCTGCCAAAATGCCATCCTCAGCCTCCCTCTCGATCCAGAACCCACCCTACGAAACATGCTGGATGTTTGTACGCGGAAGGTCTCCATCCCTGCAAAGGACTCCAGAGAGTTTCGAGTGGCACCTAAGAGGGTTTCCATCATTGAAGCCGCTGCACCACTGACACCAAAATCTGCCTCACCTCGCCGCTTTCTGGGACCACCCCCAAAGGGACCAAGACAAGGAACACTGTGTCATCTGTGCCATCAGAAGGGACATTGGGCACAACACTGCCCAATGAAGGATGAAATTTTACAATTTAAAAACCAACAACAGAGGCGAGGGATTTCCCACTAGCAGGGAAGTCCAAAAAACTAGATCGCCAGCGCAGTCCCCCCCTGCGTGCAGACACAAATGAGGTGGGACAAGTACTATCACTGGAGGGGGAGGGCAGAGACTTGCAACACCCACCTGAGGACACAGACAATTATTCACCAGATGTGACTTTACCAAATGAGACTAATAACCCAGGGGATGATGTGCCTTTTATTTCCAGGTTTTGGTTGGGTTGGGACTCTGACCATCCAAAACCTATTCTTAAAACCTGTTCTAATTTTCCCCCTTTTAGGCTGGCATTAACTGAGCCTCTGCACCTCAAAGACACAAATTGGCAGTTCATCACAGTCGACACTGAGAACCCCGGAACCTGGCGAAATATTTGCAGTAGGTACATTGTTCTTGGGGACACTAAACACACACCAGTCAACATAACCATTGCTTCTTGTTTAACCACCACAGACCCAAAACATTTGGTAGTGTGGCTGCACTGCACTCACCCCCCAGTGTTCATTCCCAAAGGGCAAATCATTGCACAGGCTATCCCAGTGACTGGTCCTCCAGTACATCCAGAACATCTGTGGAAGCTGTCACCGAAGAAGATTCACAAGATATGTCAAGCCCAGGTACTGGGAAAAGATTGCTCAAAAATTGACTGTTATTTGTGGAAAGGGGGTGAGTGCAAACACATGAATGGACTCCTAGACACGGGGGCAGATGTGACAGTCATTCCTTCACAGAATTGGCTGTCTCATTGGGAGTTGCAGGACATGGACGGCTGCATTCAAGGTGTAGGGGGTGTGCAATTGGCTAGGCAATCAAAGAACATTGTGAAATTCAAGGAGCCAAATGGGCAATTGGCACACTTACGTCCATTTGTTGTAGATTATATGGAACCCCTGTGGGGGAGAGACCTGATGGCCCAGTGGGGAATCACAACTGACATCCCGGCCCCCCAGGTTTTTCGGGCAGCTGTCGCTGAGGGCGTCCTACCCAGAAATTAAATTGGCTAACTGATACTCCAATCTGGGTAGAGCAGTGGCCGCTCAACAGACAAAAATTAAAAGCGCTCCAGAAGCTCGTGGCAGAGCAATTAGCCAAAGGGAACATCTAGGAAACAACATCTCTCTGGAATTCCCCCGTCTTTGTCCTCAAAAAACCTGGCAAGGACGAATGGCAGCTCTTCCACGACCTCCGAGAAATTAACAAAGTAATTGAAGATATGGGTCCTCTCCAGCCAGGGATGCCGTCCCCTACAATGTTACCCCAAGATTGGAATCTGGCAGTTATTGATATAAAAAATTGTTTTTTCCAAATTCCTCTGCACCCTGAAGACGCGCCACGTTTTGCCTTCTCGGTTCCCTCCATCAATTGAGAAGCCCCAGTGAAGAGATACCATTGGAAATTCCTTCCTCAGGGCATGAAAAGCACCCCGACTATCTGCCAGTGGTATGTCTCCTCATTGCTGGCCCCGGTCCGTGCAGCCAACGACAGCATGATTATCCACCACTATATGGATGATATTTTAGTTTGTGCCCCCAATGACGATCTACTTACACACATGCTTGACATGACAACTAATGCATTGGTTGTTGCAGGGCTTGAGCTTCGCGAGGACAAAGTTCAGAGGATGCCGCCTTGGAGGTACCTTGGTCTGGAAATTAGTAAGCGGACCATTGTTCCGCAAAAATTGGCAATTAAAAATAACATTTAAACTTCAGTGGATGTCCAGCAGCTGTGTGGCTCTTTAAACTGGGTAAGGCCCTGGCTGGGTATTACGAACGAAGACCTAGCCCCCCTCTTCAATTTATTGAAAGGGGGAGAGGAGCCTAGTTCTCCTAGGGTTCTTACCCCAGAGGCTAGGGCTGCACTGGAGAAAGTCCAGGAGACAGTGTCTGCCTGGCAGGCTCATAGATACGATCCAAACCTGCCCTTTAAATTTATAGTGCTGGGCAGACTGCTACATCTCCACGAAGTCATCTTTCAGTGGAAAGACACTCACAGGGAAAAGAAGGACCGGGACCGGAAGGATCCTCTCCTGATTATAGAGTGGGTCTTCATAAGTCATCAAAGGTCCAAAAGAATGACACGGCCACAGGAGCTGGTAGCAGAATTGATCCGTAAGGCCAGAGCCAGGATCAGGGAGCTGGCTGGATGTGACTTTGAGTGCATTCACATTCCTTTGAAATTAGAATCGGGCCAATTTACCAAGGCCATGTTGGAACATTTATTACAAGCAAATCAGGCTCTGCAATTCGCTCTAGATAGCTACACCGATCAACTTTCTGTTTTGAGACCGGCCCACAAAATTTTTAATCAGGATGTTCAATTCACATTGTCAACCAAAATTATTCAAAGCAAAAAACCCTTAAAGGCTCTGACCATTTTTACTGATGCGTCCGGAGGGTCCCACAAGTCCGTAGTGACTTGGAAGAATCCTCAGACTCAGCAGCGGGAGTCAGATGTTGCTGAGGTGGAAGGCTCACCTTAGATAGCTGAGTTGGCTGCAGTCATTAGAGCTTTTGAGAGGGTCTCTGAACCTTTTAATCTGGTCACTGATTCGGCCTATGTAGCAGGTGTAGTGTCTAGAGCTCAAGATGCGGTTTTGCAGGGGGTTTCCAACCTTGCCTTGCACAACTTGCTCTCAAAGTTAATAAAATTAGTCTCCCATAGAGAGCAACCTTTCTATGTAATGCACATCAGATCACATACCAACCTGCTGGGGTTTCTGGCAGAGGGTAATTGGCATGCTGATTCCCTTGCAGCTACCCCTGTGCAGATGGCTCTGCTCCCAGACAAATTCCAACAGGCAAAAATCAGTCACCAGCTCCACCATCAGAATGCACCTGGCCTGGTGAGATAATTCCAGCTCACCCGTGACCAGGCCCATGCCATTGTAGCCACATGTCCTTCCTGTAAGTCGTTCCCAATACCAGCAGTGAGTGCAGGGGCCAACCCTAGAGGGCTGAGAAGCTGCGAGGTGTGGCAAATGGATGTAACACACATCCACTCTTTTGGCAGATTTAAGTTCGTTCATGTCTGCGTGGATACTTTCTCTGGAGCTGTCTTTGCTTCTGCCCACGCAGGGGAGAGAGCTGCTGATGCCGAGAAACACCTGGTACAGGCTTTCTCCATATTGGGCGTCCCTAAAGGGATCAAAACAGATAATGCCCCAGTGTATACCTCCAAGGAACTCGAGAGCTTCCTGCAACAATGGGGAATAGAACATAAGACCGGTATCCCCTATTCCCCATCAGGTCAAGCCATGGTGAAGCAGACCCACCAGAGCTTAAAAAGAGTTCTCAAACAACAGCAGCCAGTGATGAAGGTCAAGTCCTCCCAGGTCTGGCTTGCTAGGGCACTTTTCACAATCAACTTCCTGAACTGTTCCTTTGAAAATCTAAACCTGCCAATCATCCGGCATTTTCACACCTACCCAGAAGCCAAATTCAAGGAGAAACCTCCTGTCACAATAAAAAACCCAGAAACGTGGCAGCAGGAGGGACCCTACGACTTAGTAACCTGGGGTCATGGGTATGCTTGCGTGTCCACACCCTCAGGCCTGAGATGGGTCCCCTCAAAATTCGTGCGACCACACATCCCCAAAGCACAACCAATCATTGTCAGTCCTCAGGTGGAGAACGCAGCCCTGAGAAGGTGGTGGAAACCATCCCTTTCAGATTCATCCTCTCTCTCCAGCTCCCTCAGCTCTCTGTTTCCTTTTGATTTAGACCTCCCCTACCTAAATAATTGATTTGTATCTCAGTTACTTTGCAGAAATCATCCAGATCTAACCCGTGATGTCGCTGAAAAAGGGCCTCATCCTCCTCATCCTGGCGATCATCTCGCCGCCCCAGCTGGCATGGATTGTTCCTCAGCCCAGGGCCAATGTGTGGACCACATTGGCAAAATCACTAAATCAAGATCACATTTGCTTATCCACATCCTCTGCATCTGACCCCCTCCTATCCTGCCTCGTGGGGATCCCATACCAGATGAACGAATTCCCTTTCACTTTTCCCAAACCCACTTCTTCCTCTGGCAGGGAAACCCGCTCATTCATCGCCCACCAACTGGACGCATGGAGGAAATGGGTCAAACTGCTCCCCGTAATGAACTATAACCCTGAAGAATTAGAGTTGCTTGGCTCCTCCCCTGCTTTTACCTGTGTACATTTCGCAGTTGTCCCTGATCCCCAAGACCGACCTGCCATTGAGATCAGGCAGACCACCACTGAGTACACCATGAAGGAATGGTGCCAGAGGGTAATCCAAGTCCCCATGTACTCTACCCCTGATAATAAATCCCACTCCCTACCTAAAGGCACCTTCCTCATCTGCAGTTGGCGGGCTTGGGCAGGCATCCCCCCTCACCTGATCGGAGGCCCTTGTACCTTTGGGCAGCTGAGCTTGTTTACACCTAATAAAACTCAAATTTCTCATTGGCAAAATCTAAACAAAACCTATCAATTGGTATGCCAAAAAAGGGACACTGACCTTGAGGATTGGGATCAAAATTGTGACTCTCAGGCTATCCATTGGTCTACATCCAAAAACATAGCTGCCATCACGCTTTTGCCATGGATGGCTATAGCAAAAACAGTTGGGGAATTGGCACTCCTCGAGTGTTGGGTTGCTAAGCAAGCCAATCTTACTTCAACTGCCCTCTCGGAGCTCCTATCAGATGAGGAAATAACGAGGCAGGCCACCCTCCAAAACCAGGCTGCAATTGATTTTCTTTTGCTCCTACATAATCACTGCTGTGAAGAATTTGCCAGTTTATGTTGTTTAAATTTAAGTTCAAGGGCTGAGGACATCCATGCCACAATACAAAAGATGCAGAACCTGATCAGCGACCTAAAGAAAGAGTCATCAGACTGGCTGGGGTCTCTTTTCCAAGGATGGGGACTCTTGGGTTGGATCAAATCACTAATTCAAACTGGACTGTTACTTATACTAGTTCTTGCTGCATTTATCACTGGTTTTAGTATTTTAAAGGGACTTATTCTGAAGGCTCTGAACTCCACCATCTCAGTTAATTGAGTCCGTCTCTCCATCAATGCAGATGAACATTCTGCTCCAGAGGAAGAGCCTCTGAATCAAGATCCCTGGTTCAAAGATCAGATGGACTCAGAAACCCCCGTTTAATCCATTTCCTTCTTTTCTTTTTAAAACAAAAAAGAGGGAGATGTGGAGTTGTGTTTTTAGGTTCCACTGTATGTATGTTCAAGATGGTTTATCCCTCTGTACCCCCTTTGTGCCTTTTTGGTTCATCCCGGGTTTTCCTATCAGCACCTGTGTGTCCATCAATCCCAAAAACCCTGACTCAGGCCCCTGACCCCTCCCAGGTGACTTGTCCATCCTTCCCCTCTGTCTGGAGGCTCTGCCAGGGTCACTGGGTGATTGGACAATGGCCTGGGGTCCCTCCCCTCCTCCCTACTAAGTGGATACCCCGGGTGTCCTTCCCTTGGAGGGCCACGCCCATGTCTTCTCCCATTGCCTGATCGGGTTTCCGCCTACCCTATATCAGGGCCTGCTCGAGGCCCAGAGCTCACGCTCTTCTGGGACCTCTTCGAGTGCTGTTGGGCTCTGGGGCTGTCCTCGGAGTCACAATAAATCTTGGACCTACCCCCAGAAGAGTGTCGCCTCCTTCCTTGCCGGTGGGATCAGCAGTGTCCTCGGACTCACGAAGGCACTCTCTAAAGCCCAGCTGGGTTCAGCAGGGAGTGCCTCTCGCTGCCTTATCGCCCCAAAAAGAGCTAGCCGGGGCTAGCAAGGGATCTGCTCTTGCAAAGCTGGGACGGGACGCGGCACAGTTTAATTAAGGATATTTGAGCTCTGTTCTGGCTTTCTTATTCTCCATTTTCTCAGATAATTCTGGGTAAGAAACATTTTCAAGTGTTTTGCTCAGATGAATACTCAGCCAAGACAAAGACTTCACAATCCTTACTGCCACCTGTTCATTGCATATATTGCTTGTTTTTTTTTTTTTTTTTTTTTTTTTTTGTTTTTTGTTTTTTGTTTTTTTGTTTTTTTCTTTCTTTTTCCTGATCTTACAATCATTTTATAGAAAACACCAAAAATATTTTCCCAGAAGTGGTAGCACTACAGGGTTTATTAAACAGTAATATTGTGATTTCTCCTCTGTAGGATAACACTGCTGCAGAATTACAGTTTATATGTCTTTTATCCATAAAGTGTACACAGTAAGTTGAGTGGGACATATGAAGAAGGAGACAATTCAGACAAGAATTTCCCTTCTTTTAGGCAAGCAAAAACATACGAAGATTCTAAGAGGTAACTTGTGTCACTCATTAAATGTATAATTCTGAAATAATAAATTTGGCGCAGACATTGCAATTCAGTATTTTTCACTATTTAATAACCAAGCAAGTTGGGCATTAGAAGGAAAGACAAGTGCATCACTTTACCAGCATCCCATTTGCAAACAGTATCTCCTTTTTTCAAACTTTCTGAGTTAATTCCTTTCCAATTTATGCATTGTAAAATATGAAACCAGGATAATTTACATACTGACATGGGCCATAAAATAGTCACTGAATAACAATGAAGTGATAGCAAAGGGGAGCTGGAGTACATCCCTTGTCAGATGCTTAACTTTATATCTTTATTGTTTGGCCCTTCTGCCCTAACATGAACATCTACTTGGTTTTTCTGTAAACAACATCCTTGAGTCCATCAATCACCAAGGAGTGGACAGCTTTTACGAGCTAGTGATGGATTTTTGCAGGCTGATAAATGGGTCATGCACTGCTTTTCACTGAAAGTGCATTTTACAAGCTAAGGAATTAGCTGATAAAATAGTTATCCGTGGTGTTGCATAATGAAAGCCACCAACTATAGAAAGCTTGAAATTTCATTAAAATACCTCTAGGGAAAGCCTATTTCTGCAAAAGCATTCTATTTGGCAGCATTTCTGCATTTATCTTTCCTGGGTTTTTTTATTTCTTTTATATTCTTTTTGCAAATACAGAAGCATTTGCCTGATGTTTTTGCTAGAGTTACTCACAAAATTGAAGTTACTTAGGTCACTTGCCTTCAAGAGCAAGCTGATGTACTTCAGTGATGATGTAGGTTTAAAACTTTACAGTGTCTGTTACATATTCCTTTGGGATTGCGTTGTGAGTGTGAAATAAGCAGTAACGTGTGAAGAAGAACTGATTGGACAAAACAGTTTCAGTTCAATGCACTGACAGTAAAGTTTTCCACTGTGAAAACTGCTGTGTTTTGCTCACACCAGGCCTCTGCCATACATTCTGTGCCATAGTGTGACATGTTTTATGTGGATTTACTCTTGAAAACCTGATTCTCTATTTTCTTTCCTTCATTCCTGGTAAAATGTTAACAATTTTTAGCAAAGCCACTCCTCACAAAGGTAGCTTTAACTATGGAGAGTTATGAAAGGCAGCCCAGGTTTCAGCACAGATCCTGGTGATGTTCGTACAATTGTGATAGTGCAGTGTAATTGTTTTTTGAATACATTAATCGCAGAGAAGTTGATAAAACAGTTGGTGGTGTTTATTCTTGTGTCAAGTGTTCTGCAGGAGAAGCAAATATTCCAGATGGACCGATTTTTCTTTATTCCTAGAAGTGGCTGCTTCATACACATTAACAAACACTCTGCCTTTGAGTCCAAAGCAAAACATAAAACAAAACAAAACAAGCAAAAAAAAAAAAAAACAAAAACCAACCAAAAACAAAAACAAAAAAAACCCAAAACAAAACAAAACAAAACAAAAAAACCAAAAAAAAACCCAAAAACAAAAAAAAAACCCACCAAAAAAACAAAAAGAGAAAGACCATGTCTGGTGAGATAGAGCCTGGCTTTGTAATTTCTGCTTGTAGAGAAAAAAAAGGGTGAAGGATGTACTGTGATCACAATTTTCACAAAACATTGAATCACTCCCGTCAGAAGCCAGTAAAATGTTTAGCCAACATGTCTTCTTGCATAGTGAATATCTTCCCTTTGCCTTGGAGCACGTTTACAGAAGTGCCTTGGGAAAGACACGTTTTGAGGTTTTTTAACCAACACACATGGCTTTTGCTTCTTTAGATACTTTAGTAAAAGTATAGTTACAGCACTAGAGGCTACCAGATATTTTGAGGCAGAGAATCCTATGTTTTATCTGTTAATAAGTATTTGAGGCCAGAAGTCCAATTAAATAACCTATACTAACCCAAGTAGAAATACAGAGACAATGTAAGTACATTTACGCCAATGACAAGAGAGAGAATAATTTCTCTTCTATCAAATATTTACATCTCTGTAATGTTCAAACATTGCATAGTAAAGATTCAGAGTGGATTTCCAACTGAAAATAACAAGATGGGTAATGAAAAAAGAACTAGTAAATAGGAACAGTGTGAAAATGCATATTATATGATTGGCTCTTCACAAATATTAAAAGGAATACTATATGTGTTATGTTGGAAAGTTGTATTAATTTTTTTGTAGTACTGTATTAATCCTTTTTAAGTAGTGTGGTAAATATAGTTTTTTAGGCTATAGCATAATATTAAAATAGAAACTATGTGATGTAAGATACTTTTTGTAACTAGATCAAGGAATGGATAAGATAATCAAGAAATTCTTTGCATACAGATATCAGCAAAAAGACACCAATAGCTCAAAAGAAGAATGATTGCCTCCTTACTGGGACCCAGTGGAGGGAGGGCCCTTGCTTCCAGGCTGGAGCAGCCTGTCCTTAGAGGACTGCACCTTGTGGAAAGAGTGACCCATGCCACAGCAGTTTTGGGAGGGCTGTCTGCCCGTGGGGGCAGTTCATGCTGCAGCAGGTGGGGTTTGGCTGCTGTTTGTGAGACTGGACCCACACTGGAGAAGTTCAGGGAGAGCTGTCTCCCATAGGAGGGACCCCACGGTCTCACAGGGGAAGGACTCCTCTCCCAGAGCAGTGGAAGAAAATTTCAGTGATGAACTGACCAAAACCCCCAGCCCCTGTTTGCTGCTCTTCCCACTTCCCCTGTCAGTGGGAAGTGGAGAGGGGCTGGGGGAAAAAGGAGTTTAAAGCCTATTTTACTTTCCATTTTCCTCCTCTGGTTCTGTTAGTAATAAATTCACTTTGCAACTTAAGCTGAGCCTGTTTTGCCCTTGTTGTTTTTCTCCCAGCCTTTATCTCACCCATGAAGTCTTTGTTAACTTTTTTTCCCCCTTTTTCCTCCTTTGCCCAGCTGTAGCAGGGGAGGGTGAGTGGGTAACTCTCATGAGTGCCTGGTGTTTAGCCAGTATACCTCCCCCTCCCAGGGGGTTTTGGGGGGCACAGGAGGCACCAGTAGGGGCAGGGCAGGGAGTACCAATAGAGGGGGGAGATTTGGGGTGGGGGGCACACAGGGATACCCCATAATTCCCCCCAAATTGCCCTTTTGCCCTTCCTGAACCAGCCTTGATTCAGCCTTAAAATGGTTTCAAAGTGCCCCAAATCTTGTCCACAGGGGCTGCAAGAAACACCTGTGTCCCAGCAGCTGCATGCCCATCCAGGATGAGGAGCAGGGCTAAGGCTGCTCCCAAATTTCCCCACCCCGTTATACAGCTGGTTCAGGCTTTATTCTTCACCTGCGTCCCACAAAGGAGCACAAAATCCACTTGCATCCTCTGCAAGATGCTATCCTGGAGCAGAGCCATCCCCAGAGGAATGCATGAGCCCATGGCAAGCCTGTCATGTACAGTTAAGGAATTGTGAATTTAAGAAGTCAGTGGGCAAGTCCCACATGACATGGCACTTGGATCACATGGTGATAAATTTGGATTGTCTGTGCTGAAGGCAGCAAATTAAACCTTAACTGACTTCCAGTTAAAATTAATCTGACTTCCAGTCAAATTAAACCTTAACTGACTTCTGAACAATAAATTCTGAATTCCTTCCATCTTTTCAATCAGTGTTTTTATGCTTAAGAGTGCTCGTGGAGTAACTCCACCACTGCTTCACTAGCCAGCCACCTGATGCCTCATGATCCAAGCAGTAGCTCATGTCAGCGTAAATTTTCAAACTTTATGGCTGAAAATTTGTAAATTTTTGCCTCTGTTTGAAAACATGATTAGTAATTTTATAAGATGTTATGTTTTTCTAATGTTTTCCACCCTCCTTGAAAATCCTGGCATTCCATCCCGGGACTTCTCAGGAGGTAGAACTTGTCTGTAGTAGGATCTCAACAACTTCACATGAGAGAAGGGGAAAAAGAAGGTCCCAAATCTAACCCTAACCAGGCTAGTGAGCCCAAGGCTACCAAAGACCTTTATGGGACTGTTGTCAGCAGGGCTTGTCAGGATGCCTGTGGCAGCAGCTCTCTGGCCACAGAAAGCAGGCACAGACTTTCCCAGGCATTTTCCTGGGGAAGGCTGTGAGAAGATCAGAGAAAAGAATGAGAAACAATTCTTATATCCACTTGTTACCACCTGCTGTTGTGCACATGTGGAATGTGTCATGGAGATTTGTTTACCAATGGGTGATTTCTTAATTGGACACTGGATGATGTTTGGATGGACTGACCGATTAGGTCAAAGTTTTATCGGACTGGCTGTAAAGGTTACTGAGTTTCTGAATAAATATAGTATATGATAGTGTAAGATTACATAATAAAACAATTAGTCAGTCTTCTGCAATCCTAGAGTCAATGCTAATTATTACCCAGCTAGGGGCCTGTGGTGACAGATGCTGTGCAAAAGGAAGGAATTTGGGTGTCCCCATGTCAGACTCAGCAGCACATTCAAAACCTTGGTCAATCCATAGTGTGCTGGAGCCTCTTCAGATCTGTTTACAATGAAGTTAAAATGCAGACTTTCCTTCACATTTTTGCATTTTTTTTACACCATACATTCAACTTGGTAAAGCATGGAATCATAAAATCATAGAATACTCTTAAGTTGGAAGGGATTCACAAGGAAAGTCTAACTCCCAGCCCTGCACAGAACAACTGAAAGAATCACACCTTGTGGGCTTAAGAAAGTCAAGGTTCATTAAAATGTCATTAGTGAACTATGGAAGAATGTTAATTATCTATTTTGCATTGATTATGGGAAAAAATACGAAGCTCAATTCAACTAGTCTCATTTGATAACAGCAATGTATTTATGTATTTTAATATTTTCTTTCTTTCTTTGATTTCTAAATAATTGTTCCTTTTGCTGATTTTTAACTTTTACTGGTCAGAATGATGTGATTCTGTCCTTACAGCAGTCTGACTCCAGCTAATCCATGGCATGTCTGTCCTTGAGTCTTCAATGCCAGATTTTGTACCAAAATACAGCATTATAACTTACGCAAGACACTAGTCTTACTAAAAATTCAATATTTTAAATTTTGAGAATCAAATTAGTACCATTTATTAATAAAATGCAGACCAAAAAAAAAAAAAAAAAAGAAAAAATGGAGATGGTCAAATAGAGGATTTTTTTCCCCTATTTTTTAAAAGAAATATGTTTGTCATGCTGTTTCTTTTGACATAAAGTCTCTTATTTTGAAAGAAACAAAACAAAATGAGCACCAAAAGGAAAACTAAGAACTACGAGAAGGTATTAGTTAATTTTCCCAAGCTGTGTAGGGAGCAGAGACTTTTATAAAATATGTAAACACTATGTGTCTCTGAGGAGTTGAATTTCCAAAAATTAAGTTTTATTTCCTTTCATTGAAGGAAATCTGTTGTGCTGTCAGCTGCACAAGGAAAAACTACTCCTAAGCCATCTGTTCAGTTACATTTCTTGGTGTTGAGGGTAATGGGCTAGTTGCAGTTCATTGCTTAGCAGATAATTAAGCATTGGGTTATTTAATTATTAATATCGGTTTCAATAATTATTGAAATTAGATGTAGATTTTAATTCTCATATAGGAGAAAAGCCTGTTCTACAGAATAGGCTTCCTGTAAGGTATGCAGATGGATTTATTGGTGTTGCAAAGCCAATTGTCCGTGGTGGACACGATGTGCAGCAAATGTTCAACAACTACAGAAACCGTGCTGTAGCCCTCAAGGGAACACCCACAGAAAGTGCAACTGGAGTCTCCACCCAGTTCAGAAATTCTGATATTTGTGGCTAGAGGGGGCAAAGGGCAGTTGAAATATCCCCACATTTAATTTTCATTTAGAACAGGTTGCTCTTCTGACTATTTGTCATCTCCAGCAAAATACTAATCAGAACAGCTGTGGCTCCTTCTCAGCACCCTGCACCTTTTCTGGACTAAAACTTTGTTGATTCCAGAAGCTTTTCTGCATTCAGAACCAGCACCACCAGCTCACTTTTTGAGCTGTGTAGCACAAATAGTGTACACTGATAAGGCACTGACATTTATTATGCTGCACTGGTTAATTTGCACTAACATGTATTTTTGGCTTACCTCCCTTGTCCAACCAACATGTCAATACCCAGCAATTTTATAAAAAGTCACCACATGCATAGGCTCATTTGAAATGCAATTGAATATTTTTATGCCATTGAATGTAATGAATCTGTTTATTTTTTTCCTGTTCCTCATCCTGCTGAGGTAGCACACGCTGCCTGAGTGCACCCTGGCCTTTCTGTGACTCTACTCTCTTTTCTGACGCTCCTCTTTTGCCACTTTTCTTCTCTACACCTGGAGGACAAATGAAATCAAAATAACACTCAAAAACTCTGTTAAAACCAGCAAAACAGAGAGCCTTAAAACACTTGTGGCACTCTCAGATTCTCTGCATTGTGAAAGGACTTAAAACATTTGCCAAACAAGAGACACACAATCCATGCTCCTGTCCCCACTTTCCAGAAGGTGGTGACCAGAAGGTGTCTTGGTTTAAGACAGGTTAAGGAGAATGCTTGGGAATGAGCAAAGGCATGGCAGCAAGGAAAAGGAAAAGGAAAAGGAAAAGGAAAAGGAAAAGGAAAAGGAAAAGGAAAAGGAAACTTTAAATAAAGGTGTTTTCTCTATATGCGCTGCTCACTGCTGGGGCCTGAATCACCCTCACTGCCAGAAGCTGTGGGCTCCTGTTCCACAGGTGCCTTGTTCTGCAGCTATTATTGAGGTCAGTTTTCCCAATTAAAAAAAAAATCAATCAATATATTCTTGCAAGCAAATATTTTCCTTTCAACCAAGCGGACAGATACAGATATTAATTTCATCCATTCTAAGGAAGTCACTCACACATGCCACTCTTTTCCTGGGTTATGAGGGAGCCAGGGGTCAGGTGCTCTTGTCTGAAGCACAGTTAAGCCAAATGAAGCACACAGGCTGTTGCTGCAGTCCTCTTACAAAAAAAAAAAAAAAAAAAATTCAACATCTTTCTTAAATTAGTATGATTTGAAGTACTCATCTGCTTTCAAAGCCTGTCAAACCTCCCTTTCCCTAGAAGTGGCTCCTTCTGTCCAAATGAAACTGGCAAATGAAAGCAGTTATTCAGGGAGGGGAGGGGAGGGGAGGGGAGAGGAGGGGAGGGAGAAAGAAGTAAAGTGTTTTCACTGCCCATCTTAAATTTCACAAATGCAAGAAAAAAGCACTTAAAGATGCTTTCTCCCTCCAGCAGGGAAAGCAGTGGAAGAAGATGCAGTATTTGTTATAGGGTTTGCAGTACTGAAAACCTTGGTTTCGGCTCTAAAATCCCATTAACTCTTTCTTCATTAACTCTGTGCCATCAGTCATACAAGTAAGGCTGCACAGGCCCCAGCATGAGCCTTGGGAGTGAAAAGGTCTGAAGGTGGTTGGAAATGATCCAGCTAAAGGTACCTCTGCAAATCTGGGAGCAGTTCTGCACCACAGGAACCACTGAGAAAGCTGAGCTTTTGCCATGCAGGTACAGAGGCTGCAGAGACAGCAGTGCTTTCCTGAAATCCATCAGTTCCCTCTACCCAGTGAGCCTTCCTGATCTGCTCTTCTTCCCAGCAGAGCCTCCCTGCACTCAAAACACCACTTTTCAGGGACAGTCTGTGGCTGCTCACAGCACTCTCAGAGCAGATTCACAGAGGCAAAATAAAGCAATGTGCTTGATGTTCCTTGCAAAGGTGCACTCATACGGAGGCAGTGCTCCATTGAAGACTTTTCTTAGCCAACCAGCCCTGAGGAACTGCCCAATGGCCTTCCTGGGAGAATGCTTTTTTTCATTACAGGAAAATGAGAAACATATCTAAGAGTGAAAAAGTAATTTTTTCTACAAGATAAAATGTAGCATAAAGGATAAAGCCAAGATCTGGAAGGATAAAAGAACACTTAAAAAGCATATGCAGGTCAGCCAGACATGTCTGGTAAATGGTCTCACTGCTGCCTCCAGCTCTGAAGTGAGCTGTCAGTTCCTGAGCTCAGCCCTTGGCAAAGGCAGGCCACAGGTCTGGGATTGAGCACTGAAATGCAAAGATGCTCTGCTGCTGCTGCAGTGCTGCCAGTGCCAGCCTGCAGAGCCCAAAACAGGCTCATGGAGGGAGCAAAGCCCAAGATGTGCCAAGATGTGCCACCTCTTTACAAGCTGCAACAGAAGAAGGGCAGCAGAAGTGGAAACCCTGGAAAAAGGAGATAGGTGCAGTGAAGGCAACAGCAAATGGAGTGAACAAAGGATGCGGTAAGAAGGAGTAAGGAGAGACTTAGGTCAAATCTTGAGAGAAAAAACTGGGGAGAAAGCAACAAAAAAGGCACATCTTGCTTATGGTAGAAGGGTACAGCCAGGGTTGAGGGCTGAAGATGTGTAAGCTGCTGTGGTTTTGTGATCTCCGGTGCAATCCATCCCATGTCTGTCTCTGAAGGCCCTGCAGTGCAAAGGGGACATTTCTCTGTCCCTCGTGGGAGCTCTTGACCAATGTCCCTGCGTAGGAAGAAATCCATGGGTCTCAGGTTCTCAGATGACAACTCTGCTTCTGAAATCCCCTTTCAGTGGGAAACTGCAGCAAGGAAGGCAAAAGACGTAGAAGTTCCCATCCTAACTGGGCATGAGGGTTATGAGAATTGAGAAGGGGTGGTGACACTGCCAGTTGCAATGAGCCTTTGGAGAAACTGTTCTGTTCTGTTTCCTTCTGTTCTGACCACAGAGAGGACAAAGGGAGTCAGCCAGAGCTCACCAGCTGAATTCAAAGGCCAAAGTATGGTCAGGCTGAAGAAAAAGACACTGGCACTGCCTATTTAATTCACCTGCCAGTTATCTGTGGCCAATACACTCCCTGATACAAAGAACAAGTGATTCCCTTGGATCCCTTGTTTTTCCTCCTGTTTATGCAGGAAACGTCAGCTTGCTCAGCAGTTTGTATATAGCAAAACAAAACACAGAAAGAAATCCCCACCAGCAACAGATCCACCTGAGAGGGACTTGTCCAGGCCAAAGCACTTGTATGTCATCCACCTCTATTCAACCAACTGTGATTATGCCTAATTGGAAAGTAGCTGCACATTAACATCCAGGCACTATTTATGCCAATTTACATTATCTTCATGCTGGCCTTGGTTCAGCTCATTTTCCAAGGGCTCACTTCAAAAAACCTGCACTTTGTTTGACTGCAGTTCCCTCTCTTTTTATTGCCATGTTTTTCTGTCTTCTCTTGATTTTTCATTTCAGGCTCACCAGTATCACCTCCTGCCTGTGTCATCTTCCATCAGCAATGCTGTACTGGCTGCTGTGGCTGATCTGCTTTCTGGCAGGTCCATCCTCACCCACACACATCCCTCTGCTGCCTGCTGCCCTTAGTCTGTGCTTGGCTGTCTCAGGGCTGTCCCCAGCCTGTGCTCCAGTGACTGCTTTTTGCTGCAGCTCTTTCTGTCTCCAGTGGAATTCACACTCTGGTTCTCTGACAAAGCCCCACCATAACCCCTACACATCTATCAGTGTCCTTACACACCTCTTCCTTACTCCGGCTGGGTTTGCTTCTTTACTCTGGTCTTCAGCCTCCACTAGTGTACACACACTCCTTTAACTCACCACACGTCCCCCCCCCCCCCCCCCCAGCAGCTATCTCCATTTTTCCACTCCAGTAGCAACTTCTCCCTTTCTTTGCTGAATTGACCTTGATGTGAGTTATGTGTTTGTTTAATTCTTATTGTCTAAAGGAAACATTCTGGTTGCTAAGCAATGGTTGTCTCCTTATTAAAATCTGAAAACAATACAGATTTTCAAATTTAGTCAGGGATAATTTGTGAGCAAGCCAAAAGAAAGTGCTTTTCCTTCTGCTAACAAACAGCAACAGTGTGTCCAGCTTTACTGACATTTTGTTCCTTACAAAATAGAATTTAATGCAAGTGCTGCCTGTTTATAGCACCACTATAATGCTACAAACAAGAGCAAGTTTATCTGATAGAGGAATTGGGATTGGAACCTAGTCTTGGGCTCTCTGGATGTGCTCCCTGGAGTTGTTCTTACAGTGGTATCTGGAGATATGTGTAAATGCAATGCCAAGCTCTGCTGGAACTCCTCAAACTTACTTTGGTCTAAAAAAATTAATAATTACATAACTTGACCTTCCTAGGTGGAAATCAGGACCAAGCAGTGTAGGTTTCTCTTCTGATATGAGATTCTCTTTATGTCAGACCCATGAAAACTCCAGACTAACTGGGCCTCACCATTACAATGAAATGAAACTAGGAAAAGTGATCATGATGGGATCTGTGTATAAATGTCTCTAAACTTTCTCTTTGCTCATAAATAACCAAGTCCTACCCTCCCCTTCCCCTATGCCTGTTTCTATAACCATTCTTGAGACACTGCTCAAAGATTTGAATAAATCTTGTCATATATTGATTCTTGTCACATGCCAGCAGTTTGGATCAGAGAGTGCAAAGGGAACAGAAATTTATGTCTCTCCAGGCAGAATATGTCCCACAGGCAGAGAAAAGGGAAACTCTGAAGGGAGAGAATTCAGGCTCTGGAGTTGTAGCTGAAGGCCCTAAGGCTGCAGTATTTTGCTCATTCTGGAAGTTACACAGTGGCTGATTCCATCAGAAACCAGATGTCACTTTATTCTATCCTGACAGTGCTAAATTCAACAGGGATGCAGAACAGCTGGGAAAAGTGTCAGCAGATTCCAGTGTGAAGAATTCCATCTTAAAGGGCCTTTGATGTGAGCTCTGAAGTGTGCTTTGAGGTGTCTCTGTGTTTCTCTCCCACCACTCAGGAATGCTGAGCTTTTTGTCTCATAGCACTTCCCAAGGGTTTTATTTACCTTGTTTTAATTTTAATTTTAATTTTAATTTTAATGCAGATCACTGTTTCTTATAAGGGCAGTGAACTTGAGCAAATACTTTCTTATTCATGAGACAGTCCTTCGTGTCCTTTTGCAGCTCCTTCCTATGTCACTTGACAAGGCCACGTGCGTAAACCACGTCTGTCGCTCACATCTCTGCTCCATAAAAAATCTTCAGAAGCAGCAGGAACTATGACCAGAAGAAAGCATTTCTATGGAAAGTATATTGCAATTTCCTGCACTGGACAAACAGGGGCTGCAGGTGGATGTCAGCTCCATCATGGACCTCCCGGGCAGCTGGGGACTGCCTGCCTTCCCATGCTCTTCCACACAGACTGTGCCTCACAGAGGAATCAGCTCAGGCCCCTGGAACAGAGACTTGGCTCTTCTTTAACTCTGGTGCTTGCTCATCTCACATATTCTCTCTCTCAGTTGCTGCTCAACAATTTTTGTCTTTTCCTAAACCCATGATTCACCCCCCAAAAAAGCCAAAAAACTTGCCATGTAAATCAAATTCATGATGTTAATAAAAAGATTCTGAAAACAAGCTCAGAATGAAACTATAATTTGGCTACAGTACTAGTTCAGATGCCCTATTTTCATAATCATCTTACTTGCTGTATTTATGGAGTGTGAAAGAAAAGGGAATATCCAAGACGCAATGTTTTTTCTGCACTTTTACAACCCTAGTGGACATTGAAGACACTTTTAGCTTCAGAGACTTGTCTCTGAGGTTTCAGACTCTGCAGTACAGTCAGTAAGAGAACAATAATGAACCATTTGTTCTGAAAGTCAGCTCTTCTAAAATCATATCCATAAAAGTATCTTGTTCACTTTAATTTCCATGGTCCCTCTTTCTCTTCCCAGCCTTTGTCACCTGTCAGTAAAAACAACAACTGTGCAATGTGCATAACCTAAAAACTTTCCTTTCTGAGGGAGAGCTGCAGGTTTCAGTTGCTCTGCCAATCCATAGACACACCCATCATCTCTTACGGAGCAGCAGAAAAAAGGTTAATTAGCTGCACACTGGCACAATTAGCATGTAATACTGAATTTTTAGCACAAAGAAAGTAATTTTCTTTTAAGTGCATCACAGTGTTCAGTTATGAACAATTCAATTTAGGATGTAAGCTATCTGGCATGTAAGAGAAATATGAGTTAAAATACCAATTCCAGATAACTCATCCTGAGAGCAACAGATTCAGTAGTATGGCATCTGATCCATTGAGAGGAGACATTCAGAGTGACAAATACAAATCACTGGTTTTGGCCAGTGTATTGCATTCCAAAGAAAGCAGAGCCACAACAAACACTTTCATCCCTCTCTGGCAATTTTACTGATTTTTGTCAGGATACAACTTTCCAAGTACATTGCCTGTTTAGCAACAAAGAATCACAGAATTGTTGAGGTTGGAAAGGACCTCAAAATCAGTCCCAACCCAGTCCCAACGTGGGCAGGACACGTCCCACTATCCCAAGGTGCTCCAAGCCAAATCCAGCCTGGCCTTGGACACTTCCAGGGATCTAGGGACAGCCACAGCTTCTCTGGACAACCCGTGCCAGGGCCTCCCCACTCTCATCATAAAAATTTTCTTCCCTAGGTCCAATCTAAGTCTAGCAGCTCTTGGTTTAGAACTTTTGGCCCTTGTCTTATCATTAGAGACTCCAGTAAAAGGATTAGTAACCTCAGTCTATTGGGTTGGGGTTTTTTCTTCCGTTGCTGTTTTCTTTGCCTTTACTTGAAAGACTTTCCAGATGAGTTTTCACACAGTATTTCTAATGGAATCTCATTGCAGCTCTACGCTCAACCATTTCAGAGAGATCAGCAGCACTGTCTCATAGCTTTTCTACTCCCATAACTTCATTAACAGTGACCACTCTCACTGCTTTTCACACATTTTTATTTTGGTTCATAAAGACTGTTTGTCCTGTTGTATTTTTCTACTCCCCTAACCCAAATCAATTAATATCAAATTCACTTTGTAAAGTGATCACATATTGGAAATCTGTGTTCACATTCACTACGCTGAAGGTCCACCATTCTTTCTGCTTTCCCTTGAATTGTTGTTGTGGGAGACACCTATGGGAAAGACAGGGCCAGGATGCCCTGGGATGACACCATTGTCTAACTGAGGGTAAGAGACTGGCACGATCCCCCATCATTCCCTGTTGTTAATGTAAATGTTGTGCTGTCAGTCCCTGATTGTACACTCCCCTGTTCTGGAAAGTTCTGTACCCTCTGTTCCCCCATTGGTCCTCCCTGGAACACCACTCCCTCCCCACTTCCCCATTGGTCAAGTCCTAGTCAACCCACTCCAACTCCTCCCCTGCCTTCTCTCCCTATTGGACAAGTTGTACCCCAACCCCTCCTACCTCCCTTCACTTATATATCCCAGCTCCTCCCTTCTTCCTGGCTCCTTTTGCTTCTGGTTGACTTCAGCAGTGGTTGTCAGCCTGCCCTCCCTGCACCTGCTTCTACCCTGCCTGCCCGCTACCTTCCTACCTTGCCTGGACCCTTGAACTGTTCCTAAATAAACCCTGCTGGATTCACCAAGCAAAGAGCCCACTCGTTCTTCTGGTGAGGCATCTTTTACAACATTCGGGCTCGGGCGTCTGGTGGGCTGAGGGAGTTGTCAATGCGGACTGCAGTAAGGTCGCTCCCGGTGCCACAGGCACCCCAACAGCAGCTGCCTGGAGAAGCTACCACAAGCCACCCGCGTGTTGTGATGTTGATTTCAGAGACAAAAAAAGGTTGCATGGGCTGCTCCCTTTTAATGCGTAATAAATACAGATAAATACAGCAAACACTTGAAGTGGTTTTCTACAGTGATCTGCAAAGACAAAGAAGGAAACAGTATTTGAAATTTCTTCCAATGACCTCTCTGCTTCTGTGGTTTCACCTCAGGCACACCTGTTTAGCCTGTTGAGGGCATTAGTACTTCTGTATTTTACCTTTCTACCATAAAATGCTCAGGAATCACCACAGGGCACCCACTGATGCACATCCCCTTTATTTTTTATATCCCTAACCCAGCTGCCATTTTCAACTCTGTCTTGTTCCTTCTTTACTTCCTGAGAGACTCCTAAATAAAATCCTTAACAGAGTGATTACAACCCTTTGCTCAATCAAAAGCTTAGCAGGTCTTGAGGGCTGAGGGCCTAGGCTGGAGAGTCATGAGCCATCATAAACTGAAAGTAGGAGTCAATAGCATCTCAGCAGAAAATGCCTTCAGTATCCAAAACAGCTGCCAAAGGGCTGATATTCCACTGAGCTCCTTAGGATCCATTGTGGAAACAGCCTGAAAGATTTTTCAGCACGTTTTGGATTCCTAGGGAAAGCAGTCGAAAGCTGTAATAGAGTCCTTTTGAGAAGGGACACCAGGTCAAACACTGGGAAATAATGACCATGAGGAAGAAACGTGCAGCTGGAGCTCAGGAGAGGCAGTGCCACAGCCTGGCTCCATTCACAGGGGCTCTGAAAAACCCTTCTACTCATTTGCACATTTTACAAATGGTGCTTTGGATGTATTCCTTCCACTTGCTTTTTTCCTATTTTCTTTTGAAGTAGAAAATTAGAAAAACAATAACAAGTATAAAACTTAACTTTTCTGATAAACCAAACACCACAACAAAGTGAGTCTCTTGCTCTGCTTCAATCTTCTCCCTTTTTTAGCCTGCAGGAATTGTTGGCAGGAAAATCAGTGCTAGACATCTATTTTTAAGCAAATGCCTGCTTGGCTTTATATCTGAAAAACAGTATAAAATGGAAAGATTAGTACAAAATGTGTTCTCAAAAGCATGGATAATTGTGTAGATAAATAAATAGAGAGATAGACATAAAAGCTATTATTTCCTATGTTTCAAAAATGTTATATACAAATGTAATACAATCCTATATTATCCCCTGTCCAGTAGAAAATGAAATAGAATAAATACTCATATTAGCTGCATATATAATTAAGACAGAGATCCAGTGTCTAGTTCTCAAAGGATGAAGTATGAAAATCATACAGTAACATCTCAGTTGTGCATTATCCTGAAGCAAGAGAAGTATTTTGGGAAATGAGCAGCACTTCAGGAAATAGGCAGTATTTCAGGAAAGCAGTAAAGCAGTGATTAGACTTGTGGACACAAATATTTGTGCTAATATGTAAAGGCACTATGGGAAAATCTTGCAGATGGTAGAGGTCTGCATTATTGAAATACTTAAATCCACTTTTTTTCCCAATTCATAGGTGTTTGTCCATACCCTCCCCAAAATTTGCCGAAATGAAAGCAACCAGAATTCAACTGAACTCTGTGTGTGGAGAGCCTGTCACTAAGGCCCAACACAACATGCAACTCAAAATAATTTCTGACTTAATTTTGTTTATTCAGGCAGCTACTTGTCTAACAGGTTTTCTTTAACTGATCTAAGATTCCATTTGCAAATTATTTTTGTGTTCCTCAGAACATTGCTTGGTCAATAATACTTTTATTCTACTGAAAATGTAATTTAAGAAACAAAAGGAAACTACTTACACTAATTTACCATTAAATTAAAAAGTGATATTTTGTGTGCAAGTCTCAAATCGGACAGGACCAAATGAGCAGGTAGTTGATAGTCCAGTGCAGCACTATAATGTCCACATGAGAACAAATTCCCAGAGTTGTTCTGCCACCACTGCCCATGCACACAAACAAACATAAACATGGAAAGACACAGCCACAACACCTCAGGAAAGGAGTATTCTTCACCACTTCACCTCTATCCTCCATGAGAGCATTCTGAGGCACCACAGCTTTGATCTGGTGAAGAAAACTAATGCCATAGGCAGCTAAAAGGGCTTACTGAAGTCATGGCAAATTAATTCCCTGTTTGGTGCTCTAGAATTGATTCCAACTTCCTGGACAGCAGAGAAAGATTCATCACTTGAGACAGCAGTGCTGGTAGCAGTAAAGCAAGTAAGATGTGACAGGGAAGGTGTATTGAGGAAATGAATTAGCAATTTCAGAATATAAAATGGATTGTTGGAATAAAAAAGGGCTCAAATGCACTCTGGATTTCATGGCTCTGTAGGAATGTACAAGGAATGAAAACAAATTCCTTGCTCAATGTGAGTGAGAGAAGAATGTTTTCTTTTTATGCACATATGCCACATGCACAGGGATATTATCCAAGCTGAAAATAACTGCCAATGATTCTGTGGATTAGGTGTTGGTAGTCCAGACACAAGGAAACCTTTTTCTGGAATCAGAGAATTAGAAAGCCAGAGAATCTTATATCTGGAAAAGACTTCCAAGATCATTGAGTCCAACCTTTCACTAATCACCACTTTGTTAACTAAACCACAACATTAACTGCCACATCCAGTTGTTTATAGCAACTGGAACCTTGTTTATAATAACATGAACATTTCCAGAGATAACTCCACCACTGCCCTGGGCAGCCCATTCCAATGCTTGACAATCCTTTCAAGGAAGAAATTCTTCCTGACATCCAACCTGAACCTCTGCAGGTGCAGCTTGAGGTTGTGTGCTCTTGCCCTGTCACTGCCTGGGAGAAGACGCCGAGCCCTACTTGGCTACAACCTCCTTTCAGGTAGCTGATCTTGCCACTGTTGTGGTCATTGGCATTGCAATAACTACAATAGAAGGAGAAAAATTTTCATCTGCGCTTTGAAGACTGTAAAGAATGGCAAAATCTCTGGTAATGCTGACAAAAATATTGGCAGTTCCCCTTCAAGCTTTTACGTATCTGTTCCTTAACACAAATGAGCTTGCTGCTTTTGGCAGTCAGCATGTTGGAAGGAGTTAACACAAATAGATTGAGACACCAGAAGGCTCTTGCCCCACCAGACCAGCAGGAGGTATGTCATCTGTTCTCTGGGCTCTCATATCCTCAGTGAATATTATTTTGTCAGAAGTTGCTGGAAGACCTAATCTAAACCACAACTTAGGGGTTTTTTAGCAACGTAAGGAAGGGACAGCAAATCAAAAATGTTGGAGAGGGCATATCTGTAAGTTCCACCAAACAAAAAGGCATGACCCTCGTCTGTCAAGGATTGCCACAGTAGTTTTCCTTATTCCCTGGAAGAAGACTGTAACCCAGCATATCATGCACTGCAGAAAGTCTGTAGGATGCTCCCTGGGAAAACTGCTGACCACCAGTTCATCTGAAATAAAAAGTTTAAAGGGACATTTTTCTCTACGACCAGTTTTATTGGCCGGTACTGTCCTTCTGTCTTACACATATAAGTGATACAGACTATTACATAATAAAAATCCAGACTCATGAAAGTGTGATACATAGAAGTTCCCTTCTCTGTGGCTGTCCTAGCTGTGCTAGTGAAATGTTACTTTACTGTGCTAATTAGTGAATGGTTCCTAATACTGCATCACACACAACTTCACACCTCACACAGGCCCTCCTGGCATGCCCTTTCTCTTACATGAATGTCCAAGCAGTAGATACTGGTCCCAGGCTTCCAGCTGTGGGTGTTCCTCTTGGTGCAAACACAAGGAAGCCACTTAAATCAAATGCCCATCTGCCAACACATTCAGTAGTGAGAGAGCTGCAGAAGCTGCAGCCCACAGGGGAAAAATCAATGGAGTGTACATTCAAAGCACAGAATCACAGAACATTTTCAAACAGAAATGTTTTCTGTCACACAGAAATGTTTGCTGTCAAAGAGGTGCTAAAATAATGTGCAGAATTGTGGCTGTATTCATTAAACAAACTGGACTTGTGCATGCAGGCTTTGAACAAGGCACTAGGGCTAGAACTACCAATGCCACTGAATTTGTAGTTTTTGAGACACTGGGTATTTCTCATCACAGGATGATAATACAGAATAACAAAATAATTTACATAAAAAAATACCCTTAAGGCCAAGGCTTACCAGCAGCCCTTGGCATTGCAGGACGTCCTGCGAAACATCCCCTCTGAGCTCCTTGTCATTGACTTCTATGAGGACTGGATGGCCGCAGTGCAGATGGCCAGCAGGGAGGACAAGATCTGTCAGCTGAAAGGGGAAGTGTGGCCAGCAGCTTCCAGCTCTGCAGCAGGCACTGCTGGAAGCCTGGCACTCACCTGGAAGAGGATGCTGTCCTGAAGAGGCTGTGCTTTCACACAGCTCACTCTTGCTGGGTGGCAGTGTGATTTCAGGGCAATACATGGGAAGCTTTCCCTTGTGAGGGCTTGGGGGAAATCGAGGAAGCAATGCTCTGCATCCTTCCCGCAGGAGCACAGGAGCCCTGACTGCTGGCTGACAGCGCCTGCAAAGCTGCACAGCAGCCGCTGGCTGCCCCCTGCCTGGGGCCAGCTCTGGGGTGCTGTGGGCAGCATGGGTCTGCTCATGGACACTGCCTTCCTGTTCCCTCAAGGTGGCCAAGAAACTGCCAGCAGTGAACCTGTTCCTCCTCACGCAGCTGCTCTCATTGCTGAGACGCATTGGCCAGCACGTGGCCACCAGCAGAGTGACCTGCAGCAAACTGGCCATCTGCCTGGGCCCAAACCTGCTGAGCACGGGAAGAGCAGCTGGAGCTCCAAGTTATGCTGGCTGAGAACAAGAAGGTTCGAGGAGGAGCCAGCAACAAGGAGCCAGCTGCAGCCTCCCTGGCCCCTGCTTGGCTGCGCAGAGGTGCCTGTGCCTGGCTGTCCCCTCTCTCCAGCCAAGGCCATGCAGGAGCTGCTCCACAGTCACAGCCCTCTGTGCAGAGGAGAAGGCTCAGCAGGGATGGCAAGGGCTGCTTGGCATGCTGTCAGCATCTGGGCTGAGACCAAGGCCTTCCTGTATGCACGTGAAGCTGCTGGTGGCCTTTTTGATTGAGAACATGGATGACATCTTTGCTGAGGAGGTGGCTGGCCTGGAGGAGATCCCAGCGCCCACAGACACATCCACACGTATGAGCAGGAACAGAGGCTTGTCTGAGCCTGGGACTCAGGGTCCCAGAAATCTCAGCATCAAGAAGACAAGTGGTGTAGGGCTCCCCTCTGGGTTATCTTTCGGTGTCTTTGTCTTCCAAGAAGTCACTTTGCTGCACATGATTTTGCTTTCCAGAGCTGGGACAGGAAGAGCAAAGGGGCCCTGCAGGAAGAGCAGAGCAGGAGCCCCAGGCAAGAAGCAATCCCGATGCACCCCCTTCTCTGCCAGATGTCCAGCAAGAAGATGCCAGAGATGCCAGAGAGGTGCTGGAGGCCCAAAGAGCAGAGATATGGCAGCTGCACAAAGCCTGGCACAACGCAAGCCAGAGAGGTGGGCAATTTTACATGAGGCCAACTGCTGTGCCTCCTCCTGACAGCGCAGCTCTACAGCCATTTTTCCTGCCTGCCTTTTCTCTCTCTCTCCCTGCCTTTCTCCCCCCACACCGACACATGCTAGTGAAAACTCCACAGGTTGCTTGCCCAATGCCTTAGGCATGTGTTTCATTAATTTACAAAATACTTAAAAATTAAAGTAGCAGTGGGGGAGCTGTCACCTTGAGAGGCCTTCTGCTTAGACCCCTGCTCCTGCCAGCTCCCTCCAGTCCCTTTGGGGTCAGCTGTACTGTGTGAGAGGGGCTGATGAAAAGCAGCATCTTCTCTGCAGTGCTAAGGGGGTGATTTGGCAATTGCTCCCTTCCTCCTCCAGGCTGTCTCTTGCCACGTCTCACCTCCAGAATTTCTGCTTTAGGCATCTCCAGCTTTGCCTCCAAACATCCACCAGAGCACCACAGAGTCCCTGTCATGGCCAAAGCCCTGATGAGACTTTCTGTGTCAACAAGATAAAAGGAACTCGCATTGGTTCAAACAAGAAGGGATGTAGCCAGGACAAGAAAGAACTTAGCTCATGGCGCCTGGCTTTGCCTCTCTAATCCAACTTAATGGCAGAAGGCTTGAAGGCTGCTACCCCCAGGAAGAGAAAAAGAGAAGGAAAAGACAGTGGAAAATGGCCTGGCCAGAAGACAGGGAATGCCACTCGGAAAGGAAGCAGAAAAGGACACACCAAAGAAGACTGGAGAAACGCAGGAGGCTCTGGCAGGCCAAGAAACCAAGGTAGGGATGGCCGAGGCTCTGCTGCCAGCCTTTCTCTCCACAGCGCCCCAAGTCAGCCCAAGGAGCTGGCAAGGGCCAGTGAGGGCTGCTGCTAGCCAGGGCTTGGCAAGAGCTCCATGGCAGCTCTGCAGGAGCTCTGCAGCCCTTGGCTCCCCCCCTGCCCACATGCTGAACCTCGGCAGGAGGACGGCTCTGCATGGGACGAAGTGGCCAAGGGAGAGGCTGTGAAGATGAGGCAGCAGGAACCTCTCTCCCTTTAGTTCAGCTTCTAGATGCTTATAGTGACATGTATTGGACTAAGGTTTTCATTCTAGAGGCCGCTCTTTCACACCATCTATGTCTACGGATAATTAGGTACTTGTAGAGGCATATGCCATTTTGTCACCTCCTTCCCCACATTAAGGAGCCTGACCAATGTGTTTGGATTCTTGCAGCCACCTCAGGCACTTCAGTCCCCAGCACTCCACCTGGCAGTGCAGGTTGTGCAGTATCGACGGCCTCCAGCTCAGCCTGGAATGCACCTGAGGAAGAGGAATTACGACCAGTGGATCTGGGCCTTGAAGTCAAAAAAAATTATTCCAGAGATCAGGAGAGCCCTGTCTGAAAGGTCTCCCTCTGCTCAGGTAACCGCATTGGATGGGAACCAAAGGGTTGGGACTGACAGCATTGGAATGTTGTTGCATGGCTGAGAAACAAAGGTTTCTTTAATTGAATTTAATTCATTTCATTATTATTTAGTTATTTAATTATTCTTGGTAAAGCAAGATTTCTGAAAGAAGAGGAAATGAAAAAGTCTCCCTTCCTTAGTAAGGATGAGAGGTGCAAGCCTGTGTTGGCCAGGTTTGGGTGCTCATTTTCCAGGGAAGGATCCCTCGTGCAGGGCCATTTGTGGTGAGGAAGTGGAAGTTTTGTAGGTTCTGAGAGGCTTTGTTTGATGGGAAAGAAGAGTGTTTGGAGAATTGCCACTGAAGGCCAAGTGTCCCGTGCAGGGAGGGGCATGCGAGAGGTGCCTCTGTTCCAGCAGCAGCTGCGGACTGTGCCTCTTTTGGGTGGGAAGGCCAAGGCAAAGCAGGGCTGGGCTGCAGCTGCTGCTGCTGTGAGAGCCCTGCCGTGCATGTAGGCGCTCCCAGAGCCGTGGGCAGGGCTGGGCTGCAGCTGCAGCTCTCTGTCCTTTTGCTTGACAGATTCAGTCTTTGGATTAGGAATCCTGTTTTCTTAACTCTGGCTTCCCAGACTTGCCTGGAATGTCTGTGTTGGCACAGGTCTTTCTGCAGATTATTATACTTGTTGGCCAAAGAATGTATCTCTTTCTATTGATGTACTGACCCATTGCCTGTAGTACATTTATGGTTGAGGCAGGGCAGACTCAAGGTGAGGAGTGAATTTTTTTTTTTTTTTTTTTGTTTACCAGTATCTTATTCTCAATGGGTGTCTTTTGTCTTCTGTAAATTCACACATAGCAGTTTTCAAAAGCATTTTATTCCATAATAAAAGGAAACATTGCAGGCTGGGAACCATCTTTAGAATCTTTAGGATTCTGATGGATGGGCTATCACGGAAGAGATGAATATTCTAGAACTGATCATAGTGAGAATATCTTTCTGTCCAAAGTTAATCTGCAGGTGCTTCATCTTGGCCATTTACTTCCTCAATGGAATAGAAACACTACTTGGTTGTCTGGCTTTTCCTGTCTTTTGGGTTGGTTTTTTTTCTACCCTCCTGATTTACAGATTTTTGCCACTGATCACAAATGTGATCCTGGAAATGCCCTAGGTGCATAAATGTTTTCCTGGATCATACACATGGGGCAGCAGCAGAGGGCTCCAAAAAGCACCACCTTGTGATGGGTTCTGTGAGCTGTTGGGTGGGGGTGGTGAGACTCCCAGCCAGAAATGTGTGCTTTGCATGTGGGTTTGCAGCACACAGCCCTGGGCAGGGCTGGGAGCGAGCTCTGCCCTTGCTGACAGCCATGCTGGCAGCAAGGAGAGATCCTGGCTTTCTGCTGGCTGATTTCTCACAGCTCGTGGGATAAGCCAGGGTCAGAGTGTGAGGGCACATGCCCTCACTTGGTGTCTTCTGGTTTTCTGCGTTCATGTTTTGCCTCAAAGGTCATTTTGTAAGAGCTTTAGTTTCACCTTGGCCACCCGAATCCTGAGTTTAAAAGGCTTGTCATGTGAACTGTGTAGGCAGTGTTCCCCCCATGCTCCATGTCCTTTGGGAGTGGAGAAGGAGAGTTATTGTATCCCTGATGTGATTCCAGCAAAAAAGGGAGTGATCTTTGGGTTCCTTTCTGTTTTTCTTTTCAGGACAATATTAGTGTTGCCCCTCTCCAGGAGGGGAGCGTGTGGACAAGGCTGCAGCAGAGGAAGCTTCATCTGGCACTGAGAGCTGCAGGAACAATTCCCAGGAGCCTGAGGAGCCTGGTAAGGACAGAGCCCACATTGGTTTAGAGAGGCGTGAGATGACTGCTCTGAGGGGGGTTGGTGCTTTAGTTCAACCTTTGCATAACCTCCCCAAGCCCTGCCCTCCACGCTTCTCCAGAGGCTCTGAGTCCTCTGCTCTGGCAAGAGAGCAGGGAATAAACCTGACCTTGTAGGAGTTGTGTCACCAAGCTGGGTGTCCCCATTTGGTTCATGACTCAGCTCCCAGCACGCCTCAGCTTCAGCCTTTTCAGTGAGGATGGAGGTCTCTGTGTCAGCACTGAGAAAGAACAAGGCTGGAATTGTGTTTCAAGCTCTCGTGGGTGCCCTTTGCACTGCAAGTGCTGAGACTTTATCAAGGTACTTCAGTGTTTTGAAACACACTTGGAATGATCCCCGTTCTTCTAGGGGCAGGCTTCAAATTGCCAAGTGAGAGTCTGCCTTTCAGGCCATTATTGACAGTCTCCGGTAGGAGGACAATTGCTGCACAAGGAAAACATGCATGAGGGCCAATACTGACTCAGTGTTCCCTTTGCTTCCCAGATAGCATCTGATCGATGTCTGCAGGAGGGCTGCCCTGCATGGCAGGAAGAGACAGGGGAGAGCCTGTGATATCGGGCAGGTGCAATCTCTCTGTTTATAGTTACATACATAGATACGTAAAATTATATTCAGGTATCTATATAGTTATATTTATAGATTTATACAGTTGCATTTATATATCTATATACTTGTAATTCTAGATCAGTGCAGTTAAATTTACATATGTAGTTGTAGATGTATATAGTTGTATTTTTATAGATGTAGCTGTATTTATAGATGTGCACAGTTGCATTTATACGTGTGTAGTTACATTTATGTATGTATATAGTTATGTTTATAAATTGGCACAATTATATTTATATACTCATAGATATTGTTATAAACAAGTTTACAGGTTAACTCAGTTAATCAATAGTTACCATGTTTGTTAATTGTTAAATGTTCATCACCAGGTCAAATACATCGATTCTGTTAATTACTGATATTGTTAATTACCCGACCCAACAGTCCCTTACCTGTACCCTCTTTTTATTTGTTAAGTATTACCTCTGCTGCTTCCCAAAATGGCCCTAGCTATAAAGAAAAAGGTAATGTCACAGACGTATATGCAATTTAAGATACATTTGGTCTCATTAAAAGGAATAACACCCTAAAAAAGGACAAGCCAACCTGCAGTTCAAAAGACTAAGTGACCTGTCCTGCTTGAGAACTGTCCTCCTATTCCACTGGCATAATTCCAGGTTGTCTCCATAACCCAACAAGAACTGTACCAGGGTGAGGACCTTAGACAACGAACCCGACAGCTTCTTCCTAGGCATGCCCATGAGGATGGAAGCCCCAGTTCTGCTACACAGCAAAGCTGCCTACCTTCTCCTCCACATTGCCAAAGGGAGCAGTGGCAGTGTGCGCGACCCCTTGGACCCCCACGCAGAGTTGATTTCACAATAAAGGCGTCAAAAAGGAGCAGGTCTCCTTGCCCATTTTTTTTTCAGGTATGTGGATGTTTAGATACATAGATAGCTGTTTGTGTAGGCCCAGGCTGCATTTTGACCTCTTTTCCCCCTTGGCTGCCTTTTTCACCTCTTGCTTTTCCCCCTGTGCCCCCTCTGTCCCCTCTCCCTGTGCTGGGTCCGAGCTGGCAGCCGGGCCGGGCGGAGCAGCAGTTCCAGCCCCGGGTGTCCCTGGAGCGGTGGGAGCTGCCGGTGGCCCCAGGCACTGTCCCCTGAGGAGCTGCTGCAGGACGGTGAGACTGAGGGGGCTGAGGGGGCGGTGACGCTGAAGGGACGGTGACCCTGAGGTGCTGCTGGGGCTGAGGGGTGTGGGACAGCCCAGGGCGATGGTGGCGCTGAGGTGACAGGGAAGTGGCACAGGCCGAGGGAGTGGCGGGTCTAGGGGAACAGGATGGCTCAGAAGGGACTGAGGGGGTGAGAGGACTGTGAGGGGCTGAAGAAACTGAAGGGGGCTGGGGGTTTGCCGAGAGCATGGCGGGGCTGAGGGGACGGAGGGGGCCAGCAGGGAGCACAGAGGGCTCCGGGACTGCAGCTCTGCCAGGCCTTGGAACCAATTCCAGGGCCTCCGCTTTTGCCACAGCTGCAGTGAAGATCTTGAGGACAGCCGGAGACTGACGGGAGCCAGCAGGGAGAAGCTGAAGGCCAGCAGCAAGAGCAGGGAACGGGGACCTGCCGCTGCCACGCTGGAGAGAGCCCGGGTGAGGCCACAGGGCCGGGGAGGCAGGGTGGGGCTGAGGGTGGCGTGGGCTGTGGCCGTGGGCGCTGCCCGGCGGGGCAGGAGCGGGCCCTGCCCGTGCTGGGGCTGCTCAGCGCAGCTGCCCCGGCCGGCACAGGGGCTGTCCTTGGGCAAGGCAGCTGTGCCGGCAGGGCCCGGGAGCTGTGCCGGCTGTGCCGGGCTGCCGGGGCTGCGGGACAGTCCCGCCGCGGCCGCGCTCCCGCAGCCTGGCCCGCTCGGCTGCTTTTTCTTTCTAACCCTCTGGGGAGGCTCCGAGATCTTCTCTTCCCTGATGCAAGTGCAGCTGCTGCCAAGGGAAACGTCCCCGTACTGACTCAGTGTTCCCTTTGCTTCCCAGCTGTGCCATCTGCTGTCCCTGTCCAGGAGAGCTGCTCTGCACGGGAGGAAGAGACCGAGGGAGAGGCTTTGAAGGTGGGGCAGCTGAGATCCCTCTGCTTGCAGTTCTGTTTGGAGATACACGGACTTGCACATAGACAGGGATAATTACCTGGATATGTTTCACATGTAGGCTGTTATTTGTATAGGTTTATTTCTATGTGTATGTTGTTATGTTTATGTATATATGTACATACGTACATGTAAGTTTGTAATAGATGCGTGTATATGTTTCTAAATACCCATATTTACTTCTATATATTGTGGTGATTATATATGCATTGCTTTCTCTTTCATTATATATGCAGTTGTTTACTTGTATATAGTACCTATTGAGTTCTTGGTACAGGGTTATTTAGAGAGAAAGATTAGTATTTTTGTGTATCTGTGTGCTGCAGTCACAGGGAAGATGTTCTCCAGCCAGCTCACTCCCTGAGACTGGTGTGCAGTTATGAGAGGGGCTGCCCCCGGATCTCTGCTGAGACCTCCCGGCTGGAGGTGCTTGCAAGGGACTCGCAGCTCCCTGCAGCAGATGGCTGTGGCGTGGGTAACACATCAGCAGCACAGTACGAGAAACCAAGGCAAAGGAATAGAGAGAGATCATTTGCTTCAGTTCCAGGAAGTTTTATTTCCCCAGAGGATTCAGGGACAAGTGATGATAACCGAGGGCAAAAAGCTGCTTTTAAGGAGAGGCGGGAAAAAGGGGAGGACACAAACTTTTACCAATAGGAACGCATTAGGGGAGGAGTGCGGGGTAAGGGCTATCCAATAGAAGCCAACAAGGGGAAGGAGCAAACCTTACACCCCAATCTTGCTTCAAGGAAGGGATGAAGGACAGGGAACATTCCGGAAGGCAACAAAGGAGGTACAAGCAGATTGACATGTGTATTGACATACACTTGGTGGGAGAATCCTGTAGTAAACAACTCAGGACTGAACCATTAGGGAAGCCAAAAGGGGTACATGGAATGAACCATTACAAACTTATAACAAGGAATATGTAAAACCTACTACAGAAGAACAAACTGCAAAACAACAGACTACCACATTTTTGTCTTCCTAGATGGGCTTTGCCCTTGTAGAATATGTAATACATTAAGTTGTGAAACAACTAATTGATCTTTGTGTATAGTGAATTGTTGTAGAGGTTGGCAATAAATTACGGTTTGTTAACTGAAATTGGTATTTGTATATTTTTACATAGCATTGTTTTACTAATGTAATACATTCCCTTTTTTAGCCTTAATTGAGATTTGTATAGTTCTGTATTGTCAGGGTGGGTGTAGCACTTTGTAATAAATGACATTTTCCAACTGAAATGGATTCTCGTGTATTTGTCGGTCAGCAGTGCAGCTGTAGCAATCTGCAGGAAATGCCATTTGTCAACTGCAGTGGGTGTTTTGTGATTTGTGCTACCCAAAGCCATGAGCAGATGTAAATGCTGGAGGATTTTGGCCATGAAAATCTCCGGCCATGCCCAGGACTTGCACTCGGGCTGGTGAAGGGAAGCGCAGATTTGGGATGGCAGCAGAGCCCCACGTTGGCTCAGACCTCGCTGCAGAGGCCTGCTGAGGAAACTCCGGGACTCCACTGAGAGTAGAACTCCAAGCAGGAGCCACCCTGGCAGCAGAAATGATTCACAATGAAGAAAGAGAGCAAACGTGGCAAAGCAGATGTGGGGATACTCTGTGAGTCTGATAGAATGCTCTCAATCACCGCTGCCTAGGCATGTCTTCTGCAAAAATATTTTGTTAAAAACTGAACACCTCCCATGAAAGATAGATTGCACTTTCCCCTTCACTTACCTTGCTGTGTGAGTGGAGGCACTCTCTCCTTATCACTGACAATTTTTGCCCTTCAGCACCTGACATTAACCCAAAAGATTATGTACTACCACTTGGCACCATAAATGAAAACAGCCCTGGCCTCATGACAGTGTTTGCAAAGTCTTCCCTCCTGCTGTCCCCACATCACACAAATGGAACCGTCCCCTTCCTGTCCAAACTGTGCCTGAGGTGACTGAGGGCTCCAGGAGCTCAGGAGGGTGCAAGAGCACTGCAGGTGGAAGCTTTTGCAAAGCTTCCTGAGCATCAGTAAACTCTGGCTTTGCCAGTCTTCCCCTGGAATATTGTCCTACTCAAGAACGATCTTGGAGGACACTGTGCCTCCAGCTCACTCAAGTAAAGTTTGTTTTCTTCAAGGCTTGAATAGAGGAAAATGAGAGTTGTGATTGTTACAGTGAAATTGGGTTTTGGTGCAGCTGGGTTTGCTCCATTATTTGCTGTGGAAAGTAGGGTAAAAGCTTTAAATTCCCAGCAGAAGCTGACTACCAGCCCACACAGACCTGAATGAGGCCCAGGTGTGCTTGCTGCATGCTGGTCCAAGGGAAAAGCTGGAACCAAGTCCCCTTTTATTGCAGATGGAGCCTGTCTGTACTGTTGTCTCCAGGGCTGTCTGTGGTAAAACACGGCAATCCAGCCAGGAACTGTGGATATGAGAGCTCCAACAGCAACCTCCAGAGTGAGGGACGAGGCCAGCCCAAAAGCCTGAAAGGTGTTCTGGGTACTGGGTACCAAGCAGGAGGAATTTGTGTAAGCAGCCTGACAGCTCAGTGGCAGGAGAATAAAATACTCTGCTGAGTGTTATCATCTCTCTGCCAGAAGCTGCATCCTCAGCCCCTTATCTCTTCCAGTTGTCTCAGACATGGAGAAAGCGGCAGGAAATAACTGATCCTGGGAGGGAAAGCAGAAGGAAGAGAGGCAGTGGCTCCTTCCTGGGGCTTTGGGAGCAGTGAGAGCCATCCAAAATAGGATCTCTGCTGGGCTGTGGAAGTAAGAGTGACCAGCCAGCAATGCTCTGTGTGAGACTGGAGCCATCTGTGAATGTGAGCATGGAAATCTGACCTTGCAAAACAGAGAAAAAGGGGTCTTTAGGTATTTGCCACAGCTTGGATGGACTCTGAGTCACCTGCTCCAGTGGAAGGTGTCCCTGCCCATGGCAGAGGGGCTGGATCTAGAGGGTCTTTAAGGTTCCTTCCAACTCAAGCCCCTCTGTGAGTCTGAATTACAAACCCACGATGACAAAGAGAACACAGCAAACCTGGGTCCCGCTACATTATTGGAGGCTGCTGTAGTCACTTGTGTCACCTGGAGACTGGTTTGTATCTGGAGAAATTTTCATGGTCCCACAGTATTTAGGTGTGACTTTCCTGGTTCAGGGCCCCAAAAGATGCCAGAAGAGATTATTTGCAAGCACAGAATTGGTTAATCTGCCTGTGAACCTGATGAGAGAAGTCTACTCACGGTATTGCAGTGTTTACCCTGTATAGGTGATATTTGGGTTCCATTTTGAATATGCAATGTTCTTGCACAATGCTTGTATATTCATAAATACTGGCTTTAAATCCTAATACCATCTTCACACAAGGATGTGTAATCCATCAGGAATATTTAACACGGAGCCATATTAGCGTTGGGCTTGATGGTATGGGTTGTTTAAAGTGTGTGATGAGTAATGGTAGCTCTAACAAATATCGCTCTTGTTAATATGGTTCTGTCCTTTATCAACCCTGTTGTATAGAAATCACTTCTTTACAGCAGAGACGAAGTGAAATTCCTTAATACAGACGAGAATTGTACAATTCAGGCTGATTAAAGGGAAAGTTTTCTGTTATTCTGAAAAGACAATCTAGATAACCTGTTTGCTCTACATCCTGGAGGGGGCTTTGCAGTTAAGAGTGAAAAGGAAAAAGACATTTCTCTCAAGAAGTGTCTTGAAAGAGCTTTCTGTATTACCAGAAGCAGCTACACTGATACTGACCTCCACAATTATAAAATGCACAACAACCACTTCCATGACTTCATCTGGCCATGATTTTTAGCTGCAATTCCAAAATCTCATTCAATACGTTGCTGTGCTTTAAACAAGGAAGGACAGCAGAAATACCAACATTTCTCATCAGCCTTCTGGGTTGGAAAGACCATTTAATTTATGCTCCCATAGCTGTCAGCCTAAACTCTGCTGTGCAAGGTCTATATTGGACGTTATAAACTTCTTTAGCACCAACATAGGTGCAAACCTGCTATAAAACCCTTCAGGCATCCCACTGATTTAGAGAGACAGGAGTTCACTGTTCCAGCAGAGAATTTACTTTTCTTGCTCCTGCAAGTCATTTTCACAGTGGAAGTGAAATCAGTGCCTTGCTATCTGGATGTGGTAGGATTTTCCTCCTGTCCTGAAAGACAACAGGGAAAAATATTACATCTAAATCTTTGGTTTGAGAGCAAAAGGAAAACGTTACTTTAAGAAGTAATTTCTGCCTGGACTTTTTGATATGAGGACAAGCTGTGGTCTGCTGGCAAGAGCAGCACTGTCCCTGTGGGTACAAACCCTCCTGAAGGATGACCAGACTGCTGTCACAGGGGCCACCCTAACCCACCGTGCCATTAACTCGATGCAAACTAAACACAAGTGACACAGCCCTTCATCCTCAGCAAGGACTTGCCTCTGCAGAGGTGTTACCGACAGTCTCAGCTCTTGTTTACAAGTGTTCTTAAATTGGCACACAAATCAACCACCCCTCCCTCTCTTGTCCTTCTTGGCGTCTGTCCGGCTGCTGAGCTGCTGCTGAGAAAGGAAGAGGCAGAGTCCTTCAGGGCAAACAGAGACTTTGCAATGGGCAGAAACTTCCTCCTTTCTCTTGTTTTCAGTGACAATAGAGGGGTTTGTCTTCAATCTCTGTGTCAGCAGGGAAATTTGTGCTTAGCTGTCATGCCAAGGATCTGAACAACCTGGATTTTTATTGGGGTAAAGCCCAGAGTGACCTGACCTTCTGCAGGAATATGGAGAGAAGAGTCAAAAGGGATTCCTGGAATCTTGCAATAAGCAGATAGTGGTATTAAACATATATAGCTAAAAAGGCATGAAAGCTCATAAAAGCATATGGAACTGATGTAAACCTAATCAAAAAAGAAGCATTTTATTGTAATAAAGAGTGAGGATTGCAGAGCACAGAAAAAGAAGTTTCTGGTGGGAGGAATGCTGGTTTTAAAGGTAGGACCAGCTCTTGAGGTTTGATTTGTTCCCTCTTTCAGATTACAAGGAAGTCATGATGTTCCAGAGTACAATCTGGTGCCAAAAGTTTGAGAAGCAGGTGTGATAAGATCACCAGAGTATTTTATCTTTATCTAGGAAGAAGCCCTGCAGAGCTTCTATTTGGCTTTGCTTGAAAATAGAAGTCCCGTTTTCACCAAGAATTTTGATCTCTTGGTGTTTTGGAGGAAGAAAAAGAAAACAACAAACACCTGAAGTCTGCATTGAGGTGAGGTGTATCACAGAGGGCTAAGAGCTCACCAAGGCAAGAGACCCTCCTATAATTTAAACTGTACTTTCAATAACAACAGCAATTTCTCAGTACATGTTGATTTCAGCAGGCACCAGCAGAGTAAGTCAGATTCTCTTTTCTTGTTCTGGCCTTTCACTGCCATTGTGTCCACTCCGGCCAATTGCTTGGAGTCTGCCTGACATGGCAAGCAGCGTGGGCCACCTTCCCGTTCCCCAGGGGGTTAGGAAGGTGGCTTTGTGTTCGGCCCATAGCCGTGGGAGAGACTTGGACGGTGAAGACAGAAGGAAGGAGCTGACTCCTGTTGGGGTTCTCAATCCAGGTTTATTGAGGGTCTCCAAGTAGCCTCTTTGCCCAGGGATGAACTGCCAACAAGAGCCCTGAACTATACAGTGTAGCAGTATTTAAACGGGGGTGGAAACAAGAGGGTGGTCGTCTCACAGACCAATGGGGTAATAGAGGGGAGTGGGAACAGGGGGAATGGGCAGGAACTGGTACCAATGGGGGGAGTTGAGGGGAGGGGGCCCCAGTGTCTGACCTATCACTTGACACCCCTGGTGGAACTTTCGGGATGGAGGGGAAGGGCTGTCGAGTGACAGGCAGACTCCGGTGCGATTAGGGGAATGACTCAGCAAGTTTCAGTGACAAGGGGTGGAGGGAGGAAAGGATTGACAATGGAGTGGGAGGAGGCAAGGGAGGGCAGAACCACTTACATAGGGGTGCAGGGCCAAACCACTTAATTAAACGGAACAATTTAGATAACAGAATACAACATTTCATTTATCACTAAGGAAAGGTGTTATTCTCAGCTGTATTTTAAATTCTTTAGAAGTCAAAACTGAATTCAAGTCAGGTTCATGAACACTGTAACTTTCATACTTCTAAAATCTTGTATCCTTTTATATTTGCCTGGAGATTTGAGCTCATTCCTTTACAATAAGAAACGACTACATATGGGACTAATCCTGTTTTTTATATGAAACAATTTCCAACAGAAAACATGGGGGAAAAAACTTTGAACACATCTTTACTTGGAAGAAAGGTAGCTGCTGCAGCAAATACTTATCAGGACAAAAAGGATGAGCTGTCATTCTTTATGTTATTGTGAGTGCATGAAATACTGTTACTAAACCTCTGTTTTCAAGACTATAAAACACACAGTGCAATGTGAATCTCTATTTAATCTCCTTACCAGTACAACTTATGCTGGGTTCTGAGAGCCCTGTTTAATTACTTTAATGCTTCGACCATTCCTGTGAATGTTCAAAAGCCATTACCCATAGCACTCAGTCTCTGGCAGATATTTGGTCTTGAAGGAAAACTTTGTACTACTTTTTTTCCTATCTCTTATAAAACTCACTGAGTTCAGTTAATATCAAGAGCTAGAAAGCCAAAGCATGTGGGAAAAGCCTATTTATTGTAGCAAACATCTCTGTTGTCAGAAAATGTCCTTTAGATAAAATCCAAATTTCCAAGGACTCTACCCTCTCTCTCTCTCTCTCTCTCCCCCTTTCTTTTTCCTTTGCCTCTTTTTTTTTACCTTTTCCCTTCCCCTTTCCCATTTCCCATTCCCTCTTCACTCCTATTGTCTCTTATTTTCACAGAAAGAGGTTTTTATAACCCATCCCCTTCAAAGGGATTTACCAGCCCTTCATTAACTCTGCCAGATGCTGTTGGAAGGTGCTCTCTCCATTCTCTGAGAGGCATCTCTACACCATCCTGTCCCTGCAGATGCTCTTGCTTGGTGGCAGAGGCTGTCCCAGCACTGCCAACAATAACTGTGCAGCCAGAGCTGCAGAATTTGTCATTGCTGGCCTGAAAGTGCCACCCCTGGAGGGGAAATATCAGTAGGAGCTCATGCTCTGCCTCCCCGTGCTGACAAATCCCTGGAGTCCCTCCTGCTGTGCTCTGTGGCAGCACTACCAGAGGAGGCAGAGGATGTGACAAATCTTCAGGGACAACTCGGGCTGGGCTCTGGGCAGCAGGACCTTCCCTTGGCCCACGGTCAGTTCTGCAGACAGGTATGGCCACGCTCCTCAAAATACTCCTTGCTTTTTGGGGGAAATCCCTTCAGCTTTAGTCACTTAAGGCTCTGAAAGGCGCCAAAGACTCAACCTTCTTTTCCTGAGAAAGTAGATGATGGGCAGTTCTCCAGCCCATGGAACTAAAAATCAATTCTTTTGATCTAAGTAGCCTCCAAGCACATATTTTGTGAGGGAATTACTTTCCCACACGTGGTGCACTTTCCCTCTTTTACTGCTAACAAAATCCCAGTGTTTGATGCAAGCAGGCCCAGGATATTTTCATGAGTAGCTCATAAAATAGCTCACAATCAGGCTCCTGAGAAAAGCAAAGTGTGTTTTCTAATATAACCAGTTAGTTTGAGTTTTGAACATTTTGCATTCACAACTGAGGCCCTGTAAGCAATTCTAATTGTTGTCAGTAGGTGAGGTACTTCTGAACAAAGAAATAAGTTTTACATGGCATTTCCTAATGGATAATAGTCATAAAAAAGAATGGATGTTTGGAGAGTGTGTTATTATAATGTGGTATGTTCAAGGTGTCACACACACAGAGCGTGCAACATCTCTCCTTTATACTTTTCTTCTCTAAATATGTAGTTCTAAGAATTTATAATTTTTTTTTTTGGCATAAAAGGTCAAAGACTCAGTAGTGAACACCTGTCAAGCCTCCTGGACCTCTGTTCTGGCTATCCAGGGCCATAGGGTGCTATTTCAAAAGATATTTTTTGGTCAACAGTAGCAGACATAGGCCCCAAGGCACCAACCTGCCCTCTTTGTGTATCATCAGCAATAGAAATTGGTTCCTTCCAGTTCCCAAATGTAAAAAAAATATGTATTTCTGCATGCAAAAATATGATGATTTTTGCTGATGTTCGTAACATTTCACAGGGGCAAAGATGATTAAGATTTCTGAACTTTTACAAAATATAGATGCAAATGTCACAGAAAGTATAGCAAGGATGAAGGTTTAATCATCCTGGAAAAGCCCTCTCTTGCTGAAGTATCCATAGAATCTCAGCTTGATCCAGAGTGCACTGATCCCACCTTACCTGTCCATGAGCCATCCTGGAAATGCAGAGCATGCCAGCCCCAGTCTGGTTCTACTGCCCGTTTTTATGCACAACTGTCTCCAAAATCTGCAGCAGCACAAGCAAAGGTCACGGCAAAGCCCATTCTGAGGATGGCTTGCGGACCCTCCACACCTATTCCGAGTGCATGGGGACAGCAGGTTCTCTCACGGCAGCAGGTTGGTGAGTCCCACGTGCCCTCAGCCTCGTGCTGTCCCTGTCCTGTACCTTCTGTGCCCTGAGCCCAGGAAATGTGACACTGACGCTACCGGGGACACGATTTCTGCTTTGGCCGGACACTGCAGCGTCTCCAGGCTGCCCTGGGCTCAGCCCTGGGGCAGCTCTCTCACCAGCAGGAGAGCACAGCCCGGCTTGGCGCAGCTTCTCTTCAGCTCATGGTGCCAGGAGTTGTTTTGTGTGGGGTGAGGCTGCACCGGCACTGGGGCAGAGGGCAGGGACAGCACGGGGACAGAGGCCAGCCTGGGCACCGCTCACTGCAGGGTCCCTCAGCTTCATTGGCCACGGACACTTCTGGAGACAGCAAAAACCCCAGCAAAACGGCAGAACTGGGAACCAAGAGGATAAAAGGGAGCTTGTGGGCAGACTTTGAGGACAAAAACAACTCAGGTGAACCCAAAGCCGGGTAGGAAGTGGTTACCAACATCAGTGTGTTCCTCCTACCAAGGGAGAGGAGGAAACCCCCAGCAATACCATCACAAACCTCCTGCAAGAAACTCAGGACACTGATGGCTCCCTGTGAGCCCCAGGCTGTGGCTGTGAGCTGTGGGACCTGAGGAAGCATTTGAAGGGCTGGGACAGCACTGAGAGGTGCTGGGGCTGTTCCCGTGCTGAGTTCTCACTGCACTGCTGGGGCTCTTCAGCATCAATTCATCCCAGGGGTGTGTGACTGGCACAGGTGCTCCAGGACTAACACCACCTCTGTGTGTCATTACAGTTCCTGCACATACTCATAGTCCAAATGCATGGCATTTTATCAGGCATTTCCTTTTTCTTTTTGATATTAATGAATTTGAAGGGTTTAATGGTCATTTATTTGATTTAGACATTTTATAATAATCATACTGAAGTAAGAGGTTGTTGCCGTGTATAGCAACTGGGTTCCTCGTGTCCAGGGAGGGTGCAGCTGCCGGCACGGGGCATGGGAACAAACGAGACAGGTCTTTGTTTCAGAAACCTCGAGAATCCATTTATTACCCCTGGGGAGGAGGGGCAGGATGGAGAGGAAAGACCAGGCAAAGGCAGGATCACGGGGTTTTTATAGAGTATCATAGGGGTGGGGTCAGGGTTCGGGTCAAGGGAGGAGTTATTAGCCACACAAGAGGGGTAGGATCAAATTCCAGTCTCTTAGGAACAGGGGCATTCGACAGGAGGTTTGCATTGCATTTTGAATCAATACCATAATTATAGAATGTGATCCCAAACAAAGTCAATTAATATCTGTTATTTTCTACTCTCATTGTTTGCACTTGCAAATTTGACTTGCACTCCATTTATTGCAAAATAAGAGACATTTTCCAAGCCTTCTTAACATTTATCAACAATGTTTACCAATATTTTCATTTTTAACTTAATCTGCTCTTTGAGACCAAAATATATAACCCTTCTGAACCAAAAAGAAAAAAAAATATTTTTCTGCATTTTAGATCACATCACATCTAAATTCCAGGTACAACACATCTGAGCTTCATTTGTCTTTTTCTGACTGCACCCTCACTTCCAGGAACCTGACCTATTCAAAGGTATCATGTAAACGTTAATTAGTGCACCATTATGGACGGTTTGTGGACTTGCAGACTGGTGAGGGGAGTGCAAAACATAAACATACATCATTGTCAACTGCTCAGGGCAATTGCAAACTCAAGCTTAACATTTCCTTGTCCCAACAGTTAAGCAGTAACATTAATTCAGCTGCCACAAAACCAGAAATTGTTTAAACCCACATAAAATGTGTAACTAACAAATAGGCACCCTCATCATGGTTCTGGTGATTATGAACAGAAAATCATGTCCTACAGGAACTGGAAATGTGTAGGCTGTGCAATGGAGAACATTGGATGTTCAGATGGCAGAGGCACTAGAAATAGGCAAAAAGTGCTGGTTTCAGTCTTATGTATCTCTATGTTACCTCAAATTTATGGACAAGAGGCACTTTGCTTGTATTTACAGCATACCTGAGTGTGCAGCCCTTTCATACTATGAAAGAACATGACTCTGTCAAGGGAATATCTGAACAGTTCATGAATCTGAAGGACAAATTGGCCAGATTCTACTTTATCTCTTTAATCTCAATATTTTTGCCCTTTTGTAAGAAGACAGGCATTTTCTCTCCCCCCTCAGTGGCCGAGCTCATTTCTCTATCAGCCGTCTGTCAGCACATGTCCACGGACTCGGAGCTCCTCACCTCTGGAACCTGGCTCTGGCTGGGTTTGAGGCCCAGATTGCCTATTTGTGACTTGCAAGCAGCACGTGTTTCTCCTGGCATTTTCTGGGAAGAGCTGAGTGCAGCACTGGGAAGGTTCTCCAAAGGAACCTCAGCCCTCTGCCACGTGCTGCTTCCACGGAGCAAATCCAAGGGTGCCACATGGCCATCGGCTTTTCGTCAGACAAAACGCTCGGAAGACAACCCACATGGTGTCCTGAAACTGAAAGGGGATGAGGGCTGACCCTTTGTTTCACCCTCCAGGGAAATGCGGGCACAGGAACTGGTGGCTGTACTTCAAACCACGTCTGTCACCAGCATCCTGAACTGGAGTGTTTACCCTAACTCCCCTTCCACAGGGATTCCCCAGCAAATCCAGGATCAGCTTCTCTCACGCTGTGTTGTGGACTTATTGGCCTAGAGGGCTGACGCCAAACATGGTAAATGGTGACTTAATCAATGAGATACCAGTTCCATGGTATCTCAGGGGCTGCATTTACACACCCTCACATGTCAGTGCTGGCCAATGACTCTGTGCTCCCCTCACCTCAACAGAGATGTGTCTGTGTGCCAGGAACACACCTGGAAAAGTGGGCAGAGTGTGGATCCACGTCATGTGAATGTCAGCTGCTCTAATGGTAAGGAAAGGATAAGGCCTGGAAAGATGGACTCCATGATCTTGGGGGCCTTTTCCAACCTTAGTGATCCTATGATTCTTTGACTGTTAAGGCGCCATTTTGGCCGTATTGCAGGAAACATAAACAAACACAGCAAAAACCAGAGGAGGTTTCACATCAGTTCAGCCTGATATTTCATGCTGTATGCATGGTAGCAAGAAGAGACATTTTAATATATCTTGCCACATTATATTTTAAGCTCGTAGCACTTAAAATATTTTCCAAAAATGGCCCAGTGCAATCTTATTATCACAAAATCATCCAAGTTAAGGAATACGTTTTTGAAAAGTAGCTCATTACAAAGCCCTTTATTGTATTCTGGTGTTGTCAAGGATACCAGTATTTATGGTAAATGCCTTCCATAAGCAAGCCCTGACTGCTGTAAAAGGAAATAATCACAGCAACCAAGTTATATTTCTGTAATTTGCTCCTATGATAAACAGAATGTCAGTTTAAACCTCAGAAGGTTTTGTGACCATACCATCTACACAAGATTACAGCTGATTTTGAGCTCCATCATGCTTTCAGTACACTCTGAGTTCCATCCACTCTGAGCTGAAGGAAAATGCTCTGTTACAAACAAAAATTGGTGTCTGAGAACAGTACATTGATTGCTGGCAAACATTAAGGCTTTGATTTCTTATTAGAAAGGTGATACAGGTGACCAATATTCTGCTTCATGTCTCCTCACAACTTATCTGCTGGAAGTTTTGACTGTCCAAGGGAAGTTTCCTTACTTGTCAACCAAATATCCCAATGTCCAACAGTTATCAGCAGAACTTCATCCAACTATTAAATATTGTGAATTCCCCAATGCTCTTTTTGGGGGAATTGACTGTAATTCTGACTGCAGCCGTGTCAATTCTCAGAATCGAGTGCAGCATAACCATAACAGGCACCAAAAACCTGTGGCAGAGCATCTAAGTCATCAAGCAGCACCTGGAGACAGGAGGGATTTTCCTGGAATCTCAGAATGACTCCCCACAGGTCAAAGGAATCAAAGCTGCAAGGTGGGCACTGCTGAGATGTGCCAGCAGCCAACAGTGACAAACAGGTGGGACACAAGGAGAGGCTCTGTGTACTTCTCCTGCATGCAAGTGCTCGCTCGCTGTCTTCTCTCCCCTGCATTGGATCTGCATCACTATAAGCACAGCTGGGCACTGAGGGGACTGAAAATCAGCCTGGAAAACAGAACAGCAAGTGTGGCCCTCTGCTGCAAGGACACAGCCACAGAACAGCCCAGGGTGGGAGGGACCTCAGAAGGTACAACTTCTTGTGGGAAGGGAGGGAGCCTTGGTGAGATTCCCTGTAGCCCTGTCCAGCTGCAGTTTGGAAACCCCCAGCAAGGGGGACTCTGCCACATTCCTGGGGATGTTGTTCCAGCAAAAGGCTTGTTCCTACTGGAAGAATTGTTTTTTTCTGTTGACACAAAACCCCTCCCATTGTTACCTGTACTGTTGCTCCTTGTCTTCTCCACGTGGCTCTTTGTGAGCAGAGATGCTCTGTCCCCTTTGTATCTCTCTACATAAAGAATGTAGATATTTTCTCTCTTTGACAACTAAAACATTTACATTTCTCTTCATATATTTTTGAGAAATAAAATTAGAGTATTAGTATGTCATAATTTGAGGGACTAACTTTGTTGGGACAAGAGAAGTTTGCTTGAAGGAAAGGAGCATTATTTAAACATTTCACACATTTGCATGCCCTCAACTTGGACTCACCTCTTGAAAATGTCATTTCAGCTTTCACTGTGTTGGTCACAAGAGCCCATATCACTGTTTTGGAACAGACATTCTTGTTCTGAGCAGGGAGATAAGGCTCATATTATTCAAAAGTAATCATAAACCCAGCAATTAAAATGTATCTCCTACAAACAATATAGCCTTTTAAAAATGTTTGATGATATCTGAGCTAAACAGAAACAATGCAGTGAAAAGAGGAAAAACCCCAACCCTTTGGTTTGCACACAATCTAGTAATTATGTTGTGTAGTCATTAATAAGTTGATTACAGGAAGACCATAATTTTCACTGGCACCATTAAAATGACGCAGCACAAATTCTGTGAGATGCTTTGGAATCAGGACATGGATGTCCTCCAGCAAACACTGAGATAGGTTTTGAATTCAATGATTCTGTAGTGATTTGCACCAGCTGAGTTTCTAGCTCATTGTCTTTTCTAATCTAGTTGTATCTGCAATTTCCATTTTAATTAATTCCATCTCAGAGTTTTCTTGATATGCCTTTGTTAAAAATTCAGCTGCTAATCAGCATTAATGCAAAGTTATTACTCTCACCACTGGGTTTCTGGGAATCCTGTATAGTTCTAATGTTTAAATGCCTAATGTTCAAATATTCACTCCAAACCTTTCAACAACCTGCTTTCTTTAAAAGAAGAACTAAGAACACTGAACAAGAACTAATAACTGTTTTGGAAAATAGTTTAGTGAACACAGATTTGCTCTGTGTGGGTTTGATGATGACCCTTATCCTATCTTTTGTGAGATAGTGTTGGGGAAGATGAAATAGCAAGGCCCTATAAATATGAGGGCCTGGCAAAAGAATCAGAGAATACAGATATCGAGATGAAAACGAGGTTTGAAATACCAAACCTTCATTACTGAGCATCCCGAAAACAATAATGCAATCCCCCCTTTCTGATAGATCCTAAGGTCAAATGGAATGTCCTGTCTCACCCCCCAATGTATGGTTCATCCCATACCTGTAACCCTCCCCTGAAGTATCAGATGTCTGTAACCCCATTGGCCCAAGTCCTGTCCCAGCCCACCTTGAAGCCCCCTGATAAGGTGTGGCCGAGGGACCGGATGCTCTCTCTCTTGGACCCTCCTGCTGGGACACCCACCTGGCACCCTCTCTCTCTCTCTCTCTCTCTCCCCCCCCGCTCTCCCAGGGCCTGCCACGAGTTGCGGCTGGCAACTCTAAGCAGGGCCCTTCATCCTTTACAATAAACCATATGCTCTAAAGACCAGGCCTCAGAGATCCTTCGTTACCACCCATCCAAACCGTCCTGGAGTCCAGCAGTCCCCGCAGATTGGCGCCCAGATAGAATAACAAATTTTTTGCCAACTTCTTGCATCTTTTCAAATGCAAATAATGTGAATATTCTTCCCTTTTATCACAACTGCAGGGTAAGAAGAAAGAGTAGACAACTCTAAGTTTCTCACTCTGATAAAAACATCAATCAGAAAGGCCAGATTCAAAATTATGTTATTAATTTCTAAATTGTAACGGAATCCAGAGATCAGAGAAGGTTTAAAATATGTAGCCTTTGCTACAAGATGGGGGTTTATCATATACCCCATATGCCAGAACTTACATTAGAAATAAAGCAAGTAAGGATTTTTTTCTGTAAGGGAGGAAGGCAGGAAGGCAAGGAAGGGAAGTTCTGGGAAGGAAAGGGAAGTTCTAGGAAGGTCCAGGAAGGTCCAGGAAGAGGAAGGGGAAGGGGAAGGGGAAGGGGAAGGGGAAGGGGAAGGGGAAGGGGAAGGGAAGGGAAGGGAAGGGAAGGGAAGGGAAGGGAAGGGAAGGGAAGGGAAGGGAAGGGAAGGGAAGGGAAGGGAAGGGAGAGATGACTCTATAAAAATGTTCTGTCCTGCTGGGCCATTATATCTAAATGATTGTGGCAGGTAAAAGCTGATGGAAGGCATGTCAGACCCGAGTTTTGGGATGGGGTTCAACCTTTCCAGCTAATAAATGATAATTTATAAAACTGAAGCTCATTATTATTCTTTTGGTGTAGTATCATTTAACAGTCCTCCTTATTTTTATTTGCCATGCTCAAGAAACTTGATACTTGAGCTTGATCCATGGAGAAATTACTGATAAAACAGAGGCATTCAGTCTCAGGTTGTGTAGAGATGCTCCCATAACTACTGGCAGAGCTGGAAAAACAAGCTGTCCTCAGACTTGCTCAAGCCAAGCCTCTCTTTAGTGAAGGACAGCTTGACAGCTTTTTCTAACACTCCTCCCACCCTGCTGACATTCCCTCAGACAACAGGTTGCTCCAAAAAACAAGTAAAGCATTCTAAAGAGTAGGGGTGACTCTGGGAGTGGTGATGGATGAAGTCTATCCTGTCCATACATTCCATCTATTTAAAAATTGCATCTTTTGCAAGCTTTACCACCCTAGAGAGAATGATGAGGCATTTCAGGGATAGAGGTGTAAAGCACAGTCAGCTCCTGCTCAGATGATGGTCCCCAAAAGGCTGAAATAACTGTGAAAGCATCAGATTTTGTAGCATAATAACATTGCTGACATCCCTGTATCTGACCAATAGAAGGTCAGTCAACAAAACCCCTGAAGTCACAGCAGAGAGGGAGGCAGTGCAGAAAGTTTAGATGTTCCAGATCATCTCAAGATGTACATGCAACAAATGTTTGAAGCTCACTGTGACAAATAACTCCAGGAGAGACTCACATGGAAAAGCCTTCATCTCCATGGAAGTCAAAGTGGCAAGCTGAGTACATCATTTTGACACTGGGACAAAATCCCACTTTGTCCAGTCAGATATTCTGCCATGGATACACATGCTGCATTTCTCAGAAAAGCCAAATTGTTCTCTGGTTCCTTCAATCTTCCAAAGGGGAGTTGCATTAAAGGGGAATGTTCTCTGTCTCTGTTTGCTCTATCATTTTTCTGAAAGGATTTTATTACTGTTAGGACTTCATACCGAAGCAGTGCTAGAGCTAAGTCTCACATTGCTGTGAAGTGCTACAGTCTGTGATGGTGGTACACTTAAGGCTGACAGAACAAGATCCCACGTTTGCAAGGTTCAGCAGACTCCAGCTAAGGGAAGTATTTATAAAAATGCTGCCACATCAACTGCTATTTTCCTGCTACAGCTTTGCTTCACCTCAATTTGTCCTTTAGAATGCCACACAAAAAGTGTTTCCTTGTTCTCCTTTTGATATCTGGAGGTATTTTTTTTTCCTTTACACAGATGCAAATCCAGACTAAAGGTACCAGTTTCTCTTAATTTCCTGTGTTTCTGGCAAGAATTCTGTAAAATTAGGCTAGATGTTTGCATTTATAAAAATGGTTGATAAAATGTTTCCTTTCTTTGTGTGTATGTGTTTATGAATGCTGATCCTAGCATTAAAATGACCTGTGCACAGGGAATGAGCTAGAAAAGCTGAAAAATCACATGTAAGAGTAGATTTCTCTGAGCACAGAACATGAAATATTAAACAACATAATTAAAGTCAGAATATGTACCATTTTCAGTCCATCAGAGACCAGGGAAAGAATCATAAATTGGATTAAATGCTTTATATGTCAAACTGTCCAGAGCAAGGCAGGGTGTGTGTGTCTGTGCAGTGATCTGGAGCTGAGACTGGGCGAAGGAAGATTCTTAAAATGTACAAGAATGAAGGCGACACAGACAAAGAATTAAATGTTCGACCCTCATCTGGCACAGATATCAAGGCAAGGAATTTTTGGTCCTAAATTCTATCTTCAATGGGAAAACACAGGAAAGATGCAAAATGAGCAGAAAGATTTTCTCAGCAAGGCCTCTGGAAGCTCTCCAAAACAAAAACCTAAAAGGCCAGCTCATGTTTTTCATTGCCTTATTCAGCTAAACGTAGATATTTCCTTGTTGATTTAAGTGATTGACTCTAGGATCTATGCCCTCAATCAGCAGGATCTCAGAAAATTCAAGACATCTTCCATGTTTCATCTCTACCTGCCTTACCCAAGGACAGCATCCTCCACAATGTCAAAGAGGCACAGGAAATAGATCCACTTGAAACAATGACAGTCATCAGTTTTACTCAAGCTGAGAAGATTTTTCTTTTTTTCCCCAGACCCTTTACATTGAAATGGCCTGGTTTATTCAAACAGCTTAGGGATCCTAGAAGCAGGAACACAGTCAACAAAATTACTTTCAAATATGTAAAAGGAAGAAAGGGATTTCTTTGCCACTTCTCTGGTGAAAAGGGCAGGACATAAACTTCAGCATATGAGTTTTAGGTATACCATAAGGAAGCATTTGCTAACCGTCATAATGACAAAGGCCTCAGAGAGATTTTCATGGAGATTTTCCATTGGTTCCAGGTGTGATTTGTCCAAAGTGACTGATGATAACTGAATTTTTACTGTTCATCTACAACAGCTCCTACTTCACTTTTCTAGTTCTTCCTCTACTCCTTCTCCTAATCCCACTAATTCTAATGTCTAAATCCACTAATTCTTTGCCAGTCAAAAATCCAGAGCATGGCTGTCATCCCCTAAATTAAATCTGCATTGGACAGACAGCACCATCACTGGCATTAGGTGTCCCTAGGATGAGTTTTTAAACACTGAAAGCACTTCACTCAGTACAATAGAATAGATTAAGACTTTTTCATTTCCAATGGACCTACAAAGACCATCTGATGCAACTGCCTGACTCCATCAGGGCTGAACAGAAGTGAAAACTGGTTATTAAGGACAATGTCCAAATGCCTCTGAAAAAATGATAGGTTTGGGGTATTGACCACCACTTGAGGAAACCTGCTGCAGTGTTTGGCCACACTCTCCCTAAAGAAATGCTTCTTTGTGTGAAGTCTGGACCTCTCCTGGTGCAGCTTTGAATCACTCACTCCTGCCCTGTCACTGGATCCCAAGGAAACCTTTGAAGGTCCCTCCCAGCCCAGACTTCTCTATGTTTTTAGGAGATGAGACCAGCACCTTCCTCTCCACAGTCCCTCCTCAGGAAGATGAAGAGAGCAGTGGCCCCTCAGGCTCTTTGTCTCCCAACCAGACAAGCCAGAGAGCTCAGCTGCCCCTCCGACGACAGGCATTCCCTGTCCCCAGCTGCACTGCCCTCCTCCACACCCATTTTGTTCCCAGTGATTCCCAGTGATACCTCTGCAAGGCCTCTTGTCCCTCAGGAGAGTCACAGCACCTCCCAGTTTGGGATGGGCAGCAGCCTTGGAATGGGACATTCAACTCTGGCCTCCTGATTGCTGGAGAAAGTATCAGAGCCAGACCTAGAACTGAGCCGTGTGGTCACACTACTGGTGACCTGTCACCAGCCAGGCATAGCCCCATTCCCTACAAGTCTAAGTCCAGCTGGTTCTTCACCCAGAGTACCATGAACCCACTCATCCCACAGCTGGGCTACTTGTCCAGAAGGCTGCCGTGAGACACAGTATCAAAAAACTCATTAAATACATAAAATTATATCCACAACATTCCCTCCATCCACTAGGAGGGTGACTCTGTCTTACAGTGAGATCACATCAGTTAAAAAGGACTTCCCCTCTGTATACCCATGCTGGCTGTCCTGCCTTTCAATAGTGCTCCATATAATCTTCTCCAAGGTTTTCTGTAAGCTCCCTGAATCAGAGGACAGAGAGGTTCTTCCAGGGACCAGTTCTTCCTGCACTCTGTTAGTGTAAGATTGCTTTTGGAGAGGCATGGTTTTCTCTGATTACCATAAAGGCATTTTATATTGCTGTCTTGGGTGGGATATCTATCTTCTACCTGTCCATCTACAAACAGGGTGAAGATTGTAATTACCACATAATTCAGGAATCATTGATTTTACCAAAATGGGTGTTCAGCCCTTAAAGGGTGGCCTTTGGTGTGGCTGGAAGTTGCCATTTTACGGTTACAGTATGATTTGGACTTCACAGAAGAAGATATATGTGAGGCAAGTCTTAGGTACAAGGCCTTTTCTACCTGACCAGTCTATGCCAAGAAGATAGTAACTGTTTGCTCTGTGCTGTATTATGAGTAAAGGCAAGGTTTAATCATGAAACTAACATTTTAAGTGCACTAGTTTTTAAAGTCCTCCTCTGATCTAAAAGGAACAATAGAAACAAAGCAGTCACAAGGTGTCTGGAGGCCACTTTTCAAATCAAGAGCACAAAATTCTCAGTGATGTCCCATGGGGGAGGGCAAGTGATCATAATCTCAGGATTGGTGTAAACATACACTGATGTCACCACAGGTAATTGTGGTTTTAAGAATATGGCACAGAATTATTTGACTTGTGAGCCTTTTGCCTGGCTTTTGGTGTTTCTAAGGTAAGTGTCAGGGTCAGACCTGCAACAGGGCAAGACTCTAATGCTCAACTAACTTGCCACTGCTCTCTAGATTGCACTGTGGATATAACCTCTATTCACCTCCAGGAAAGCTGAATGATAAATGGATCACTGTGTCCCATGGCAAAGTCCCATCTGCAGCCACTGACTTCTTATGCAAACAGAAAAATACTCATCAGCACTCAGGAGCTGAAAACTGAAATGGAAAACATTTAGAATTGAAGAAAAGCTCTGACTCTATGCAAGAAAGCTATTAAGTGCTAAAATGTGTTATCCACAGAAATGCAGGGATTTTTCTTCACTTGGAAGTGCTGCACTGTGTACTACCCATTATCCAACTAGTTGTACTAGGTGATGCTAATGATTCCAGTTTTGCAATGTGGGAGTTTTTCTAATTTGGGGAAGGGTTATTTATGTTTCTGTGGTTCTCCGAGCCCTATCATGAAGCACCAGGTCTGCTTGTTTATGCTGTAAATTGTCATCAGCAGAGACTGTGCTTGTGCTGTGCTGCTTTATAGCCCAACTGGTCCCTGAATGTTGCTCCCCAGTGCTTTGGCTGCTAGAAAATAAAAACTTTTATAATTTATATTAACTGTTTTTGTTCCCACAACCAGTATGGGGAAAAATAAAACAAAATAAAGGTACAGGTATAAGAAGGCAAAACAGTGTTAAGAGGAATGGCAAGACTGAAACAGCAATGAAAACTGATGGGAAGGACATTCAGCCCCCCCCTCTCTCCTAAGCCCCCTGTCTCTGATGGCCTTTTTCAGCTACATCAGCCTCTACTCTGCCCCACAGTTACCCAGATCCCATTTCTTCCAGTGAACTGGGGCTGGAGCTCCCTTTCCCTGCTCAGAGTCAGGATGCTCAACCTGGATGTCCCCCTCAGTTGGCACCATGTGGACAGGTCCCACCAGAGGGGAGGCATATTGATAACCACAGTGAAACTTGCAGTTCTCTGCCACGGCTGCAAAGAAAGCACTGCATAAATACACTCAACTGCCTCAGCCTGCAGATCCTTCTCCAAGCTACAAAGAGTTTTTATTATCAATTTGTATGCATAAAGATTTGGGCCAGTGGTGAGAGCTTTGACAGTGGAAAAATGGCTTAGGGTAAAATCAGAGAAAACAGAGAAGTTATATCTTAACGGAAGCTATAACAGTACAGAAATTATAGGGTAAAATGCAGCTGCTGTCCCTGGATGGAATGTGGCTGGAATGCTTGAGACTCATCCTACAGTGATTACCACACCCAAAATCTGCACCCACAGCTAAGGGGGATGGAACGGAGGGTCGGTGGCCAGGCTCTGCTGGAATCCTCACAGGGAGGGGAATTTGATGGTTCTCTGCAGCTGATGAACCCCACAGCACCTGTCAGCCAGGGCACACAGGAGGAGATGTCCTGCTGCTGAGCCAGCAGCGGGGGTGGAGTCACTCTCCTTGGATGAACTGGGTTCATGATAAGCTAACTGTGATATTAACACACCCCTCCATCCCAGCGTTCTCTACCCCAGGGTCTGACCACCCCTCACTGGGCACCTGCTCTGTGGTTCATCAACTGTGTCTGAGCCAGGTGAAAGAAATTTACACCATCAGTAACAAGGGTAGGTATGACCTGAGCCACTCCAACTCCACCTAAATAGCAATATATAGTACAAAAATAAGTCAAGAATAGGGAAATTTAGGGAAGATTGCATTGTTTAACTGCTGGGATCAGTCAATCGGCTGAACCTGCCTTCTCTGCTGTAGGGGACACCTGTCAGGTGAGAACTCTGTGTGTGCTGAATACCTTTATTGGGGTTTAGAGCTCATCTGTGCTTTGATCATGTTTTTGCGGTCAGATACTGTCAGTGATGCTCCTCAAACCTTGGGCTGTCACAGTTTTGTGTTAGTAGAGACTCTTATTCCATAAACTGTCTGTGGCATCCTTCGGGCGCCGGCAGCGCCGGCCATGGGGAACAAACTCAATCAAAAGGGGGAGACCCACTGAGGGGTCTCCCTGGTGCTGTTGGGGTGTGTCCCTGAAAAAGTCAATCAAAACCCCTCCAATCCAGCAGGGCTGTCCAGTGAAGGATCTCTGTGAGACACTGACAGACTGGTGGGGGACAAGGGTCTCAGCTTTCCTGGGATGGTGACAGACAAATCTGACACCAAGGGTCAACGACATCTCCCCTTTCCATGTGACACAGTCCCACATGTCTTTTGTATGTCAGTCCTGCTAGGTTTCTCTTCAGGCTCTTTTAGAGAGTTCAATCCCACCATTTAAAGTGTTTCCTTTCAGCAAGGCATTTTTTATACTGCCAGAATGCAGAAAGGAGAGACCACCTTGGCACTCATCCTGAAGGTGGTACTGCTGACTGCTGCCAGCATCAAACACAACCAGTGAATATTCAGTGCCCTGGCTTGCACTGAACTGTTACTGCAATCAAACCAATTTTTTAAAAAATCATCTGTGCATCATTGTCCAGATTATTTTACTCATTTGAATATGCAAAAGGAATACAACATTGCCAAATGTAAATGAAGTATTACTCAGTATAATTAACAATATTTTGCTGACTGGCTGTGATGAAATATCCCTGGCACCTCACACACATACTCCCTCTCTACCAAGTTCCCTTTTATCATACTGGCCTTTGGAATGGTGAGCCCTTTGGAATGGGGACTTTACATAGTTTTTGTCTTCACATCTTCACATCTCCACTGCTTCCTGTGATGTAGACATGGTTCTGGCAATTGTTTTGTGTAATATGGATAATTTCTAAGTTGCTGTAACACAGCTATTACCAAGATCAAAGCTGCCCCAGGGATTAACACAGCCCAGAATTTTGAGTTTCTCTTTGAGTTTCCCATGCTCACAAATTGTTCCTGCTGCAAAGGCATAAAATATATGGAATATAAATATTAGTATAGCCAAAATCCATAAAGCCATTAATAATCTGGAATGTTTTAGCTCCTAGGTAATATTTTGCCACAGTACATGAAAAACTGCTAGTGCAGATGTAGTCTTAGAAGACACTATTACCTTAGAAGATCACAAAATAGTTTTAGCTCCAGATCCAAACTCCTCTGATTTCTATATGAAATGAGGTGAATAGTGGATTTTAAATCAACCTTCATGTCTCTGGATTTTCTGGTATTGAAAGATAGAACAAATTCCCAGAAATCTGCATCAAAATAGCTCCGAACAGTCTGTGCTGAAACTTCTGTGCTGTGAACAAGAAATCTGATATTGGAAATCAGTGATTAGTTTACAAAAATCTTTTTCTAGGCTGGTGAGGTGGCACAGGAAACAAATAGATTTTAACAACAATAAAATCACAACATGAGCAAGTTTAAGTGTTCAGCAAAGCTACCCCTTGCTTTGATTTCCTGCAGGTGATTATAATTCTGCTGATGCCAGCCCTTTATCTCCAACTAGGACAGGTTACACATCAGCAGAAGCATGAGCACTCAAAATGCTGCTGAGGTGTGTGATGGGGTGCAACCAACTCATTAACACAGGAGCAATTCTCTACCATGACAAGGCAGGCAGAGAACTGGCAGGGCATGCAAACACAGTTTTTATTAGGATATAGTCATTCTCTATCCACTTTCATTTTGTGTTACTCACCAGGTTGTGCACAAACTACAGAGGGAATTAGTCAAAAGTCCTCCATGGCAACCTTAAATTAGCTGCATTTAAGCACTGAATCTTGATTATCCCTATTTTATGGTCCATTTCTCACCAAAATATACAGCATTTTTGCAGCAGTGAAATGCAAGAATCATCATATTAAAACAATGCACAAATTCTCTGTTTGAAGTATGCAAATCACATAGGTGAAAGCCTGACAACCAGAAAGTCCTCCTACATCTTTACCAGCAAGGATACAGAAAATACCTTAGAAGAAATTTATGCCTTAAAAAAAAGAAAGGAATGGGTTATTACAATTTATGTCTCTCACAACCTTGAAATCTGACGTCACAAATGCTGTCAGAAAATGCAGAGACTAAACTGGCACCCTAAAAATATTAATAAGCAAATGTAGCTGTAACTGTAGCTGCAATCATTGCCCCTGTTCTCATTGACTGAAATGGGAGAATAATGTGGCCAGTCTATGTTGCAGCTATCTGTGAATTAATACTACTCAGCAAGCTGATTATGGGTTCATGTCCCAAAGATTTTTTTCCATTAGAAAATATGGAATCAGGGAACTTAAAACTTTTCACAGGTAAGCATTTAAATTAGTAGATTTCCCATTTCAACAAATGGGAACAGTCTATACCAATGCCTTTTAAGTGATATTCCTTTGTAGTTCAAAGTTACAATGTCTAAATTGTAGGGTTTATATTTTCATGAATAGATCAAATTTGATGGTAAGACATGACATGTCCAAAGGATAAGAAAATTGTCCAGTGAAACCATTTTTCATTTTACTGGAAGTTGTTGAAATTTTGCCTTCAGGGGAGTGGAAATAAAACTATCAAAATATCTGGGATTTGCATGTTTTTGTTTCCGTGGCTCTTACCAGTCCCTCCAAGCTGGCAGTCTGGACAGGAGGATTTGCTTTGTGCTCCCTATAAATAATCTGAAATCAGGAGCAGCAGTTGAATGCTGTATTAAACTCATCAGGTCATCTCTGATTGCTCTGTAACACATGTCTCCATGCCATGGAATGCCCAAGGTTGGATGGGATGGAGTATTTCTGAGGGTGGTAGGCTAACAATACATACAGGATGGATCGGGGAAAATGAAATCCTGGCCAGTCACACATCACAAGAATTCATTTTTTTGCAGCAGGCAAAAAACTTCCTTCTTCAGTGCAGCTGCACAGCTTCACCTCCTGCTCTTTCCCTCTCCTCCACATAAGCTAATGGCAATCGCAATTCCTGATTCAGTCCCTCTGTCCCCTATCACCTCCACTCAAGCAGTGAAGGAAAAGAGCTTCAGGGAAATGACAGAGAAACACCACAAGAAAGTCTCAAGCGTTCAGTATCAAGTCCAGACTCTGACATTTATTGCCAGAACCTGGCAGCAATCAGCACAGGAAACGCTTTTAGCAAGTAATTTGCATTGTGTTCCTTATACTGTTTTTCTCTGTTAGGCAAGTTGCACAAGTGGTTTATTTCATTATTTCCATACTGGTTTTGTATTTGCATGTATTTGCATGTATATGTACTGCTGTATTTCTGAATAGGTTCTGCTGGTTTTATTAGAAACAAATACATTCAACAAACAGGGAGAGTGTGGGTATCGCAGCTCCTTGACTTGGACTGTTATTTCACCCATGGATTAAAGGGAATCGTGGACAGTCATGTCTTGGTGTCCGCAACATTTTCATTTGCAGTGAAACACAACACAGCTTGTGATTAAAATACCAATGGGAAATATTAACCAACCACCACAAACACACACACAGACACCTTTTTTTTTGGGTGACTGCAACAGATCATACTGCTGCATGACTTTGAAAAATGAGCCCAAGTTTTGAATGGTCTGAACTCCAGTTTTTGGCTTACCTGTTCAGAGCAATCTGGCTCCTTAATGCGGTGCTGCTGGAAGAACCTGGCACACAGTGCTGTTACAGGCATTCCTCAGACTTTTTCCATCCTCCTATCTCATTCCAGTTTCTGCTTCAAAGTAAAGATGGCAGGGATGGGTATGAGAAACTATGAAGTTACACTGTCCTCTATCTCTCCCTCCGCCCACCCCAAGCTTTCCATCAGACTCTGATAATCATTTTCTAAATATTTCAAATGGTTAGTCTTCAAAAGCTCACTTCTCCAGTGTGAAACTGGGTGATTATGTCCACACTAACGAAAGTAAATATTTCAACACATAGTTGAATAATGCATTATTCATAAATTCTTTAACTAAATACTAATTGGCCTCAAAGGAATTTATTTTATTTATCACAAAAACCACACCTTCTGAAGCACCTGATTGTATTTGTACTAGGCTTTTGTACAGTTTCTTTAACCTGTTGTCTAAGCATATGGCATTCATTAGGTGTTTTAATTTTTTATTTTCTTTTAAAATGTAGAAAGCAGCAGTGCTGTGTATAGGCACTGGCTGTATCCAATATGTTCTTTCTGTTCACATTCTCATAAACCCTTCTGCCTGCTTCTGAAAATACATAACTGAATCTAAATAAACAAATGACCTGCTGTCTCTTGCAGATTATTTTTAAAGAAATATACTAGGCAGGGAGAGAAATTGAACCATTTCTGTCACTAGGTGTAAATGTCCAGATAGGCTGGTGAATCATGACAAGTCTCAATAAACTGCCTTGATTCTGTGTCGTGAGACAGGACTTTTTAACAGAGCAGCTGGTTTCAAACAACTCATCTTTAAAAAAGAAGTGCTATTTTTTCCTAAACCTAGAATTCCTCCCTGGAAACAAAACATTGTCCATTGCCCACTGTAGAATGACTGCTTGGAGAGACTTATTTTTCTCCATTAATTGTAGAGGAAATTAATGAAAAATAATTTCCTTTAGGATGAAACTAGGTTTTTTTTTCATTTTTTTTCTTCTTTCTAATACACCTATATAAAATACAAAAGGGCTGAATATTACAAGTGAATTAGTGCAGAGAAATAATACTGAACAAGACACACAAGCACAACACATTCCTGCAAAGGGCACAGGCAAAAAGCACAGATAATTATTTCCTCTGGATTACAGAAGGGATTAAACTTGCAAGTAAAATAAAGAGTAAAATTTTACTACCCTAGAATTCCTACTCAAAATCCCCTTTAATATCAAAGGGATGTATTTCTGATCAGAAAATACTTTTTACTAAGGAAGGGTCAATTAAATCTTTCTAGTGAAAAGACTGACAGAATGATGATACTCAGAAAATCTTCCTTCCACACCCCTATCCTTTGAGTTTCCCACTGTAAATTCTTAGTCTTGCATACAGTGTGGGAGCTTTTATTGCTTGTGATTTCCTGCTGACACCACACCAGCAGCACCAAGAAATGTTCTCCTTTCCACAGAATGATTCCCTGAATCCCAGGTAGCCATGTACCTGAAGGCAACACTGAGCTCAGCAGCAGCAGATCTTGTGGTACGCATTAAAGCCAGTGCAGACTGAGAACCTTTGTTCAGTCCAGCAGTTTCGGGGACTGGCTTTTCTGTTGTACAAAGCCAGATTGGATTCAAGTAGTCCCAACTTTTGCTTGGACCAGAGTGCATTTCCCCATCCTCTCCAGGGAAAAAAGAGAAGGAGTAATGTGAAATATCCTGCAGAAAGAGGAGAGAATTATCCTTCTGTGGTTTCCCATGTCCCCATGACATCAATTTAGCCCATGCTCAAACACTGCCTTCTTTAGGGTCATCTGTCACACAAAAGCAAACCCCTCTCTCAGCACTGCTGGGTCCCATTCAGTGCTCTAAAACAATCCAGCTCCTCCTTAGGCCACACCCTGCTTTACTCTGGAAGGTATTTTCCTTCCTAGTCTCCATATTTATGCTGGGTAGCTTTAAACCAAGGAATTACAGAATGGTTTGGGTTGGAAGGAATTCCAAAGGTCATCTAATTCCAACCTATTCCATCATGGGCAGGGACACCTTCACTATCCCAGGTTGCTCCAAAATCTGTCCAGCCTGGTCTTGGACACTTCCAGGGGTGGGGCAGCCACAGCTTCTCTTGGAACCCTGTGCCAGAGCCTGACCACTCTCACACGGAAGAATTTCTGCCTAATATCCCATCTAAACCTAATCTCTTTCAGTGTAAAGCCACGGCCCCTATTCTGTCACACCATGCTTGTCAAAAGTCCCTTTGCAGCTCTCATGTAGCCCCTTCAGGCACTGAAAGACCTCTATAAGTTAACCCTGAAGCTTCTCTTCTCCAGGCTGAACAAACCCCAACTCTCTCAGCCTTTCCTCACAGCAAAGTGGTTCCATTTCTCTGATAATCTTCACGGCCCTCTTTTGGACTCACTCCAGCAGCTCCAGGTCCTTCCTGTGCCGAGTCCCCAAACTGCAGGCACCACTGCAGATGGGGTTTCACCTGAGCTGGGCAGAGGGGCAGAGCCTTTTGATGCTTCCCAGGACATGTTTGACTTCCTGGCTGGCAGCACATACTGCTGGATCATGTCCAGCCTCTCATCCACCAGCATCCTCGAGTCCTTCTTGGCAGGGTTTCTTTCCATCTGTTCATCTCCAGGAGCTGCCCTGATCCAGCACTTGGTCCTGCTAAATCTCTTGAGATTCCCATGGGCCACTTCTGGAGCTTGCCCAGATCTCTCAGGGTATCCCTATCCTTCATGTTTGTGAATTGCACCACTTTAGTGTGTCTGGAATGTCCATCTCTGGAAGTCTCACCTGAGCTGGGAGGGTATCATGCCCTTCTGGCAAGCTGAACCTCAAGAGAAGAACACAGGATCGTGAGAGATCACACAATTCTTTGCTCCGTGTCTTAGAAACTCAACGCACTCACAAGAAAAGAAACTATACAATGAACTGTCAAAGCAAGTAACTGCGCAAGGGAGCACAAGGGACATGGCAGAACTGTCTCATTTCCAGAGGAGTCTGTCTTTGCTGCACAGATCAGTAGAGCCAGTTGGATGTGAAAAGGCATATTAAGGGTATGGTGACATAATCTCTAAGCCCTCCACGCCTTAGGGGCTGCCCTGACACTGCCCCACGGTGCCTGTGGGCTGCAGCTCAGGGCACCTCTTGCTGCTGTGAAGCAAAGTTACAGGGCAAACTCTTGCATAAGTACAGCAGATAGAATTTGCCTTGATATGTCTCTTTCTCAGGCTATCAATTTCATCACAGCTAGGGAATACAGGAGGATGCACAATACTCCAAACTTATTTTAATCTTACTTCATGTTTTGTGGCTGCCAATGTTTGTAAATCCAGTTTGAGGAACTGAGATGATCCAGGGGAGAGAGTAATAAAGAGAAACAACAATTAAGTGCATGAGAAAAAGGCTAAGGGCAGTGATGATTATGCATTGGATTGGAACCAGAAGTGTTGCAAAGGCTTCCAACCCTGAAATTGGCCACCACCAAACTGAGGTTTCACCACTGCCTACAATAATAAGAAAGCAATGCTGGGACCAGTAGATACTCAGAAATAAGACAGTGAAAAGCATTCTTATAATGTTCCTAAAGTCTTTAAAAATATTATGGTCAAAAGACATCACTTTATTACAAAATCAGTGAGAAAAGAAATACAGGAAATTATTCTACTGAAGTGATTGCATTCCAGAGTGCATATATCAGTACTATCAAAGGTACTGCTAAACAAGACTATTTTCTGCTGCAAAACTCTTTTTTTCTTATTTTTTGTAGACAAAAAGTCATAATGAATGCAGATGCATAGGATTTACACAGCAATTGCAGTATATTTTACATTCAAAATTTCTTAAGACATGAAAGTGAAAAAATATTTTCAGGATAGATATCTAATATTTTTAATAAGCCCTGTGTAGGGCAAGATTATTCATGGTTTTTAAGGTTTTATGATATTTCCATCTTAAAAAACAAAACAAAACAAAACAAAACAAAACAAAACAAAACAAAACAAACTAAATAAAACAAAAACAAAAACACAAAAAAACACCAAAAAACAAAAACAAAAACAAAAACAAAAACAAAAACAAAAACAAAACAAAACCACCAAAAAGAACACTCCCCCAAAACAAAAACCTACATATGAAGAAAGAAATCTGAGCAACCTTAACTTGGATTACAAAGTTTTAAGGAAAAGCAATGCTATACTTGTAATGAAAGATATCAGAACAGTTAATCAAAGAGGTTTGGTGAAAGTAGATTTTCAATCCATACTAGAAGTTAAGTGCCTGTGTTCTCTGTGTGACTTTGATGCAAGGTATAACTGAGAATGTTCACTTCTGTAAGTGGAAACCTCTTGAAGCATCAGGCTTTTTTGTTTCCAGGGGTTTTGTTGGTGGAGAGGGGGGTTTAGCATGGAAATATTTTAAGTTATTGAACTTCCTTATTAAATATGATCCTTCATGATTTTTTTTAAGAGTTAAAGCAAAGAGAAAGGCAGATATTGCAGAGAAAAATTATGGTGAAATCAATAAAAAAACCTAAAGTTGATAACTACAGAGATATTAATACTGTCAGAATCTGTCAGAAACTTGCACTCTAAAAATTTTCAAAAAGATAGGTTTTACCACAGACTCTGGGCATTTAAAATTTATTCCTATCTTTTATTTATGTTAAAAAAATTTTCTTCAATTAAATACTTAAAAAACACTTTGAAAAAGCAATTGCATGTCTGGTTTTCAGTATCCAGTGGACTTCTGTAAATGAGCCGTAATAAAATCCTAGTGGGATTTGAATTCAAGTCAATCTTTGCTATACCTTTTCCACAATGATTTCAATTTATGTTGAAAAAGAATTCCTGTTAGGCAGTTGTTCAGGTTCTGATGGCACAGGTAGGGGTGTGGCACAATGTCTGCAGAAGTTTTTGCTGTTGTAGTCCTGCTGAAGGGAGCAACATTTCTGAGCTTCAAGCTGATTATAAAACCTGAGAGTCAGTATCACTGAATAATACAACATGCCCCCTAACAGAAATTTCTTCATTCCTCCCATCTAAACGCACATTATCTAGACACTGATACAAAAAAAAATGTATCTTCCCAGGCCTGGTGATAAACAAAATACCATCTTGGATCTGGAAACTATTTTACAGTAGACTCATGCTCAAGTATTCTCAAAATATCTATTGGGGATTAAAAAAAAAAAAGAAACTGACCAAAAAACGTCACAAAGTAGCACAGGAACAATACTCCCTTTTATACTGAGAGTATAAAAAAGAATGTCATTTTCGTGGCAAAAGAGCAACCATATGTATACATGTTATATAATGACATTTATATCAAATAAATGGATATCTAGATAATTGACTAGATATATACATTTGTGTATATAAATACATATAATTCTATATGCATGTAAACATATTTAGTAATGTAGGAATTAACACAAATCTCTGTATTTAGACATATGTAGGGACATAAATGCACATTTAAATTATTATTCATATCTAGATATTTCTATACTTGGACAATTTAGACATATAATTGCCTGTTATTATTCCTTACCAATATACCTATGTCTGTATATAATAAACATACATTTCATGACTAACTGCAACACAATTTGTCTGAGCAACTTCTGCTGTACTTTAATACAACTTTGTCCAAAGTTCCGTACAACTCCGGTGTCCAGTTCATACCCCCAGTTTTCAGCTGAGTGTGAGAGTGGTTCTCTATGGTAAATGTGAGTATCCACTGCCTTACATCCAAAGGAGCAAAATATTCATACATATGGATTGAAATAAACCTGTGCGAAAACAGACAAAATAAAATGCCACTGGTACCACATTTAGAGGGTTTGTTTTTATGATGTGCAGGCAGTTCCAAGCCATTTGAAATCTAACTGCTGTATCCTTGAGTGGCTTCTTGAGAAGAAAAAACTGCTGAGGCTGGCAAAGCTGGGTAGGGGATGATGTGAAGGGAACATTTGACAATTTTAATTCGCCAGAAGGCAATTACCAGCTTGTTGTGTGTATGAACTGAGCATGCAGAACATCAGTACCAGTGAACTGTGCATCACCCTAGCATAGGCACCACCCAGGAGCTGCACTTGCAGTGAGGAGAAGCACAGGTGAAGAGCAGGGATGTTTGTCAGTAGCACTGGCAGAAGATTTAGCATTTAATCTCAGCATAGACCACCTGGCCTTGAGCGCTATCCACACCTTAGGTCTCCTTCTACCATTCATCACTGGATGTCTCATTTTAATGCATATTATGTTGCACTGAATTTACCAGTGCTGAATTACTCTGATGACAGAGTCTTCCAGTGACCATTCTACAAACTCGGTCTTGGCTTTGTTTTGTCTTGGACAACATAACGATTGTGAAGAGGTTCCCATCTTATCGATTCCTGGGGGTTTTGGGGTAGGGGAAGTGTTAATGTATTCAGGATGAAAAGCCAGACCTGACAGCTTTAACCAAGCTGAAAAACAGCCATCTATCTTCTTGTTTTGTTTCATGTCTCTTAGCTTTGAATCTATAAAAGCACTTTACATCTCATCTATACATCTTGTTAAACAGCCTTCTGTGACAAAGTCTGACAGGAGCTTTGAAAACTGCTAATAAAAGTGCCAGCTTGCTTACCTTCACCCTCCGTGTTCTGATTGCAGTAATGAGCTGCAAAGGAATTCCTGCTGGAAAACACACAAGTCCACATGGTTTAAATGGCAAATTTTTAATGAGATGAGGAGTCAGTAAATTATTTCAGAGAAAGTTTTATTCAGAGAGAAATTTTAGTTTCAGCCAGTCCTGAAGGTCTCCCAAATTCCATTCAAATGTTCTTGATAGCTTCAGCTGGGGGGGAAAAAAAGGGGAAAAAAAAAAAAAAGAACAAAAAAAGGAAAAAAAAAAGGAGAGAGGGGAAAGCATTTTTTTCCTCTGAATTATCAAGTAGAATTACAAAGATCCTTTAAGCTCTGGTCTGCACAGACCACAGCAAGATCTCCTCACGTACAACTGCACAAGAAACACATATGTAGTCAGGTCATTTCTCTAGTTCCTCCTTGCTGGATGCCTGGATTGCAGCAGTATCATTTCTCCCTTCTATTAAACAGGGGAAATAAAAGCATTATTCAGGACACAGGGGAAAAACTCATCTTTTGCTCTCTAAATGAATCAGGCAGAATTCTGACAAATCATGCGGTAGTTATTTCATCAGGTGCATGATAAAGTCTTTGATACTTTTTCATGTAGTGCATTTTCAAAATTCAGAATTGTTTTTCAAATATGTGATTCTAGAAAGCTGTAAACAAATATATTTCACCATGATACCTAAGAACATTGGGTTAAAGTAAGTATTTGTTAATTTCTAACATTTGCCAGACATCGAACATGTTGTGGTTTAACCCCAGCCAGCAGCCTGGCCCCTCACAGCTGCTCATTCACTCCCCCACCAGTGGGGTCAGGGAGAGAATCAGAAGGGTAAGCTGGAAAACTTGTGGGCTGGGATAAAGACAGGTTAAGAGGGGAAGCAAAACCTGCTTGCACAGCAAAGCAGAACAAGGAATGAATTCCCTGCTTCCCATGGCTGGGCAGGTGTTCAGCCATTCCCAGGGTCCCATCACACATCACAGTGACTTGGGAGGACAAATGCCATCACTCCAAATGTCCCCCCTCCCTTTCCCCCCTACTTGACACACTGATGATGGTGTCACATGGTCTGGAACGTCCCTTGACTCAGCTGGGGTCACCTGTCCTGACTGGGTCTCCTGAGCACGAGGAGCAGCAAAGGCCTTGGCTCTGTTCAATCCCTGCTCAGCAATAACAAAAACATCTCTGTAGCATCACCCCTGAGTTCAGCACAAATCCAAAACACAGCCCCACACCAGCCCTGGAAAGGAACTTCACCCCAGCCCAAACCAGCACACATATCTAAATAAATTCAATTTGCTGTAGTAAATATTAACTACTAATAAGCTACTAGTAAACTTGGCTGCAAACTATAAATTGACAGGCTGTTTCACTTTTGATTGCAAACACTGGGTGAGACTAAAAAAAAACCTTTCTCAAATAGCCAGGTTTGAAGAAAATGTGAAAATACTATCCAGTTTCATAATCCTTACAAATGTTCAGTTTCCAGTTTCCTCTTTTTGAGGGAAAGTACATTTCTTCATAACTGCCAGTCAAAAAAAGTCAGTTTCATGGCAAATCTTGAAATAGAAAAAATAAAGGGGATAAATACTAAATAAGATATTATTGTCGTCAAAGTACTTCACCTGAGTTATCACTTCAAGGAAGATGCTTCTTTGAAAAATAGACAAGTATATTTGAGATAAAAACATAATATAAAAGAATGAATATCACTTTTTCATAATAAAACACACCAGTGAATCTTGACATCAGAGAAGCTGTCAGGGAGAAAGTGCAAATACAGTTAAATCTAGCAAAGAGTGCTATGTCACACTGAAATACAAGAAAGATCAAAGTTCAGAAAGAGCTGCTAGTTTAGGAGAGTGTAAATGGGGTGATGGGGAGTCATTAGGAGTTAAAAGATAAGAACTTGCAGAGTGACTCCTAGAAGAATATGCACATCAAAGTTGAACTAATGAAAAGAGAAAATTAAAATCTTTTAGCAAAGTGAAATGCCTGGACTTCAGGTGGGCTGGGCTGAACTTGTGGAGTGGGGACCTGAAAGGACACTGAAAGGCAAAGGAGCTCAGGAAAGCTAGCAGACCTTTAAAAAGAGCATCGTCCATAAGAACACTCTGGTGTGAAGGCAGACAAGCCAGTTTGTCAGGATTTGGCTAAAAAGGACATGATGGCCGAACTCCAGCATAAAAATTCAGCAAACAGGGCTGGGAGCAAGGACAGAGCACAAAGGAGGAATTTAGTAAAGCTGCCTGGGCGTGTAGGGCTGGTGTCATTCAAGCCAGAACTCAGCCCAAGGACAGGAGAAGGGTCACTAATCACACACACCTTCAAAAAAGGACACACGGATGATCTATAAATCAGTCAGCCGCATCTTGACTTTTGGTAAAATCCCAAATACAGTCATCTTGTAACATATTTCTGGGCATATGAAAAAGTAGAAGGGGACTGAGTACAGTCAGCATGGATTTATCACAGGTGGAGCATGCCTGACCCAGCTTACCTTTTCTGACAAATATAAAAAAACTGGATTAGTGGGGCAGGGGAGCAATGGACTTAACTAGATTTGGCCAAGGCTGGTCAACACTTTATGCCACAATCTGATTGCGTCCAAGTTTGGACAGTACAGCCTGGCAAGAAGTGGGCTGCTGTGGTTTTCTTGCAGGACAAGTAATTTAACATCTCTCAGTGACCTGCAGGACACACTGGAGGGCACATTCATCAGCTTTGAAGGTGACAGCAAATTTGAATGACACTTGAGGACTCTCAACCAGATGGGCAGGACAGGGCAGGGGAAACTGGGCCAACAGGGTCTTCATAAAATTCAGGGAAGAGCAATGGGTAGCTTTGACCTGGGAAAGCAGACCCAGACAAGACAGCAACAGCCAAACATGCAAATGCCTTTTGAACACCATAATCTGGAGGTAAATAATGCTTTTTACTCATGAAAATAGGCAATGGAGCAAGTTGCTCAGAGATGTTGTACCGCCTCCTTGTTTGGAGATTTTCAACCATCAGTTGGAAAAAGCCCTCAGCATCTTGGTATGATCTCAGTTCTGACATTTCTTGGTACATGAGGTCATACTTAACACCTCCTGAGATCCCTTCCAGTTTGAATTATCCCTGTGACATTAATACAAAATACTCTTATGTACATGAGGGAAATGCAAAGGATACATGAGAATGAACATCACTGGCAGTGCCAAAACAGAGTTAGCATGTGAGCATTGGTGTTCCTCATATTTAATTTGTTCTGCACAGATCAGTTAAGAATAAAAGTAACTGCAAATATCTACACCTATTTCCTATCTTCTAGCACAGGGGGTCAGTTCTGATGAGCTGAACAAGAAAATAGACACCTGAAATCCATAGAAGAAAGGAGTGGCTCTCTGAAAAATGGACATATAGTTATTTTTAAAGTTAGTAAGAATGAGCCAAAGAAAATGCAAAATGCATTACACACAAAGGAAGTTGGGTTCTAGCATAAGCTGGAATGTTTTAGGAGAAATTTCTACTACACCAATGGAAATGCATCTACACCAGAACAATAACTGGGGCTGTGTAGATGATAATTACAAATTACATTCTTTTTCAAATGAAATCCCAGTAATTTGCTATTTTAAGCAAAATCTTTTGAAATTTTTCAATATGACAGTCTGCAATTTTTAAAAATTATTTTCATTACAATATCTCTACAGTGAATTGAAAGTTTTACCATTCTTATGAAATGGAACAGATTATTTTGCTGAAATTATGACAGGTAATTGAACACTATTTTTTTTTTTCCTTTACTAATTCTTTCAGCACAAGCAAGAATTGGAGAGACTGAAAATTGTGCTCTAGTGTGACACCCATCTTGAAACATTTTATGCTTTCGTAAGGAGTCAGGGCTTATTTCCTAAGAACTGATTTGAACCTTCCGTATCAAAGAACAGGGGTGAGCAGCAATATCATGGAGTAATAAATACAGAAGTAGTAGCAGGAGTAAGTAACTTTGTAATTACTCAGGCTTTCTTTCAGCTAATTACTCCATTGGAACGGCATGAAAAAATACCTGCTACTGATGAAAACATGTTCCAGCTGGAACAATAAAATACTGCCTACAGAGCAAACTGGAAGACTGCAGTCAGGATCAGGCATACTCTGAATTGTCATAGCCATTATGTGCCATCTCAGAACCCATTATATTCATTTAAAAACCCAACTTTTGTGATATTGGTGCTTTGTTTATTTTATTCCATAAAATGTGCTATAGTTCCAATGCAACTTTTCAAGAGAAGCTCTAGCAATTTAGGTATGTGACCTCATTTCAAAAATTACTATGCCTGCTTCTGTCCCATAAAATATCTTATTTTAATTGGATTTGGTGCCTTTAGCTATCTAGCTAGCCTAAACACATGGATCTGAGCTTTATAGTGTTGCATACAAATTAAGTCTGAGCTCTGAGTCAAAGCTCTTTTGACAGTTTGTCAGATATATTTCAACTTTACAGGACCTTGTGATTCATAAATGAAAACAATTACTTCAAAAGACTTATTTTGAGTAAGTGTTACTTGAATTTTTCAAGTACATCTAATAGCTGAGAAGTGTTAAAAGATGCATAGTTGAACACCTTGCTATTTTCAAGTCAGTTTTCAAAACATTTGCAAAGCTCTGGCTGGTTTATACAATGATATTTTTTGGAAAGGTATCACAGGCACACAACACCTTGAGTGAAACTTAGGTGGTATCACCATGAATGCCATGGTATCACAATAAATAAAAAACTAAAGAGAGGAATCAAGAAAATAAGAATGGGGTTGTTCTAAAGCTAAAGGATGTGGTTTCCCACTAATTCTTCTTCACATGTTCTCAAACATTCCTGATTACCAATATTTAAATGGTTTAAATACAAAGTCGATTACATTAGTGGTTTGTATTAGAAATGCAGGAATGCTTGTGTTTATGGCCAGACTAAAGCATTTTTATAAGCATTCTCAGAGATATTTATTTAAAGAAACTTTTCTTCCTGTCAATATTTCAAAGTCATACTCTCAAACCTATTTTGATTAGGCATGTGTTTTCCATAGTCATTGCAAATAACAAAGACAACACTTTTGAAATGTTTTCCTATATATCCACAAAGGCAGACACCTCTGTGTTGGACTCACAAAATTATACTGTTCAAAACCACAACTCATGAAAATACTTTGTGTCTTTCATTTATTATTTCCTGCCCTTCTCTTCGACCCCCTTTCTTATGCTCTACCTTACCCTTCCCTCTCTGCACACACCAAATGAACTGGCAACTATGCAGCCAAAACTGACTCTTGAACCTGGTAGGAGTTTTGTACCTGTGCCTGGTGGAAAAATTTCAAAGGAAATGTGCTTTAGCTTGAGAAATTTATGGGAGTTTTTTAACCTGTCCTGAATACAGAAGAGCTTACTCTCTTTTGCTGGCTTACTTTCATCTTCCCTAAATAATAGCTCTGCTGAATATTCTTTCTCTTTCCATTATCATGGTGTACCTGAAATACCAAAGGTAGGAAAGAAAATGGAGCATAATGGCTTTGAGGCAAAGCAGCTTTTCATCCTGCTTCTTCAACATTGCCCACATTTTAGAAGTTAACTTTGTAGAGCTTCTGCTGTGTATCACACATGAAACAAAAATTGCTCTATGAATTAAACCATAATGAGAATCCATCTCTTCTGGGATGAGATTGCCTGTCTGGCAATATCACTGTTCAGTGCAAGGGAATCATAAATGAGACTGAAAACTGCATCTGTTCTCACAGGGTGGTCTTTTTGATTTCCAAGAGACTGCTTTGTGCAGAATGCATTACACAGAGCATGCAAAAATTAAAGTACTTAGACATTCATCAGTCTGAGACCACTGGGGGGTTTGTGTCCAAACCAGCCATAGCAAGTGTTACATATCTAGAGGAGCACAGCTTGTAGATTTAGTAGTTCTGAAGATCTTTTTCTTTTTAATTCTTTGGATTTCCTCCCAGTGGCAGCTCAAAACTGTCCTCTACACCAATTATATCATCACTAAAGAAGGTGGGGAGAGGTAGACAAGGCACTTTCACTCCTGAATCTCATCTATACCCTCATATTCACTATTTATCTTTGTTTCAGTTACAAGGGAATCTGTAGCTGTGAGAAACATTCAGCGAAGAGACAGCTTCCCCTTTTAGCTATCAAGGTACAAGATGCTGGGTCACTCCCAGCATCTTGTGGTAGTGGAAGTAAGGGTCCTTTGGATATCTTACTGCTTGACATGGCTCAGAATTATTTCAATCTAGTATTATTGTGTTTATTAACAATTCACCTGCAAATTTTCTCATTACTGTCCCCCTTGCAATCAGTCCCCGCAGGTACAGTATTCAAAGTGTATCCCCAGCAGGAATACACTCTGAACATTCTGCAAGCATTTATGGAGGACCACCTTTATTCCACTCTCTTTATTTCACCATTGGAGAACTACTCTGATTACCCAGTGTCTTCATTCAAACACTACAAAAATTTAAAGTATCCACAGTGAGAAGCCAGGTTAGGAAAATGCTGCTGCTAAAATGCCATGGGGAACAAGCACACAAGCATCTCACAGGTTCACTTGCAAAAAGATGTTATACTGATATTAAGGTTATTTTAGTTCTAAGGAGAATTCCAGTCTCTTGGACTTAGTCCTAACTATTTCAGGAAGAGAAAGAGAATCCCCTTTCAAGAACTGCCACGAAGATAATTAGAGGGCAGGAACACATTTCTTTTATGAAGACATGTGATAAAGTAAAGGCTTTGCAGCCTGGAGAAGACAATGCTCTGGGAGCTCCTTCCAGGACCTAAAGCAGATCCAGGTGAGGTGGAGATGAACTTCTGACAAGGGCCTGGAGTGTCAGGATAAGAGACAATTTTTTTTTGTACTAAAAGAGGACAGGGTTTAGACCAATATTAGGAAGAAATTCTTCCAAGTGAGGGTGGTCAGGCCCTGGCACAGGTTGCCAAGAGAAGCTGTAGCTGCCCCATCCCTGGAAGTGTCAGGTTGGACAGGGCTTGGATCAACTTGGGAGAGTGGAAGGTGTACCTGCCCATGGCAGGGGTTGTAATAAAATGGGTCTTAAAAGTTCCCTTCTAATCCAAACCATTCTATGATTCTATGATTCAAGATCTGCCAAAAAAAGTGTAAGCATCACTAGATGGAGTTCCTCTCTTTTGGATAACTTTAGAGAATTTGGACACCTCCATGCTCAATTCATCATTAGTGAGTGACCTTAATTGGGACCATTTACAATTTACAGTTGGGCTGCAGGTGAAGATTTTTTAAAAACCTTTTATCACAGTAACTCCCTCACTGGTGTAATTAATTACTGACATAGAAGGTCTCTGTGCAAAAGAGCTCAATCTGTTCCAGAAGACAAGGCCACAGGAAGCCATCCAGCCTCAGAGCACAGAAGCTTCCATGTTCAGAGCAGGCAGTGTTCTTCTCACAGCCCACTGAGGCTCAGTTGTAGAGCTGCACTCACAGCACCTCAGCTGCAATACTACTTGTGACAAACTTCAGGCCAGACCTGGAAAGCCCCTCCAAATTCCAGCTCCTTCTTTCAAATTTTCTTAAAGTTTATCATCCAGACTCCAAAGCAAGCTGATTAACCATACAAAAAGGGGTGTCCTTTCTCTTGTATTTCGTAGTGACCTCTTCTACTGCATCCAACTTTCTACAAGCGCACAAGACCCTGCATTGATTAAAAAAGACCACTGGGTATTAACAGAAAATGGAAGAAAATGCAGCATAAGCAGACTTATGGTTATTCTAGAACAAGGTTATTCTCAAAATCTTCCAACATATACCATACTGACATTATTCACAATTAATAGAGTAGTGGGTGCATGCACCACTGCGTTTTGGCAGAGCCAATTAGACTAACTTCAATATTTGTATCTAACTTGCCAAATTGGCTGTATAACTAGTAATAGTTAATAGGGACTTTTCATTAGCCCAGGCAATCAATCAGTGATTCATCAAAAGCCAAACTTGTAATAAGCTCCATTAGCACCCTGTGCCTCAAGGTCAGAGGATGTGCAGTGCCTGTGGTATAAAAAAGCAGAAGCATGTTAAAGTAAGAATGGAGAAGTGTTTCTCCATTGCATTTAGAACAGATTGTTAAAAAAAGGGACTGAAAACATTTTCACCACTCTGCAAGAGTTCTTGACGTTTTCACTGGCTTGAATCAAGTCTAAGTTTCAACCTTAAAAAGGCCTGAAAAGCAAAAATCTCATTCAAATCACATAAAAGGGAGTCAATCAAATTCTTTGTTTCAATAATTTTGAAGAGTTGTTACATTTCATCTATAGTACATACTATAGATCATGTTTAGTGTCCACATAAGCAAATTCTCAAAGCTGTTCTTTAAATTGAAATGTTTGCTTTACACTTTTTTTTTTTCTGGTACTGGTAGTCTCATTGAAAGGGACCTTTATGCTCAGCCAGTTTGTGTTTTAATGACTCAAGTATTTTCCTCTGAAAAAGTAATTTGAAAACTATTCAGTCAGCTGTGCTTCTATTGATGTGACTGAAGGGTACCTTTTTGCAAGGCTGATCTTCTGAAACAGTCATCCCATAATCAAAGGATATTGAAGGAGATGTCATGTATCAAGTAAAATGGGAGGAAATTGAAGTACCTTCTTTGTGACACAGGCCTTACAATTACTTTACTGTATCTTGACTCCACTAGAAATAGAGTTTAAAATCATAGTACTTTCAGCTACCCAAAAAATATTGATTTACAGAGGTACATGTTTGCTCTAGTCGTTTCATATCTTTGCATTGTTAGCAGTTGCCAAGGCACAGCTTCATTTACTGAATTGTGGACATAGTACATCCAGTGAGTGCCACAAAGGTTCTGAAATCAAATGCCATTCACAACAAAATTGCTCAATTATATCTTTGAAGAGCTGATTGTGTTTGAAAAATGTGCATTGTGCTTGAAAATAGCAATTGGATGAACTCAATGAGGAATATCACATTACTGATGATATTATTTTGCTGTGAAGGGCAGAGTCAGGCAACTTAGAACCATCCCATTTTAAGAGAAACATGCTGGGATGATCCCACATCACCCACACTACAAAGTTATATTTCCCACTTTGCTCTCTCTGACTAATTTCTTAAGGATTTTTATCAGTCTCCTATCAATTCCATTTTCATTTTCTTCATGATTCAAAAAGGAAGACAATACTGTATAAATTAATCTAGTTTTGTCCTCATATAATTCTTTCTTCTTCTGAAAAATAATTATCTTCACAACCTGAGATTGCCTTTGTAGCAGAGTGAAAAAAAATGGAAACAATCCATTTTAATGTAGCAATGAAGGACACAGGCTCTTTAGGACAGGCAGAAAAGGTGAGGAGGGCTCACCTTCTATGTCAATGACCAGCTGGAGTGAACAGAGCTCTCCTGGGGATGGATGAGGAGCTGTCTGAGATTATCAGGATTTAAGAAAGGAGTTAAGGATGATCAGGATTTAAGGAAGGTGAGCAGATGAAAGGTGACTTTATTGCATTCTGCTCCAGGCCATCCCACAAGGAAGACTGAGGGGATGATTCCCCTCTTATGCAAATAAGAGCAGCCTCTCATTCCCAAGCCCTGTTTGTCACAGGGGATTTCAACCATCCTGAAATCTGCTGGAGGGGCAACACAGCAGGAATAAGCAATCCAGGAGGTTCCTGGAATGCACTGATGGTGCCTTCCTTCTCCAAAGAATAAAGGAGAAAGAATGAGAGTAGCAGTGGCGGATCTTGTTCTAACCAACAAGGAGGGGCTGGTGGAGAATGTAAAGCTCAAGGGCTGAAGGGACCATGAAGTGCTGCAGTTTGAGATCCTTAGGGCAAAGAAGAAAGGGCATGGAAAGCTCAGTACCCTGGACTTAGAAGAGCAGATTTTGGCCTCTTCAGGGACCTGCTTGGTAGAGTCCCATAAGGGGAAAAGTGCAGCCCAGTAGAACTGATTGATATTCCATGTTCACCTCCTGTGAGCTCAGGAGCAATGCATCTCAACAAAAAGGAAGGCAGGCATAAACATCAGAAGGCCTGTGTGGATGAACAAGATGCTCCTGGACAAACTCAAGACACAAAAAGAAAGCCTACAGAGGATGGAAGCAGAGACAGAATGTCTTGGAGGAACATAGAGAGACTGTCTAAGCAGACAAGAATCTGGTTAGGAAACCTGAAACCCTGAAAGAAATAAACCTGACCAGGGATGTTGAGGGCAATAAGAAAACCTTCTATAGATGTATTGATGATAAAAGGATGACTGGGAAAAATGTGACCCTTCTCTGGAAGGAAACAGGAGACCTGGTTACTTGGGACATAGAGAAGATTGAGGTACTCCATGCCTTTTTTGTCTCAGTGTTCACCAGCAAGGTCTCCAGCCACACCACCCAAGTCACAGGAGGCACAGGCAGGGACTGGGAGAATGAACTGTCCACTGCAGGAAAAGATCAGGTTCCAGAACATCTGTGGAACCTGAAGGTACACAAACAAGTGCGATCTGATGAGATCCTGAAGAGTACTGGCAGATTAAGTTGCTGAGCCACTCTCCATCGTGTTTCAAAAGTTGTGGCAGCCCAGTGGACTTCACACTGACTGGAAAAGGGAAAACATAACCTCCACTGGTAATAAGAGAGATAGGGAAGACACAGGGAGCTACAGACCAGTCAGTCTCCCGTGTGCCCAGCAAGATCCTGGGAACTGGCTAAGACCCAGGGACAGTCAACACGGCTTCACTGAGAGCAAACCATGCCTGACAAATACAGTGGCTTTCTATGATGGGTTACAGTAGTGGTGGACGAGAGAAGAGCTGCTAACATCATCTACCTGGACTGGTGCAAAGCATTTGACAGTGAAACTCTTGACTCTCAGGGTGGTGCGGCCCTGGCATAGGTTGTCCAAAGAAGTTGTGACTGCCCTGGATCCCTGGAAGTGTCCAAGCCCAGGATGGTTGTGCTTGGAGAAACCTGGTATAGTGGAAGGTGTCCTGAACCAGAGTACAGCATTTGTAACTAGATGATCTTTTAAGTTCCCTTCCAACCCAAACCATTTTGTTGTTACTTTATGAAATCTTTAAAACTCTATTCTTCTGCTGAGATCCAAAAGGTGACAGAAAATAAATGAATACAACAGTTGATTTTTTCCCTAATGTTTGTTATAAATTGAAGTTCTAGTTCTATAAATTACTGTTCTAGGAAAACAGCCTACTCAAAGCAAGGATTCTTAGTGGTTTTGTGTCTCATTAATTAATATATCATTGTAATATATTTTCCTTAATCCAAGTATAAACCATTAAGTTATTAGAATATTAGTCACCCAATTGAAACAAAAGGATTGCATGACTAATCATGACTTGTCTGTTTATTATTTATGCATTTTTAAATAAATTGACATAAAACAGTAATAGCCCGTGACATGGTGTACGCTTGGAGATACCTCCGGCTAGCCCTATCTCCTGCCCCATGCCAAGAGTGGTCGCTCCCTATCTGCCCCTAGGGTCGGTCTGGGTAGCGGTGTGAGCAGTGCTGCTTGGTACCCTGAAGCAGCAAGGCTGCTCTCTGTGGCTGCTGTTTTTAATCTGCATCGAGAATCCGAGGTGAAGGAATAAAAGGGGACACTTGTATGCATTCCCAAGAGGTTTAATTGTTGAGATCAGCAAGGGAAAAGTGACAAAGATTACAAGCTTGCAACAACTTAAATATGGGGGAGATTACAAGGGGAGGGTACAAACTTCAACCAATTGCAAGACACCTGGGGAGGAGCACAGGGTGAGGAATACATTGTGACAGCCAATGGCGGCCTGACAGGGTGGCCCCTCATCTCCTGGCCCGTGCCAAGAGTGGCCGCCCCCTATCCACCCCTCGGGCCAATCTGGGTGGTGGTGCGAGCAGGGCTGCTTAATTCCCAAAAGCAGCAAGGCTGCTCTGTGTGGCTGTTGTTGGTATCCTGAGTCAAGAAACCCGATGCAAAGGAAAGAGAGGGATCACTTGTGTGGATTGCCAAAAGGTTTTAATTCCTAAGAAGCTCCAGAAACAAGGGACAACAAATACAGGGTTACAACAGCTTAAGTATGGGGGAGGGAATGAGGGGAGGATACAACTTTAGCCAATGGCAGGAGTCCTGGAGAGGAGCACAGTACATACTGACAACCAATGGGGGATGACAGGGGAGGGGAATAGACTAAATATACCAATGGGTACTCAAGGGATACACGATAGACATACAAAGTTCTAGAGATAAAGGTGGGGTTACAATGATGGACAAGGGAGAAGGGCAGGGTTTTGCTGAATGACAGGGAAGGATCTGGAGTAGAGGGAAGGTCTTCGAAAAGATGGACAGGGAAGTGGGAGGATACAACACTGGGGTAAGGCAAACATAGGGGACAACCAGAACAAAC